>NW_027494249.1:0-330571 GCF_021521415.1 Bidens hawaiensis | reverse complement strand
GAGGTATAGCCGGTTGAATAGTATTCCTGTTCTACCAACTGTGGCCTACGCACGTGCCATGCTGGTAGTTGGTGGGTAGGCAGCGGCTGACAGTGACCAGGCCTGCTGTGTACTATTCCTTTTCCACCAACTGCAGGCTATGCACGTGGTATGACAGGAGTTGGTGAGTAGGTAGCGGCTAATAGTGACATACAGTACAAGAGCATGCTGCTCGCCATACTGTTGTCAATGGGCTGTCGCATCTCTGGTCAAATCTTTTGCCCATACCTCGTCAGGTACAGTACAAAAGATCTTCCAGTATCGTACGGACTGGCTCATTTGGGCGGGAGTATTCCCCCTCCCGCCTTTGTGCGGGATTGTTCCCGGCTTTGCTCATTCCTTCAGGTGACTACTGAATTATTGAGAGCTAAGTGCCTTGTGCGTGTAGCCTTGCTGCGCGGGTGGCCTTCCCTGATGGCTTGTATCCGCAGCTGCGGGAACAGGCGGAGTACTTCACCATTGGGAGACATTTCCTGCGGGGAACAGCTTGCGTACTGCGCGTAAGGACGTCACGTCTCTGAGCATGGTGGGTCCTGCGGATCCAGTTGGTTTCTGCGCAGACGTCTCTCTTCAAGGTGAGTCCTGTGGGTCCAACTGGGCTCTGCTGGGACCTACCTCTTCAGTTATATTCCACCATGATAACTTCAAAGCCTACCACAAATGACTTGTTTTATACCTTCAATATGATTACTTTGTTAATCTGTTCCACACAACGAAGTCGGGTGACGCTTACCAGATAACACGAACATTGATGTTTCATGCACAAGAAAAAAGATCAAATTCCATTAACATCACAACTTAACACTCACAATAAATATACAACAAAGTGGGCATCCATATTCCATCTTAATAACCTCAAATCAAGATTGGAAATATACAAGTGCACTTAGATCAGTACGGGGTCGATAAATATATATATATATTGTTGTACAAGAATTTGGCATAATATGGTGAAGAAACACTAAGTGACCCCGGGCAGATTACGGATAATCTGGGGGTTAAATAGATGTTTCCCACGAGGATGAGGTCCAGCAAAGAAAGTTGTTCTTCAGGTGACCTGCAAAACAGACACACCTTGAAGAGGGACGTCTGCGCAAGGACCAACTGCTTCCGCAGGACCCACCATGCTCAGAGAAGACCTTACGCGCAGTACGCCAGCTGTTCCCGCAGGGAAAGCCTCCCAATGGTGAAGTACCCTGCTTGTTCCCGCAGCTGCGGATACAAGCCATCAGGGAAGGCTACCCGCACTTATAGCAAAGCTACACGCACAAGGCACTAACTCGATACTTCAGTAATGTCACCTGAAGGAATGAGCAAGGCGGGAATACTCCCGCCCAAATGACCCAGTCCGTATGCTTCTGGAAGATCTTTTGTACTATACCTGCCAAGGTATGGGCAGAATAAACGATCTGACCAAAACAGCCCATGAACCAATCACAGGGTGACAGCTCACCGACAACAGTACGAGAAGGAGCACCCTCTAGTACTGTTTGTCACTATTAGCCGCTGCCTACTCACCAACCCTCACTGTGGGACGTGCGTAGCCTACAGTTGGTGGAACAGTGCATAGCCGGCAGTAAACGAACAGTATACAGCCGGCCTTGTCACTATCGGCCGCAGCCTATCCACCAACCAGCATGGCTTGTGCGTAGCCCACTGTTGGTAGAACAGGGATACTATTCAGCCGGCTGTACCTTCTTGGAAACCTACCTTCGGCTATAAATACTCCAACACCTTGGAATGGTAAGGACATCATCTGATATCTCATTATCTTATCTTCTCTAGCAATCTCTTAATATACACTTATATTCAGAGCAATCTAGTCTGATTCTCACGCCGGAGGGTGGTCACAAGGAGGAACCCCCCCCCCCCTTCTTAGTGACGAGCTTACGGTGTCTGTTTTGCAGGTCACCTGAAGAACAACTTTCTTTGCTGGACCTCATCCTCGTGGGAAACATCTATTTAACCCCTAGATTATCCGTAATCTGCCCGGGGTCACTTAGTGTTTCTTCATTGGCGCCATCCGTGCATAAAAGCTAGAACTAATTCTTAGTTTTTTCAAAATTTCTGAAGAAATGGTTAACGTTACTCCGGTCCCAAAGCCAGTAAGTGACCAAGAAACCCTGGTAACCACAACCCCATCAACTGGGGGGAACACCAGCGGTTATACAAATTTTACGAACACTACCCCGGTTACCCAAGCCGGGACAAGTGCAGTAAACAATATTTCACTGGGGTTCACTGATGCCCAGTTGGAGAAACGGATGAGGGTCCCTCGCCAAACACTCGATCAAGCTAAGGCGTGGGCCGAAGCACGTCAGAAAGAGTTCCAAGCTGAGTTGGATGAACGCTTGCGTTCACTTCAACAGGCTGACGAATTCGGCAGTACTCGCCAACATCTCAACATGAACAGTGAGTGCGAGTACTCGGACGATGAGCGGGAAGAATCCGATACCGACGCAAACCCTCGCCATAAGGCAAAAGGGAAGCGTAAGGAAACGGACTTCCAACTGACAAGGAATTTTGGAGAAACCTTTAAACCAACGAACGCGGGGAGAAACCCACGTGACTTCTCCAAAACCTTTAGACCAACTGCTGCAAATGCAGGAAAGTCCAAGTTTGCAAGGGACATTGCGGAAGCAATCGCCCCGAGAAGTGCCAAACAAATGTCCAACATCGGCACTTATGATGGTCTATCCGACCCAGACGACCACTTGAACAGATTCATTGCGGGAGCAACCGTCAGTAATTGGACGGAACCCACGTGGTGTTATATGTTCCAGATGACTCTGGTTGGAGCGGCCAGGGCATGGTTCGATCGTTTACCGGTCCACCACATCTATGATTGGGCGGACTTTCAGAACAAGTTCAGCCAACACTTCAGCCAACAGAGGAAATATACTGAAGAACAGTGGACGATCCTCAACTGCGTTAGAGAGGAGGATGAATCTTTACTAGACTTCATCACTCGCTTCAACTCCAAAAAGCTGAGTCTGGGCAACATAAGTGAAGATCTTGTTCGCGCCGCTTTCATCCAGGGCGCCGAATACCCAGAGCTTATCCGCACATTGACGGGTAAGGACGGCATGCCATCCACATGGGATGCCATCATGACGGCGGCCAAACGCTTTGCCGAGACGGAGAAGCAACTGGGAAGGGATCTTCCCCAGAGTACACACCTCTACACGCAAAGGACTAGAGAAAACAATGTTCGGATCGCCCGGCAGAACAAAAAGAGGAAGCTAGGTATTTGGCAGTCAAGGGTAAACTTTGACACCTCATCCAGCTCTCGCCCTCTTGTTGGCGGAAGGGATAACACACACCCTTCAAGCCGAAAACACCGGTGGGCGCCACTCACCAAAAGCGTCACGGATATATTTGCCACCGAAAAACTACCATGGCCAAAAGCTCCAATGATCCGGCAGCGACCTAATGCGGATCAAAGCAAATCCTGTGACTTCCACGGGACAAAAGGTCATAGTACGGAGGAGTGTACATCCTTGAAGGATATTGTTGAAACATTCGTCAAGGATGGAAGACTTGCACACCTTGTGGCATCAATCAAGAAGGGAGGAAGGAATGATAACCGGTACAGAGGCAACGGACGAAAGCCCGTTGACATCAGCATCAACATGGTTCATGGCAACATCAGAGGAAGAAAAAGGCGAGCGACAGAACCATGCGCGTGGAAGGAAGCTGAGGAGCGCTTCCCGCGAGTGCCAAGAGGACCCAGCAAAGAAGGCCCTATCGTCATCAAAAGCCAGCTGGGGCACTACATCACTTCTCGCACTTTTGCTGACAACGGCGCCTCGTCAACGGTGATGTACAGGCAGTTCTTTGACAAGCTAGATGACGAAGACAAGGAACGCCTGGAAACGGTCTACGCCTCGATGGAAGGGTTCGACGGCAGCACAAACACCCCCCTGGGTATCCTATCTTTCCCCGTCACTCTTACGGACGGGAATCACTCACGCACAGAAGATGTGGATTTTGTCGTGATGAGGAAGCCACACCACACATACGACATTCTCTTCGGAAGAGACGGGATGGCAAGATTCAACGCCGTGGTATCTTCAGTCCACGGCATGATGGGATGGCCAACAGCTGAGGGTGTAGCGATGATCACCGGCATTCCCCAGGTATGCATCGCATCTGTCTCATCTAAACCCAAACCAAAGATGGCTAAACCAACCATCACCGAACCGGAAAGATGGGCCTTCAATGGCAAATACCCTGACCAGGCCGTTACCATTGGCCCAACAGTTGTTGATCCCACACGCACCTTACTCAAACGCTTACTACAGAAAAACGCTGACATCTCCGCGTGGACACCAGCTGAAATGACTGGTGTACCCCGAAGTAAGGCAGAGCATAAGCTCAAGTGCGATCCGGCTGTTACGCCAGTCGTACAAAAGCGCAGAGTAATGGGGCCAGAACAAACTAACGCATGTAGAACCCAAGTCAAGGAACTCCTTGACGCAGGCATCGTACGCGTTAGCAGATATCAAACATGGGTTGCAAATCCCGTTATGGTACCGAAGAATAACAAACAATGGCGCATGTGCATAGATTTCAACGACTTAAACAAAGCATGCCCCAAAGATTGTTATCCGTTACCCGAAATTGATCTTAAGGTGGATTCGTTAGCACCGTTTCGCCTTAAATGCTTCCTAGATGCGTATAAGGGGTACCATCAAATCCACATGGCCGTTGATGATCAGGACAAAACCGTTTTTCGGACGCCCGATGGCACATTTTGTTATCAAACGATGCCATTTGGACTTAAGAATGCCGGGTCCACATACCAATGCCTGATGGACAACCAGTTTCATGCCCAAATTGGGAGGAACTTGGAAGTCTACATGGATGACTTGGTCATCAAAAGCCCTGACGCAGAAGCGATGTTGAAAGACATCGAAGAAACTTTCAACACGCTCAGGAAGATAAACATGAAGCTCAACCCGAGCAAGTGTGCCTTTGAAATGGAAGAAGGGAAGTTCTTGGGGGTCATCGTCACTAAAGATGGCTTTAGAGCAAACCCTGAGAAGGTCGAAGCCATTATCAAAATGGAATCACCTACTACCATCAAACAGGCTCAGACACTGAATGGACGACTAGTCGCACTTAATCGTTTTTTGGCAAACCACGCGGATAAGTCGTTTCCTTTCGTTCAACGTTGAGAAACTGTTTAAAGAAAACGCACTTCCGCTGGACACCAGAAGCGGAAGCAGCTTTTCAGGAGATTCGGTCACGCTTGATCGAACTCCCAACGCTCACAGCACCAAAAGCGGGGGAGGAGTTAATCCTATACCTTTCCGCAACAGATAGAGCAACCGGGGCGGTCCTGCTAGTTGAACGGAAAGGCATCCAGATGCCAATCTATTATGTCAGCCGTATCCTAACAGACGTAGAAACCCGGTACTCTACCCTCGAAAAATTAGTCTTAGCACTTATACACGCTTCACGCAGGTTAAGACGATATTTCCAGGGTCACCCAATCACCATTCTCTCAAACTTCAAACTTGCAAACGTTCTACGCAAACCAGAGTTATCGGGACGCCTAGCCAAATGGGCAATTGAGTTGGGGGAATACGCGATAAAGTATAAGCCAAGACCAGCCATAAAAGGCCAAGTTTTGGCCGACTTTATTGCGGAAGTGCCTGCATCGCGGGAAAAAGAGTGCCAGGAAGAGGCTCAACCCTCTCCAGCACAGGACATCAATGATGTCTGGCGACTCTACACTGATGGAGCAGCCAGTAACGAGGGTTCAGGCGCAGGGCTGAAACTAACCAACCCAGCAGGCCAAGAATACACTTACGCTATTCGACTGGATTTTCCAAGTACGAATAACGAAGCCGAGTATGAAGCATTCTTGGCCGGGCTGAGAATTGCGCGTATGATGGGAGTGAAACACTTGGAAGCCCACGTAGATTCCATGTTAGTAGCCAACCAAATCAACGGGACGTACACGGCCGTGAACGACACAATGGCCCTGTACCTCGCACAAGCAAAAACCCTTATGCGCGATTTTAACGATTGCAAAGTCATACACGTCAAGCGTAGTGAAAACAAATCTGCGGATGCGTTAAACAAGCTTGCATCATTAGCCTTCACCCACTTGGGAAAGGACATCCGCATTGAACTCCTTGAGGCACCTTCAGTCCCGCACAAGGAAATTTGTGTCATCCAAACCGGCACAGAAACGTGGATGACACCAATAATAAATTACCTTGCGGCAGTTACACTACCAGAGTCAAAAACACAGTCAAGAAAACTACGCTGTAAAGCACTGAATTATCAACTCATCGATGACATCCTTTACAGACGTAACTTTCTTGGCCCACTCTTAAGATGTGTGGACAACCAAGATGCTGACTACCTCCTAAGGGAAGTACACGAAGGGATCTGTGGAGTACACGCAGGTCCACGCGCTGTTGTAGCTAAGCTAAACAACGCGGGATACTTTTGGCCGGGGATGCATACGGATGCGCTGGCATACATCAGAAAGTACAGGTCTTGTCAGCTCTACGCACCCAACACGCATCGCCCGAAGAATAAACTTGTTCCAGTCACCTCTTCATGGCCATTTCAGAAGTGGGCCATCGATGTGACAGGCCCATTTCCTACAGCAGCAGGAAATGTTCAGTTCCTAGTGGTAGCCATCGACTACTTCACCAAGTGGATAGAAGCAAAACCCTTAGCCCAAACAACCGCGAAACATATCAAAAAATTTATTTGGGAATTTATTATTTGTCGTTTTGGACTTCCACATAATTTGGTGAGCGATTACGGCACCAACTTTGCTAACAAAAAGCTACAAAAGTGGCTGGAAGAACT
The DNA here is from genome assembly GCF_021521415.1 of Bidens hawaiensis. NCBI lineage: Eukaryota > Viridiplantae > Streptophyta > Magnoliopsida > Asterales > Asteraceae > Bidens > Bidens hawaiensis. Next base: position 323,695 of record NW_027494249.1, on the reverse strand, counting down.
TCAAATCACCCACACTTTTACCTCAGTGGCGCACCCGCAGGGTAATGGTGAGGTAGAAAGAGCAAATAAGAGCATCGTCAAAGGCATAAAGAAAAGACTCTTGGAACACAGATCCGGCTGGGTGGACAAGCTTCCGCACGTCCTTTGGGCAAACAGAACGCTGAAAAAGGCCAGTACGGGAGAAACCCCGTTCAGTCTCACTTATGGCACTGAAGCCATGGTCCCGGTCGAAATTGGTTTACCCTCACCAAGGGTCTTGATTCAGCCAGAAGACAATGATGCGGAAAGACGGTTAGACCTTATGCTAACCGAGGAACGCAGAGACTTAGCCGCAGTGCGTGAAGAGAACTACAAGCGACAAATGCAAAAGTACTACAACACGCGGGTAAAACTCTGCAACTTCAATGTAGGAGACTACATACTGCGTAACAACGAGGCTTCGAACCAACAACGCCCAGGAAAACTGGCCCAGTTCTGGGAAGGGCCATACATTATCAAAGAAGTTCTGGGAAAGGGCGCATACCGGCTCGAAAGGCTCGATGGCACTCCCATCCCAAGAACATGGAATGGAGCTCAATTACGCAAATGTTATATGTAGATCAATTCCAAACTTGTAAAGAAAAGGCCTAGAGCCACTTCTAATGGAAATGATTCTCCTTTCACAATGTGTTGATAGCCTTACCTTTATACTTATGAACTTCCCACACTGATGTGCCGGTATTCAACGCATAAATATGGGAAGAAGTAAGTCGTTACGTGTGGAAGGCGGCAAAACCCGCATAAACACAAAACGGTAAAAATTTCAAAAGAAAAGGAAAACCTTCACGCAGGTCAGTCATAGGTAAACTTTGGTCATCCCACTAAATGAAAGTGCCGGTCCTAACCGCACAAATCATGATAGAGGAAACTGAACTAACCTATTGACAACCGCGCGCCGAACGGTTAACTTATTCAAAATGCTTAGAAAATTTCTAACAGAAGAATGAGGAAAACCTCCACGCAGGTCAGATGTAGGCAAAGTTTAGCCATCCTACTAAGTGCAAGTGACGGTCTTACCCGCACAATCACGAATGAGGAAGCAAAACTTCAACCTATTATCTACCACGTTCAAAGGTTAACTTATTCTAAACACTTAGAAAATTTCAAAGGAAAAGATGAGGAAAACTTCCACGCAGGTCAGATATAAGTAAAGTTAAGCCATCCTAAGTGTAAGTGACGGTCATACCCGCACAATCATGAAAGAGGAAGCATAAACTTATAATATGCCACGTTAAAAAGTTAACTTATCTAAGTACTAAAGAAATTGCTAAGTTAAATCAAACATGCGTAAAATAAACAAGGCAAGGAATTAGCACATAATCTTTATTCCATCAAAATTCAAATATTACAAAGATTACTGGGCGCATACCCGCATACAAAAGAAGCTATACAAAAATAAAAATCTACACTAATGGTGGAAAGGGATCTTCAGGATCAAGCTTCAGGACCACTTCCACTTGGACCCGCACCATCAGTAGAGCGTGGCGGTTCAAGGAAAGCTTTAAGGATAGCTAGCCCATCATCAGCAGCAGCAACTTCGTTCACCTACTCCACCACCGGATGCGGGAAGGCGGCATACTGGTTCACTACTTGGTCATAAACAGCTTCAGTATCCACATCATACAAAGGGAAGTTGGAAGGCGGGATGCCTTTCTCAACGAACCCTAGACCAAGCAGGAAGCCGGCCTTTTCCCCATCCTCATGAGAAGCGTTGAGGGCTGCGCTCATGGCATCGTCGTATGATGTGTCCGTGAAGACTCGATGCACAACCTACAAAAAAAATACAAGTGTCAAAACCTTTTCTATGTGCAAAGAAAAGTGTAAAGATATGAAATTACGCATACCTGAGACAACGCTTCTCGAAGAAGCCATTCCTTGGTAACCAGAGCTTCCTGGAGGGCAGCTTGAGCTTAGTTACGGGTGCGTTCGGCTTCACTTTTGTTGAGGTTGGCAAGCAACACTTCTTTAGCCGCAGCCTTTTCAACGCCCTTTAGCTTCCGCTTAGTGTGGTCAAGCACCCCCCTCTGGTCCAAGATCTCTTGGAGCTTCTTGGCGTCTTCCATCGCCAAGGCATCATGAGCCTGTTGGAGCGCCTCTAGTTTGGCTTTAAGTTCCTCATTCTCGAGGCGTAGAGGCTCAGCAACAGCTTCAGCCTTGGTGGCCCTTTCAGTTGCGTTCCGAGCAGTTTCCTTAGCCAGCCGAAGCTGTTCGTTAACAGCTTGGGCAGCCTTGGAACGGGCCTCAAGACGGGTCTGAACTTCAACTTCAAGGGCCTTGAAGGCCTTCTCCTTCTCCGCAGCAACGGCGGAGAGCCTCCTATTCTCCTCCCGGACAGCCCGCGCCTGAGCTACTTCTTGGATACGAGCTGCTTTTAACTTGTCGTTTTCACGACAAAGCAGCTCGACGCGCGGCTGCATCCGGGCCAGGAGAACCCGAAGCTCATTGGTTAGCCTACCCTCCTGGTAGCTAGCCATGGCTTCCCCCAACGCACCACTGGGAGCTGCGTGACGAGCCCACTCCACGCACTCCACAGGCGTGCGAAGGGTTGTTCCTCGGCGGATGTTCCATCGTGGAACATACACTTCATTGGAATCCGGCACTGCAAAATACAAAAAGCAGTTAGGAAAAGATGATATATAAAAAAAAAGGGCCAAAAGAACCCTACGCACCTGTAGGGTCGACAACAGGCCGATAGCCGCCAAACCCATCACCTGAACCCAAGGGAAATCCGTCCAAGAGGTCAGGCAGATGGGAAGGAGGCAGAGGTTGGCGAGAAGCCCCAAGCATACCTGAAGGATCGGCCGTCGTTGCCGATGACGGAGGAGGCATGGTGAAGGCCGCCGCGGTAGTAGAAACCAACGGAGGTGAACTCACCGTAGGTGAACTCACAACCGTGGTCGCCGCTGCGGAGGAGTCCGCAGAAACAGTCACCACCGGCTCAGTGAAAGATTCAGTAAATATGGCACTGACAGCCGGCGGTGATGTCATCACAGTTGGAACAGTTGGCTCAACTGGGTGAGCAACTGAACCAACTGAAGCAGGCGCAGCCGCCTGGGTCATCGCCTCAGGTAGGCTGACCAAGCCTACCGTCATGGGTCCGGAGGTGCTCCTCCCCGCTCCACCCTGGAATGCGGTAGCATCCACGCCTGCACAAAGAAGATAAGTATTAATGATGGAAAGCTATGAAGTTAAAAGTAAAGGAAGTTTGTACTTACGGGTTTTCTTGAGCCTAAAAGTGCGAACAGGCGGGGACGAACCCGATGGAGCCGGCCTCTTTACGCCGCTCACCGTCGTCATCCTGGGCTCTCCGGAGGTGATAGTCGTCGCAGCCTCCGGAGCAGTGGTCTTATCACCACCAGGGTTCCCCGCCACCTCCTCGCTCTCGGTCTCTGAATCAGACCGAGGCACCGGATCGGCAGTGGAGGCCACCTTCGCCATCCCCTTCCTGCCGGCAGCCTTCTTTTTCCGCACCAACGGAGGACCATCTGCGGATTCCTCATCAGAACACAAGATTAGAGGAATTCCAGCAGAGGTTTCAGCATTGAGGGGTCGAGGGTTGAATAACTCCTTACCTGGCCGCCTGGCGCTCAGGATCTCGTGGCCTGGCGGGTAGACCTCCACGAACCGATCCACCGTCTGTTCAAGGATGGGTAACTCGTTCTCATCTAGAGCACGAGTACCCATCCGAGCGGGACTATCAGCCTCCCGCGGATGCAGGAGCGACTGCAAGTCGTTCCCCTCTGAAATAAAAAAAAACAGTTAGAAGACAAACCTATATAAACAAAGAAGAAAGAGCATACCATAAGGAACAGAGTTCAAACCGTATTCGAGGACGATGGGAACCTGTGACGCCTCCTTCCACACCCGGCTCATCCCAAGCATCACCATCCCAGACTCCGCAAAGCGGTATACCGGAGTCTGGACCCGGGAGATCTTGGCGAACCACTCCGCCTCCAGGTAGTTGAGGGCGTGAAGGGCGGGGAGTGCTCTCCCATTCTTAAAGGTCATCGCAAGGGGGATGACGCGAGCGGAGATATAAAAAAACTCACGCTTCCACAACCGAAGACTGCGCTCGGTAGCGCAGATCTTCAACCCCTTGATCCGATTGACCAAGGTGTACCACCCCTGGATGCACCTCCAAGAATAGAAGGTCATCAACCGGTCAGCATGGGGCTCCACGCCCAGAATGAGGCACACCCACTCAAAGTGGCGGATCTTGGCGATCGCCATCGGGTGTACCTCCGTCAGATGCACGCCGTGCCTCTCCAAGACACGGTATACAAACTTCGTCAATGGGAACCTGAGATTCCCATAAACGAAGAATGCAGCGTACACCCCTATCTTGCCCTGGGGGGCATCGTACACCGTCTGGTGTGGCTCCGGAAACTCAGGCTCGAACGACTCGAGCATGAACTTCCGGACGACGTACCGATACAGGTCGGCCGGAAGAGCACACTGGCACTCGCCAGCTGTACTCTTATCGTCCTTATCAGAAGTGGACGAAGGATTCTCGACGAACACGTCAGACTCCTCGGCAAAAGAAGACATGTTTGGATGTACAGATAAACGATTTCAGAAGAATGCTCGACGGAATAGTGAGTATTCGCTGGAAATCGTTTAGAAGAAGAGAAGTGAAAGTGTGGATTGCAAAGGACCCTCTCCCCCTTTATATACTCATCGCAATTAATGCGATGAATTTAATGCGGAAGAGAGAGAAATCGCAGGTGCAATGAAACTATGACACGTGGCAATGAGCAAGCTGGCAACAGCTGTTGAAAGGACGCGTGCCATTAATTTCGCGGCCACGCGCCCGAAAATTCGCGCCCACGCGCCTGAAAAAGCGCCTGGAATGACCATATACTGTCACGTCGCCATAACTTCCTGCACGTCCTGACACTGTCAGAAGAAACCGTCGGACGACGTTTCAACAGTTTGGACTGTTCTTATCCTTTCACCAACTCTTCGAATTTCAAAATTTCAAAAAGATTCAAAAGTAAGCGGGAAAATACCCCTTACCTTGGCAACCAAGTAACTATAAGACAGGTGCGAGTACAGTGTTAAGGCAAAACCCTTCACATACTTAGCACCCGCAGGGAATTGACGCCAGGAATACCTTGGAAGTAAAGTAACCGTAAGACGAGTGCGGGTACAGTGTCAAGGCAAAACCCTTCACATACTTAGCGCTCCGCAGGGAATTCAAACCAAGAAGGATCTTCTGGGCCATGCTTGCGGAAACGGGAATAACATCCCCGCATAGCGGGAACGTTGAGAACTATATTGTTTGAAACTCCAAGATGGAATTGGTGGTTTTAACATAATTGATCACTATGTTCAAAACTACCAAAACCTCATGGAGAATCCACACAAGTGGGACTCAACGCTCCTGACTTGCGAGGAGGTTACAGACCTACCCGCTTCATACCCAAAGATCAAGCAGAAAAGTCGGGAATTTCTGCGTGACATTAGGAAAACCGCGGGAAGAATCCCCACGGAAAACCTTAAAACTAAAAACCCTTTTCAAAACGCCTTGATAAAGTCCAAAAGTTCACCTCACTTATTAATAATTCATGAGAAGAACATTGGACTGGGGGGACTTGAAGAGGTAGGTCCCAGCAGAGCCCAGTTGGACCCGCAAGACTCACCTTGAAGAGGGATGTCTGCGCAAGGACCAACTGCTTCCGCAGGACCCACCATGCTCAGAGAAGACCTTACGCGCAGTACGCCAGCTGTTCCCGCAGGGAAAGCCTCCCAATGGTGAAGTACCCTGCTTGTTCCCGCAGCTGCGGATACAAGCCATCAGGGAAGGCTACCCGCACTGATAGCAAAGCTACACGCACAAGGCACTAACTCGATACTTCAGTAATGTCACCTGAAGGAATGAGCAAGGCGGGAATACTCCCGCCCAAATGAGCCAGTCCGTATGCTTCTGGAAGATCTTTTGTACTATACCTACCAAGGTATGGGCAGAATAGACGATCTGACCAAAACAGCCCATGAACCAATCACAGGGTGACAGCTCACCGACAACAGTACGAGGAGGAGCACCCTCTAGTATTGTTTGTCCCTATTAGCCGCTGCCTACTCACCAACCCTCACTGTGGGACGTGCGTAGCCTACTGTTGGTGGAACAGTGCATAGCCGGCAGTAAAGGAACAGTATACAGCCGGCTTTGTCACTATCGGCCGCAGCCTATCCACCAACCAGCATGGCTTGTGCGTAGCCCACTGTTGGTAGAACAGGGATAGTATTCAGCCGGCTGTACCTTCTTGGAAACCTACATTCGGCTATAAATACTCCAACACCTTGGAATGGTAAGGACATCATCTGATATCTCATTATCTTATCTTCTCTAGCAATCTCTTAATATACACTTATATTCAGAGCAATCTAGTCTGATTCTCACGCCGGAGGGTGGTCACAATGAGGAACCCCCCCTTCTCAGTGACGAGCTTACGGTGTCTGTTTTGCAGGTCACCTGAAGAACAACTTTCTTTGCTGGACCTCATCCTCGTGGGAAACATCTATTTAACCCCCAGATTATCCGTAATCTGCCCGGGGTCACTTAGTGTTTCTTCATATGGTAAAGTAAAGATAATGGGAATATAATCATGTTAGAGTGGCAAGTTGTGATGTTACTCGTGTTACTTGTTTGGATAATAAAATCCCAAATGCTCTATGTGTATATAGATGAGAAAAAAGAAAGGGCCCTTTATATGCAATTTTTTTAGGGTCTTTATGTTCTTATTCTCCAATTATCTACGGTTTTTATGCAACTTTAAATAGGAAAAGAAGAATCTATCTTGTCCGTTGATTTGTTCATTATAATCTAACATATAGACAAGAGAAACTCATAATATACAATAATATAAGTCCAGCCGTAGTGGGGCGACAAAAGAGGCTACAAAATTTTTGAACACCGTGACTCAGGCGATAAGTGGTGGTGGGGGGGGGGTATTTGTCGCTTTTCATATTGTTTTGGAAATCATTATTATATTCAAATGTGTGTGTGATACACACAAATATATATGTATGTATATATATATAGGGGAGGGTTATGCAGATACTAAAAAGAAGTAGTTTCCTAGGAAGACTATGAATAAATCATAACCATTGGATCATGTTAATCAATGGTTGAGATATAAAATTATCAAAAACGACATAGTTTCCTAGAATTGTTCTTTCACCATAATTTGTAATGCCAAATGTCAAAAATTTATTGGTCCTTACCATTCCTAAAAACTTCTTATTCTTATTTGAACAATTTTCTATATATATATATATATATATATACTAGTTTTTGTCCCTCGTATTACGGGGTGTTTTATATTGTTTGTTCTAATATTTATTTATTTATAAAATTTATATTTTTTTTGTTGTATGAAAGTTAATAATATACTTATGATTTAATGATAAATTGTTTCACAAATAAATGAGATGTTATAACCCGGTTTAAAAGCTATATGGTTTTGATGAGACCCAAGACCCGTTTATTTTTTTCTCTAAAGTTGGTTTTTTAATTGTAAATAATATTTATGATAGCTAATAATATAATTATGGTTTGATGATAAATTGTTTCACAAATAAATGAGATGTTATAACTCGGTTTAAAAGCTATATGGTTTTGATGAGATCCAAGACCCATTTATTTTTTTTACTATAAAATTGGTTTTTTAATTTAAATATATATATATATATATATATATATATATATATATATATATATATCTTTTTTAAAATAAATAAGATATTAATTTTTAGTATATCCTATTTTATAGGATTTTTACATCTATAATTTGGTGAGAATAATTTTTTATTTAGTGAGATGTTATAACCCGTTTAAGGAATCTCTGGGTTTGGTAAGACCCATACCCATGAATTCGGGTCAAATGCATGAGAAACCTCCATTTAAAAATCAAACAAATCTGGTGACTCCAAAAAAAGGGGAGCGACCACATCACGACACATAGAATTTTTATGTTTTCGTTTATATATATTATAGATGTGTGTGTGTGTGTGTGTTACAACACCACTACACCCATAAAACAAAAACCGACCATTTGCTGACTGGCGCCACATGGCACAAAACGTCTCATTTTGCCCCCCCCCCCCCCCCCCCCCCCCGCCCACATAGCCTAGATAAAGCAAAAACTATATAAATAATTTTCTTTTTAAGTTTTACAAGTTGTAATTTATATATTACGAAAAGACGAATCGTGAAAAATAAGAGAAGCGATAAATGTTGATTGGAGTCGCAAAATTGTGTCACATGTTCATGAATAGTTACTTATTTATTAGATATATATCATTTTAATATATAATGAACTCTAAACATAAAAACGTTATATGTAAATGTACTATTTTTTATTTAGTTATAGATAAAAATATTGATGCTTACATTATATGGCACATTTAAATTATAAGGTACTTATGTATGATCAACAATCCTTCAAGTTAACTTTTAGGTCATGAAGTATATATTCATGCCTCTGTTGCCCTCAATTTCATATAGCTGATACATCACTCATATTACCCCCGTTTTATTTCATCTCACTTAAAGGAAATGGTTTAGCCCGCTTAATCCCCTCATTTTCATTTAAAACAATTTTTTAGTTATTGTGTATGAGTGTAGAGAATTATAAAGTCCGTTAATTTTTTAACCCAACTTGCCTTTAAAGCCCTTAACCCATGAAAGAAGTTGTGTCTCACTCGTTAACCTTTATCAAATCAGCTTTAACGTCATACAAGTTAAAGTATAAAACATGACTCCATCAAAAACATTTTATGAAAAAACGCAACCAAAAATATTTAAAGGATCATTATGCGTTATTTATATATTATTATGATGCAGGAGAATAAAGCGAAAGAATAAAACATGACTTAATCAAAGGCTCATGCTACCTTATTTTTTTTCGCACGGCTATAGCTGATATGTGCATTACTCTCTGTACTACAAATTAGATAGGATTATCGTTTTGATCTACTTTTTGTCTAAATGTTCGCTCAAATATCAATTTGATGAAATAACCGGCGTATCTTTCTTTAATATTAGTAGAATACAAAACTAAACATTTCAATATCGAGAAACCTTTTAAAACTAACATATTTGATCTTTCACTAACAAACATTAAAAACTTGTTAGAATTGTGTGAAATAAACCAACATATCTTATTATCTTATCAAAGGGTTTGCATGACGATACCATAGAGTTGGATAAGTCTTTTCATTTTTAAGAAGTGAGAATTTTAAGTCGCGTAATTTAAAAAAAAATGGTGTAATTTATGATCAAATAGAATAAAGAGTGAGTGGGATGTCATTAAATAGAAAAAAAACAAAGCATCTCTAATATTAATAGAATATAAACTTTATCCGTTATTAGTTTTCAAATAATTTACTAAATTTAAAGAACTTTTTTTTTTCTCTTGAAGTCTTTTAAAAGGCTAACGAATCATACAAATATGCTACTGGCAAAATTCAATCATATAGGGATACACTGACTTTCAAACTGAAGAAAACCTTACTTAGGGCTGACACTAGTAAACACTCATCCAAATGTACGGCAATGCGATGAGATAAAACATGTTCAGTTCAAAAACCGAACTAGTGATCGTCGCCTGCTCACATAGTCTCTCATTATCATCAGGTGACTTATACAGGTTTAATTAAATATTTCAAAATGAAATCAACGAATACTTAGTTTTTTATAATTATTTGAATGTTTTAAAATGAAATCAACGAATACTTGTTTAGTGATTATGATTTTTAAATTAACTTAAAGGTGAAAAAAATCACTAAATAAAAATTAAGTTTTATAATGGTTAAAGAAAAATGATGACTAATAAAAATAGCAACCATGGCTAGTATATGTTTTATTTGACTGATTTAATACAAAGAAAAAATAATTTATTGAAACACTTTTAAAATTAAAAATTAAGTGACTTTAAAGACAAAAAATAATTTTGAAAGATTTTGATAGAACACTTACTAAACTTGATCATTGTTATTTGAGAGTTTATTATTATCTTTTTAAATCAGACTATTAATCTATTATAGTTAATGGAGTACGTTGCTCAACTAAGATACGAATTTGCAATGTCTTTCACATTTTCTTTTCTTCAAGTAATTCGCTAAAACTCACAAATTGCTCGATACTCTATTAAAAAATGTCGAAAAAATGTTTGCTCAATTTCATCTCATCTGTAAACGAGCCGAGCGGCTCAATTTGATTTGTAAACGAGCCAAACAGAAAGGTAATCTTGCTCATTTAGCTCAAATTATTTTTTTAGATCTATTTTATATGTTTTTTTTTTGGTTAAATTGTTGAGTTAACTATATCTCATTAGAATGAATAGCAATCTCCTTCAGATTGTTTCATACTTTTAAACCGATCCATTTGTTTATAAGCCAATCCGAGTTCGATCGCTAACATCTCGCTTAATTTGTGAATTCAGTTCCGAGTCGAGCCACATGGTTTCTAAAAATGCCAAGTTTGAGCGAGAACCCTCGCTTGGTTCAATTCAACTCATAAACAACCCTATTGATGATGTTCCTTCTCGTTAAATGTTTACCTTAAAACTTCTCTTGTCATACTTCTTTTAATCAATCCGTCAAATTATTTGCCCGTTTTCGACCAAATTTTGAGTCCGCCCCCCTCTATCAAGTGATTTTTTTATACATATTGAGGCCGGCCCCCTCAACGTATATGTCCAAGTTTCGCCACTGCTCGTACACCTCCATTGTTACGACTTTTAACACTAAGTTTATGAAGTTTTAATCTACGTCCCTAACAATTTTGGTACGTAAGATTTAAACAAAAACATGTTTTTGCAAACGATATTTAGATAAACTGAAATAGGTAAACTAGAGAAGTGATGCCACAACAGAAATAACATAGAAATAACATAGGACCATACGTTCATTAGTTAAAATGTCACAAAACCAAATGGTTTGTGCATGTTAACTAACTTTTTGAAAGCTAAAAAACAACACACTTACTACTAACTCACATGCAGACTACAAACTCACATGCATGCTCTTATTTCATAACCCCATCAAACCCTAGCAACAGCCTTGCACACCAACGTCTTCCTCATCTCCAAAGAGAGCTTCAAACACTCGGACAAGTCAACCGAAACAGCTTCAACCCATTCAAACTTTTGAAGAAGTTGGGCCAACCAAAGATGAACCGTGGTTATGCCCAACGTCTTCCCCGGGCACACCCTCCTCCCAGCACCAAACGGAGCCAACCTCAAGTCCGAACCCATTATCGCCACATCCTCATTCAAGAACCGGTCAGGATTAAACCGATTTGGTTCAGACCAAATTTTCTCATCATGAGTTATGGCCCACATGTTCACCATTGCAGTGGTCCCGGCAGGAACCACATGCGGGCCCACCACAGTGTCTTGAGTTGCGAGTCTAGCCCAAGACAAAAGTGGGCCCGGAGGGTGCATGCGTAAAGTCTCTTTCACGATTGCATGGATGTAAGGAAAGTTGTCAAGATCTGAATCATTTACAGATCGGACACCTCCGGTTACACTATCAATTTCGGCTTGGGCCTTGGCTTGAATATCCGGATGTAACACCATTCTAGCAAGAATCCATTCCAACAAGATTGCCACAGTATCAGTGCCTCTAAAAATCATTTCCTATAAAATAATAAATATGATTAATCAACTAAAATGTATCATCAAAAAGTGAAACCAAAATAATAACATAGATATTATTCCTCTTATAATAATAAAACGTACCCAAAGAACCGCGATCATGTCAGCATCACTAAACTTATTCTCTAACTCCAAATCAAGCAAAACATCTACGAAATCGCCTTCGTAAACCGATGTAGCTCCACCTTGAGACCGCTTTTCTCGGTGTTGCATGATAATTTCCTCAACAAAAACATTAACCTTAGACACCAAGTTTCGACATCTCTTCCTCACTCCTTGTAAATCAAACCAACTAACGACCGGAAAGTGGTCGCTCCAGTTAAATATTCCCAAAAGCTCGTAGCCTTCACTGACAAGCTTTTCAAGCTCGTACCCTTCACCATTTACACCAAAATCATCATACGATCTTCCAAACACCGACATCATGACATTGTCCAGAGAACCAAAGTGTAAAATCTTTTTAACCTCCACGACTCCATTCACTTCCATATTCGACACGACTTGACTTATCATTTTCAACCCGATACTTTGTCGAAAGACCCCATACCCTGCCACCCTTTTCGGGCTAAACAAATGGGTCGCAGAGATTCTTCTTAAGCTACGCCAATAGTCACCATAGGGAGCAAACCCCATAGCACGATGAAACAACAGTTCATACGCGGACTCTTTAACAGGCCGATCAGCAAAATCGGTGCTGTTAAGAATCTCTTTGGCAGTATCCGGGTGACTCGAGATAACAAAACGAGTCAACCCGACAGAAAAGGCCATGAGAGGCTTAGCATTAAAAGCAGTGGAAAGTTTAGCTAGGGTTCGGTGTGTTAACGAACAAGTGAAAGCAAAAACAAGTCCTAACAACGGGACACCAGAAGGGCCAGGAATGGCGGTTTTTGGTCGGGGTTTGGAGAGAGCCCATGCGAGACCGCCAGGAGCGATGAGAAATGCGAATATGGACACAAAGATGACAACACATAGAAAGAGATTAAAGGTAAGAGTGGAGGAAGTATCAGGTGAGGTTGGAAACCAGATGGTGGAGGAAGACATGTTTATCATTAACAGTGGAGAAATGCAGTGAGTGAATGTGATAATAGGGTGGCATTGTAAGGGTTTATATAGAGTGTCTAGTGATTGAAAAGATTTGATTTACTATTAAGTAATAATCAATTATAAGTGTCACAGTACTATTAATAATATTTTATCTTACCTTTTTTCCATAAGTAATTTATAAATATTTAACTACTAGCCAGTTTTGAATTCCTTCATCACATATAATTTTGATATAATCTATTTATATTATTTTTTTCTAACTATATAACTAACTTTAACCACTATATTTAATTGTTTTCAAGAAGGAATGATACTTGAAACTAGGGTTGTTCATGAGCCAAGCTCGAGTTAAGTCAGGGTGGTTTCGAGCTAGGGCTCAAAATTAAACGAGGAAACTCAACTAAGGCTCTAGCTCGATTTTGAAGTTAAACGATATTAAGATCGAGCCTACGAGCCGACCCATGATCGAGCCGAGCCTAGGTCGATTTTGGCTCTGGTACAAAAAAGAGCCAACTCACCTCAAGATGTTTCAAATCAAGTTTTTTTAGTTAGATTTATTCGATCTTTTATCGAACGAGCCATGAGCCCGAGCTTCGAGCCTCGAGATTTTTGAACAGCCCTACTTGAAACATACGTGAGTTATAGAAATTGAAATTACATTATGCCTTAATTTTATTGAAAGTGACAACTTTTGACACGATCCGAATACTACATGTAAGTAATCAGATTTTGGGTTGACATATCTTACTTGTTAAAAATGACTGTGTTCGTGACTTCAAGAAGACCTTTTTTATTAAAAAAGGTTGTGCTCGAATTGACCCGTTTAGTTAAACAAGTTGACGACACTTAGTTATCATCTTTTCCCGACTGGCCCGTTTAACCAACCCATTTTTACAAACTTGATTAACATGCTTACATCTTAGATATCATTCGTCAACCCGTTCAATACGTGTGATAAATTTAACTCTTAGTTATCATCCGTCAACACGTTCAATGCGTTTGATAAATGGGTTAAACGAGTTATATTAAGAAACATGATTTTAAATATTGTGAGTGGGTTAGAAGTAGATGTGTGAAAACTTGTGCGAGTGTTTGGTGCTTTCCAAATGAGGCCACCGTCCTTTATTTATACTAGTTGTGAAGAAACACTAAGTGAATCCTGGGCAGATTATAGATAATCTGGGGGTTAAGTAATGTTTCCCACGAGGATGAGGTCTAGCAGAGAAGGTTGTTCTTCAGGGGACCTGCAAAACAGACACCGTAAGCTCGTCACTGAGAAGGGGGGGGTTCCTCCTTGTGACCATCCTCCGGCGTGAGAATCAGACTAGATTGCTCTGAATATAAGTATATATTAAGAGATTGCTAGATAAGATTGAGATATCAGATGATGTCCTTACCATTCCAAGGTGTTGGAGTATTTATAGCCGAAGGTAGGTTTCCTAGAAGATACAGCCGGCTGAATAGTATTCCTGTTCCACCAACAGTGGACTACGCGCAGGCCATGCTGGTTGGTGGATAGGCTACGGCCAACAGTAAAGGTCGGCTGTACACTGTTCCTTTACTGCCGGCTACGCACTGTTCCACCAACTGTAGGCTGCGCACGTCCCATCGTAAGGGTTGGTGAGTAGGCAGCGGCTAATAGTGACAAACAGTACTAGAGGGTGCTCCTCCTCGTATTGTTGTCGGTGAGCTGTCACCCTGTGATTGGTTCATGGGCTGTTCTGGTCAAATTGTCTATTCCGCCCATACCTTAGTAGGTATAGTACGAAAGATCTTCCAGAAGCATACGGACTGGCTCATTTAGGCGGGAGTATTCCTGCCTTGCTCATTCCTTCATGTGACTACTGAAGTGGCTAATACCTTGTGCGTGTAGCCTTGCTATTAGTGCGGGTAGCCTTCCCTGATGGCTTGTATCCGCAGCTGCGGGAACAGGCGGGGTACTTCACCATTGGGAGGCTTTCCCTGCGGGTACAGCTGGCGTACTGCGCGTAAGGTTCTCTGAGCATGGTGGGTCCTGCTGGAGCAGTTGGTCGTTGCACAGACGTCCCTGTTCAAGGTGAGTCTTGCGGGTCCAACTGGGCTCTGCTGGGACCCACCTCTTCAAGTCCCCCCAGTCCAATGTTCTTCTCATGAATTATTAATAAGTGAGGTGAACTTTTGGACTTAGCAAGGGGTTTTGAAAAGGGTTTAGATCTTAGGTTTTCCGTGGTGATTCTCCCCGCGGTTTTCCTGATGTCACGCAGAAATTCCCGACTTTTCTGCTTGATCTTAGGGTATGAAGCGGGTAGGTTTGTAACCTTCTCGCAAGTCAGGAGCGTTGAGTCCCACTTGTGTGGATTCTCCATGGGGTTTTGATAGTTTTCAACATAGTGATCAATTATGCTAAAACCACCAATTCCATCTTGGAGTTTCAAACAATATAGTTCTCGACGTTCCCGTCATGCGGGGATGTTATTCTCGTTTCCGCAAGCATGGCCCAGAAGATCCTTCTTGGTTTGAATTCCCTGCAGAGTGCTAAGTATGTGAAGGGTTTTGCCTTGACACTGTACCCGCACCCGTCTTACGGTTACTTTATTCCCAAGGTATTCTTGGTGCCAATTCCCTGCGGGTGCTAAGTATGTGAAGGGTTTTGCCTTGACACTGTACCCGCACCCGTCTTATGGTTACTTGGTTACCAAGGTATTCCTGGTGCCAATTCCCTGCCGGTGCTAAGTATGTGAAGGGTTTTGCCTTGACACTGTACCCGCACCCGTCTTATGGTTACTTGGTTACCAAGGTAAGGGGTATTTTCCCGCCTACTTTTGAATCTTTTTTTGAATTTTTTTGAAATTCGAAGAGTTGGTGAAAGGATAAGAACAGTCCAAACCTCTGAAACGTCGTGCGACGGTTTCTTCTGTGTCAGGACGTGCAGGAAGTTATGGTGACGTGACAGTACATGGTCATTCCAGACGCTTTTTCAGGCGCGTGGGCGCGAGTTTTCGGGCGCGTGGCCGCGAAATTAATGGTACGCGTCCTTTCAACAGCTGTTGCCAGCTTGCTTTTTGACACGTGTCATAGTTTCATTGCACCTTCGATTTCTCTCTCCTCCGCATTAAATTCATCACATTAATTGCGATTAGTATATAAAGGGGGAGAGGGTTCTTTGTAATCCACACTTTCACTTCTTCTCTTCATCTTAAGAACGATTTCCGGCGAATACTCATCTTTCAGTCGAGCATTCTCTTGAAATCGTTTTCTTCTCTCTTTTTGCAAGATGTCGTCTCGTGATCTCGAATCTACAGTCGATGACAAGAGTACTGCTGGCGAGTGCCAGTGTGCTCTGCCTGGCGATCTGTATCAGTACATCGTCAGGAAGTTCATGCTCGAGTCTCTCGAGCCTGAGTTTCCAGAACCCCACCAGACGGTGTATGATGCCCCCAGAGGCAAGATCGGGGTTTATGCTGCATTCTTTGTTTATGGGAATCTTAGGTTCCCATTGACAAAGTTTGTTTACCGTGTCCTTGAGAGGCACGGTGTGCACCTGACCGAGGTGCACCCGATGGCGATTGCCAAGATTCGGCACTTCGAGTGGGTGTGCCGGATTCTGGGCATTGAGCCCTATGTTGACCGCCTGATGACCTTCTACACTTGGAGGTGCATCCAGGGGTGGTATACATTGATAACCCGGATTAAGGGTTTAAAGATCTGCGCGACCGAGCGCAGTCTTCGCTCGTGGAAGAGGGAGTTCTTCTTCATATCCGCTCGCGCCATCCCCCTTGCCATGAAATTCAAGAACGGGCAAGCACTTCCCAGCCTTCACGCCTCCAACTACGAGGAGGCGGAATGGTTTTCAAAGATATCCCGAGTCCAATCTCCGGTTTGCGGAGTCCGGGATGGTGATGCTGGGGATGAGCCGGGTGTGGAAGGAGGCGGATGCGCGAAAGATTCCGATCGTCCTCGAATACGGTTCGAACTCTGTCCCTTACGGTATGCTTTGTTTCTTTTTGTTGATTCTGAATTTCTTCTAACTTTTTTTTTTTCTGTTTATTTCAGAGGGGAACGACTTGCAGTCGCTCCTGAACCCGCGGGAGGCTGACGGTCCCGCTCGGATGGGTACTCGCGCTCTAGACGAGAACGAGTTGCCCATCCTAGAACAAACGGCGGATCGGTTCGTGGAGGTCTACCCGCTAGGCCATGAGATCCTGAGCGCCAGGCGGCCAGGTAAGGCGCTATTCAACCCTCGACCCCTCAATGTTGAAACCTCTGCTGGAATTCCTCTAATCGTATGTTCTGATGAGGAATCCGCAGATGGTCCTCCGTTGGTGCGGAAGAAGAAGGCTGCCGGCGGGAAGGGGAAGGAGAAGGTGGCCTCCACTGCCGATCCGGTGCCTCGGTCTGATTCGGAGACCGAGAGCGAAGAGGTGGCGGGGAATCCCGGTGGTGATAAGACCACCGCTCCGGAGGCTGCGACTGTCACCTCCGGAGAGCCCAAGAAGACGACGGTGAGCGGCGCAAAGAGGCCGGCTCCATCGGGTTCGTCCCCGCCTCTCCGTACCTTTAGGCTCAAGAAAACCCGTAAGTACAAACTTCCTTTCTTTAACTTCATAGCTTAATATCATTAACACTTATCTTCTTTACGCAGGCGAGGATGTTGACGCATTCCAGGGTGGAGCGCAGAGGAGTACCTCTCCGCCAATGACGGTAGGCTTGGTCAGCCTTCCTGAGGCGACGACCCAGGCGCCTGCGCCTGCTTCCGCTGGTTCAGTTGCTCACTCCTTTGAGCCGACTGTTCCAGCTGTGATGACGTCACCGCCGGCTGTGAGTGCTATTTTTACAGCATCTTTCACCGAGCCGGCGGTTACTATTGCTGCGGATTCCTCAGCGGTGACCGCGGCGGCCGCTACCATGCCTCCTCCGTCATCGGCAACGACGGCCGATCCTTCAGGTATGCATGGGGCGTATCGCCGAACTCTGCCACCTTCCCATCTGCCTGACCTCTTGGATGGATTTCCCTTGGGTTCAGGTGATGGGTTCGGCGGCTATCGGCCTGTTATTGACCCTACAGGTGCGTAGGGTTCTTTTGGCCTATTTTATATTTTTCAATCATCTTTTCCTAACTGCTCTTTGTTTTTTGCAGTGTCGGATTCCAATGAAGTGTATGTTCCACGATGGAACATTCGCCGAGGAACAACCCTTCGCACCCCTGTGGAGTGCGTGGAGTGGGCTCGTCACGCTGCTCCTAGTGGTGCGTTGGGGGAAGCCATGGCTAGCTACCAGGAGGGTAGGCTAAGCAATGAGCTTCGGGTTCTCCTGGCCCGGATGCAGCCGCGCGTCGAGCTGCTTTGTCGTGAAAACGACAAGTTAAAAGCAGCTCGCATTCAGGAAGTAGCTCAGGCGCGGGCTGTCCGGGAGGAGAATAGGAGGCTCTCCGCCGCGGCTGCGGAGAAGGAGAAGGCGTTCAAGGCCCTTGAAGTTGAGGTTCAGGCCCGTCTCGAGGCTCGCTCCAAGGCTGCCCAAGCTGTTAATGAACAGCTTCGGCTGGCTAAGGAGACTGCTAGGAACGCAACTGAAAGGGCCACCAAGGCTGAAGCTGTTGCCGAGCCTCTACGCGTGGAGAATGAAGAGCTTAAAGCCAAATTAGAGGCTCTCCAGCAGGCTCATGATGCCTTGGCGATGGAGGACGCGAAGAAGCTCCAAGAGATCCTGGACCAGAGGGGCATGCTTGACCACACTGAGCGGAAGCTAAAGGGCGTCGAAGAGGCTGCTGCAAAGGAAGTGTTGCTTGCCAACCTTAATAAAAGTGAAGCCGAACGCGCCTGTACCCAAGCTCAAGCCGCCCTCCAAGAAGCTCTGGTTGCCAAGGAATGGCTTCTTCGAGAAGCGTTGTCTCGGGTAAGCTTTTCATGTCTTTACGCTTTCCTTTGTAAATAGAAAAGGTTCTGATACTTGTATTTTTTTCTTTGTAGGTTGTGCATCGGGTCTTCTCAGAGACGTCTTATGACGATGCTATGATCGCAGCCCTCAACGCTTCTCATGAGGATGGGGAAAAGGCCGGCTTCCTGCTTGGTCTAGGGTTCGTTGAGAAAGGCATCCCGCCTTCCAACTTCCCTTTGTACAATGTTGATACTGAAGCTGTTTATGACCAAGCAGTGAATCAGTACGCCGCCTTCCCGCATCCGGTGGTGGAGAAGGTGAACGAAGTCGCTGCTGCTGATGATGGGCTAGCTATCCTTAAAGCTTTCCTTGAACCACCACGCTCTACTGATGGAGCGGGTCCAAGTGGAAGTGGTCCTGAAGCTTGATTCTGAAGATCCCTTTCCACCATTAGCTTAGATTTTTGCTTTTGTATAGCTATCTTTGTAATATTTGAATTTGATGAAATAAATATTGTGTTAGTTCTTTGCCTTATTTATTTTACGCATGTTTTGATCTAACTTAGTAATTTCTTTAGTACTTAGATAAGTTAACTTTTTAACGTGGCAGATTATAAGTTTGTCTCGCTTCCTCTTTCATGATTGTGCGGGTATGACCGTCACTTACACTTAGTAGGATGGCTTGACTTTACTTATATCCGACCTGCGTGGAAGTTTTCCTCATCTTTTCCTTTGAAATTTTCTAAGTGTTCAGAATAAGTTAACCTTTGAACGTGGTAGATGATAGGTTGAAGTTTTGCTTCCTTGTTCGTGATTGTGCGGGTAAGACCGTCACTTGCACTTACAAGGATGGCTAAACTTTACTTACATCTGACCTGCGTGTAGGTTTTCCTTATTTTTAGCGTTGTGTTTATGCGGGTTTTGCCGCCTTCCACACGTAACGACTTACTTCTTCCCCCATTTATGCGGTGAATACAGGCACCAGTGTGGGAAGTTCATAAGTATAAAGGTAAGGCTATCAACACATTGTGAAAGGAGAATCATTTCCATTAGAGGTGGCTCTAGGCCTTTTCTTTACAAATTCGGAATTGATCTACATATAACATTTGCGTAATTGAGCTCCATTCCATGTTCTTGGGATGGGAGTGCCATCGAGCCTTTCGAGCCGGTATGCGCCCTTTCCCAGGACTTCTTTGATAATGTATGGCCCTTCCCAGACCGGGGCCAGCTTTCCTGGGCGTTCTTGGTTCGAAGCCTCGTTGTTACGCAGTATGTAGTCTCCTACATTGAAGTTGCAGAGTTTTACCCGCGTGTTGTAGTACTTTTGCATTTGTCGCTTGTAGTTCTCTTCACGCACTGTGGCTAAGTCTCTGCGTTCCTCAGTTAGCATAAGGTCCAACCGTCTTTCCGCATCATTGTCTTCTGGCTGAATCAAGACCCTTGGTGAGGGTAAACCAATTTCGACCGGGACCATGGCTTCAGTGCCATAAGTGAGACTGAACGGGGTTTCTCCCGTACTGGCCTTCTTCAGCGTTCTGTTTGCCCAAAGGACGTGCGGAAGCTCGTCCACCCAGCCGGATCTGTGTTCCAAGAGTCTCTTCTTGATGCCTTCGACGATGCTCTTATTTGCTATTTCCACCTCACCATTACCTTGCGGGTGTGCCACTGAGGTAAAGGTGTGGGTGATTTGAAGTTCTTTCAGCCACTGTTGTAGCTTCTTGTCAGCAAAGTTGGTGCCGTTATCGCTCACCAAATTCTGTGGAAGTCCAAAACGACAAATAATAAATTCCCAAATAAATTTTTTGATATGTTTTGCGGTTGTTTGGGCTAAGGGTTTTGCTTCTATCCACTTGGTGAAGTAGTCGATGGCCACCACTAGGAACTGAACATTTCCTGCTGCTGTAGGAAATGGGCCTGTCACATCGATGGCCCACTTCTGAAATGGCCATGAAGAAGTGACTGGAACAAGTTCATTCTTCGGGCGGTGCGTATTGGGTGCGTAGAGCTGGCAAGACCTACATTTTCTGATGTATGCCAGCGCATCCGTATGCATCCCCGGCCAAAAGTATCCCGCGTTGTTTAGCTTAGCTACAACAGCGCGGGGACCTGCGTGTATTCCACAGATGCCTTCGTGTACTTCCCTTAGGAGGTAGTCAACATCTTGGTTGTCCACGCATCTCAAGAGTGGGCCAAGAAAGTTACGCCTGTAAAGAATGTCATCGATGAGTTGATAATTCAGTGCTTTACAGCGTAGTTTTCTTGCCTGTGCTTTTGACTCTGGCAGTGTACCTGCCGCAAGGTATTTTATTATTGGTGTCATCCATGTTTCTGTGCCGGTTTGGATGACACAAATTTCCTTGTGCGGGACCGAAGGTGTCTCGAGGAGTTCAATGCGGATATCCTTTCCTAAGTGGGTGAAGGCTAATGATGCAAGCTTGCTTAACGCATCCGCAGATTTGTTTTCACTTCGCTTGACGTGTATGACTTTGCAGTCGTTGAAATCGCGCATAAGGGATTTTGCTTGTGCGAGGTACAGGGCCATTGTGTCGTTCACGGCCGTGTACGTCCCGTTGATTTGATTGGCTACTAACATGGAATCCACGTGGGCTTCCAAGTTTTTCACTCCCATCTTACGCGCAATTCTCAGCCCAGCCAAGAATGCCTCATACTCGGCTTCGTTATTCGTACTTGGAAAATCCAGTCGAATAGCGTAAGTGTATTCTTGGCCTGCTGGGTTGGTTAGTTTCAGCCCTGCGCCTGAACCCTCGTTACTGGCTGCTCCATCAGTGGAGTCGCCAGACATCATTGATGTCTTGTGCTGGAGAGGGTTGAGCCTCTTCCTGGCACTCTTTTTCCCGCGATACAGGCACTTCTGCAATAAAGTCGGCCAGAACCTGGCCTTTTATGGCTGGTCTTGGCTTATACTTTATCGCGTATTCCCCCAACTCAATTGCCCATTTGGCTAGGCGTCCCGATAACTCGAGTTTGCCTAAAACGTTTGCAAGTTTGAAGTTGGAGAGAATGGTGATTGGGTGACCCTAGAAATATCGTCTTAACCTGCGTGAAGCGTGTATAAGTGCTAAGACTAATTTTTCGAGGGTAGAGTACCGGGTTTCTACGTCTGTTAAGATACGGCTGACATAATAAATTGGCATCTGGATGCCTTTTCGTTCTACTAGCAGGACTGCCCCGGTTGCTCTATCAGTTGCGGAAAGGTATAGGATTAACTCCTCTCCCGCTTTTGGTGCTGTCAGCGTTGGGAGTTCGATCAAGCGTGACCGAATATCCTGAAAAGCTGCTTCCGCTTCTGGTGTCCAGCGGAAGTGCGTTTTCTTTAAACAGTTTCTCAATGTTGACACGAAGGGAAACGACTTATCCGCGTGGTTTGCCAAAAAGCGATTAAGTGCCACTAGTCGTCCATTCAGTGTCTGAGCCTGTTTGATGGTAGTAGGTGATTCCATTTTGATAATGGCTTCGACCTTCTCAGGGTTCGCTCTGAAGCCATCTTTAGTGACGATGACCCCCAAGAACTTCCCTTCTTCCATTCCAAAGGCACACTTGCTCGGGTTGAGCTTCATGTTTATCTTCCTGAGCGTGTTGAAAGTCTCTTCGATGTCTTTCAACATCGCATCTGGGTCAGGGCTTTTGATGGCCAAGTCATCCATGTAGACTTCCAAGTTCCTCCCAATTTGGGCATGAAACTGGTTGTCCATCAGGCGTTGGTATGTGGACCCGGCATTCTTAAGTCCGAATGGCATCATTTGGTAACAAAATGTGCCATCGGGCGTCCGAAAAGCGGTTTTGTCCTGATCATCAACGGCCATGTGTATTTGGTGGTACCCCTTATACGCGTCCAGGAAGCATTTAAGGCGGAACGGTGCCAACGAATCCACCTTAAGATCAATTTCGGGTAACGGATAACAATCTTTGGGGCATGCTTTGTTCAAGTCCTTGAAATCTATGCACATGCGCCATTGTTTGTTATTCTTCGGTACCATAACGGGATTTGCAACCCAAGTTTGATATCTACTAACGCGTACGATGCCTGCGTCAAGGAGTTCCTTGACTTGGGTTCTACACGCGTTAGTTTGTTCTGGCCCCATTACTCTGCGCTTTTGTACGATCGGCGTAACAGCCGGATCGCATTTGAGCTTATGCTCTGCCTTACTTCGGGGTACACCAGTCATGTCAGCTGGTGTCCACGCGAAGATGTCAGCGTTTTTTTGTAATAAGCGCTTGAGTAAGGTGCGTGTGGGATCAACAATTGTTGGGCCAATGGTGACGGCCTGGTCAGGGTACTTGCCGTTGAAGGCCCATCTTTCTGGTTCGGTGATGGTTGGTTTAGCCATCTTTGGTTTGGGTTTAGATGAGACAGATGCGATGCATACCTGGGGAATGCCGGTGATCATCGCTACACCCTCAGCTGTTGGCCATCCCATCATGCCGTGGACTGAGGATACCACGGCGTTGAATCTTGCCATCCCGTCTCTCCCGAAGAGAATGTCGTATGTGTGGTGTGGCTTCCTCATCACGACAAAGTCCACATCTTCTGTGCGGGAGTGTTTCCCATCCATAAGAGTGACGGGGAAAGATAGGATACCCAGGGGGTGTTTGTGCTGCCATCAAACCCTTCCATCGAGGCGCAGATCGTTTCCAGGCGTTCTTTGTCTTCGTCATCTAGCTTGTCGAAGAACTGCCTGTACATCACCGTTGATGAGGCGCCGTTGTCAGCAAGAGTGCGAGAAGTGATGTAGTGCCCCAGCTGGCTTTTGATGACGATAGGGCCTTCTTTGCTGGGTCCTCCTGGCACTCGCGGGAAGCGCACCTCAGCTTCCTTCCACGCACATGGTTCTGTCGTTCGCCTTTTTCTTCCTCTGATCTTACCATGAACCATGTTGATGCTGATGTCTACGGGCTTTCGTCCGTTGCCTCGGTACCGGTTGTCGTTCCTTCCTCCCTTCTTGATTGATGCCACCAGGTGTGCCAGTCTTCCATCCTTGACGAATGCTTCAACAATATCCTTCAAGGATGTACACTCTTCCGTACTATGACCTTTTGTCCCGTGGAAGTCACAGGATTTACTCTGATCCGCATTAGGTCGCTGCCGGATCATTGGAGCTTTTGGCCATGGTAGCTTTTCAGTGGCAAATATCTCCGTGACGCTTTTGGTGAGTGGCGTCCACCGGTGCTTTTGGCTTGAAGGGTGTGTGTGATTTCTTCCGCCAACAAGAGGGTGAGAGCTGGATGAGGTGTCAAAGTTTACCCTTGACTGCTAGATACCTAGCTTCCTCTTTTTGTTCTGCCGGGCGATCCGAACATTGTTCTCTCTTGTCCTCTGCGTGTAGAGGTGTGTACTCTGGGGAAGATCCCTTCCCAGCTGCTTCTCCGTCTCGGCAAAGCGCTTTGCCGCCGTCATGATGGCATCCCATGTTGATGGCATGCCATCCTTACCCGTTTAGTTAAACAAGTTGACGACACTTAGTTATCATCTTTTCCCGACTGGCCCGTTTAACCAACCCATTTTTACAAACTTGATTAACATGCTTACATCTTAGATATCATTCGTCAACCCGTTCAATACGTGTGATAAATTTAACTCTTAGTTATCATCCGTCAACACGTTCAATGCGTTTGATAAATGGGTTAAACGAGTTATATTAAGAAACATGATTTTAAATATTGTGAGTGGGTTAGAAGTAGATGTGTGAAAACTTGTGTGAGTGTTTGGTGCTTTCCAAATGAGGCCACCGTCCTTTATTTATACTAGTTGGTTAATTGTTCTACACATTTCTATATTTAGATGTACCCATGCAAATATCATGCGTTCTCTTGACTGTATATTGCAATGATCTAGAGTTTTACATGTCTAGACAATTCTAGAGAATTGCTTAGAAATATGTTGAACAGTGTTTGAATTTGCAAATGTGTAACTAATGATATGCATTTTAAATGGTAAGAAAATCTTGTAAATAGTAGTAACATTCTAATCATGATCAAGTCATCATTTATGATATTATATATTCGGGTCAAGTTATTCCTGAAATAGTAACAAAAATGAGAAATGTGACAAACCATAAATAATTGACATGCGTCAAGTGAGAACCAAAAGAAAAAGGGTATAGAGGTAATTGTATACATTTTCTATCTCCACATGCAGGGCACATGTTGTGACATCTGACCCGATCCGACCCGATCCAGGTACCCGTTTCTCTGACCCGATCTCTTTCTTTTATATTTATTTATTTATTTATTTATACTTATATTTTACTTTTATTAATAATATATATTTTCCTTCCCGCCTCTTTCTCTCTTTCCGCCTTCTTTTCCCTCTTGTCGCCGTCCCGCCCTTAAGCCTTGAACCTCTGTCCTTTGTTTCTTCCCGTCTAAGGTTGTCTGCGCAGCTCCACACGCCAGACTCTTTACAAGGAAGCCTGCGTGAAGACCACCTGTTACTGCGATACGCGAGACGAACTGTCCCCGCAGCGCGCTAAGGATTTTAGTTCTTCCCGCGGCGCGCTATGGATACTGTTCTTCCCGCGACGCGCTAAGGAATATAGTTCTTCTCGCGACGCGCTTAGAATTGAAGTTCTTCCCGCGGCGCGCTTAGAAATATAATTCTTCCCGCGACGCGTTAAGGTTGGTTCTGTCTGCCTTCGCGCTCGCGCACTTTTGCCTTCGCGCTCGATGCCTTCTCGCGTTTAACCCTTGAATCTTTTCTCCTGTTTAATCTAGTCGTTTGCTTTTGTGATGTCTTATCTTCTGTGCTGTTGACCTAACCTGTCTTGTCTGAAAAGTTACTTTCGGCGCAGCATGCGCACCAACCCCATTGGTTGGCAGAAAAAGTGACTGACATTATCTTTTGGAGATCTGCTTTTTCCATGCTTGACCAGTACCTTTATCTGACCCGCCCATGCTTTTACTGTTCCCTGTCAGCTTTTCCCTTGTCCCCTGCAGCTGCCATATCTTTTGATATCTTTTGCTTTTGGAATCTTTTACTTTTTGATCTTTTCCCCTTTTCTAGGGATTGTGTTCCCTAGGGTTTCTCTATAAATAATAATATTATTTTCCTAACACATCACACACAAACACTTATCATCTTTCTTTTCCTTTGCTCCTTGCCGTTGTTCTTCCTCTGCCGTCTCCTTCGTCTTCCTTCCTGTTCTGCCCTGCTTTTCCGGTAATATATATTATATATAATAATTTGTTTAAATTACTTATTAATTATGCTAACTTATAATCAAGACATTAAAACAAATCATTAAAACAATAATCTTTAATTATAGGTTAACCTTGCTTGTTTGGTTCTTGCTTTACCTATCTTCACATCGTTTATCAAGTGAGTAATCTCGTACCTAATCCCTTTTTATTTTTGATGTTTTGGGATGATCATGTGTTCATACAAACTTAGAGTCTTAAACTGTTTATGAACTTTAGTCGCGCAGTATCCCATGTGTTGAGGACGTAGACTTGGCTGTTTATTTGTATGTGTGGATCATTAACCGTCTTGTCGGTCTATTCCGCAGTTTTCATGGTACCATTAGATGAACACGGGAGAACTATCGTTTATGATTTTCTCTTTTGTTTACACATGCACAGTTTGTCTTGTTTGTGAGCTCAATTGTGAGCACTGGCAGTCTATGAATCTTAGAGTTGGTCCCGATCAGATTACACCCCTGTTGAAAACCAGACATACACATGTTGCGCGCAGATTTATTGTTATCTATGTATTAACTATTAAACTTGATTTCTCACCAACACGCAAGTGTTTGACGTTTACTTTAACACATGTTCAGGTTTGCTGTAGCTACATTTGGAGCTTGTGGACACGTAGGACGTTTTTACTTTTGGACCTAGATTAAAATGTATCAAGATAAGTTATTGTTGTTCGAATATTTTGCCTTATAATATATTGATTTATGTAGATTTATGTTAACTCGTGTTTACGTTGCGCATGCGTGAATGAATGTATTTATTAAATATTGACACCCAATAGTGTCACGAGTAATGAAACAATATGTGGCGCCCCGATGTATAATCCGCCTTTGATCGGGGTGTTACAGATTGGTATCAGAGCTCGTTGACTTTAGGATAGGTGGTTAGACGTAACGGCCTAGAATACCTAAGAGTCCCTTCTCGCGCATGAGAGAAATCTCATGTTTGCGCGCTTATTGTTAATTACTCGTTATTTATGAATATGCTCGCGCCTGCGCAGTATATGATTTTATGTTTTATTCCGCGATATTTCGATTTTTATTGATTTTACTTACATATTCGTTTGTTGGATTTGAAAATCCGAAAAGTCATGGTGATACATGAATAGTTGATTTTCAATTTTCAATTACGATTATGTTCTGAGGTTGGAGACTTGAAAAGTCATGGTGATACATGAATTGTCAACCTCCAATACTCATTTTCTTGTATATTTTATATTGAGGATTGAAAAGTCATGGTGATACATGAATCGTCAATCTCCAATACCCGTTTGCTCGTACATTTTAAATTGAGAATTTGGAAGGTCATGGTGATACATGAATTGTCGATTCTCGATTCGGATTTGTTACCTTTATTAAGTCTACATTTAAAGTCATTTCTTTTACTTTAACTTTTGATAGTATCTAACTCTGCGAAACCAAGCTTTATAAAGTTATACTTTGCGATAAAACCAAGATATTAACTAAAATTAAAACTTTTATAGAATGCCTCCACTATCAGCTCGCCATCTTAGGAAGAAAGAAGCCGCGCGCAGGCGATCGCTGCAACGTTCCCAGGAAATGGCCACCGCAATAGCCCAAGCTTTGAACCAAAACAATACCAACACCTCCAGTTACAACATTAAATCCTTCAATGCGGGTAACCCTCCAAAGTTCACAGGTCTTGAAGGAGCCACCGTGATGCTCCAATGGCTCGAAAAGATTGAAAACACTTTCCTCCATACCCAATGCCCTCATGACAGACGAACCCTATATGCCTCCAGTGTCCTGGAATCCAGAGCGCTTACATGGTGGAATGGAGTAGCCCATGCGCGTGGCGCAGAAGCTGCTTCCAGCATACTCTGGGAGGAATTTAAGGATCTCTTGACGCGAGAATTCTGCCCTCCCAACGAAGTAAAGCGCCTGGAGGAAGAATTTTGGAACCTGAAGCAATACAGTGGAGAAGCGCGCGAGTACGCGACGCGCTTCCACGAGCTAAGCTTACTGGTCCCTCACCTTGTTACCCCTTCACGCCGAGCAATCGAGAAATTCCTTGGGGGTCTCCCCATGGAAATTCAAGATTCTGTATGGGCCAGAAACCCAGTAACCCTCCCTGACGCTATTGAGTTGGCCGCTGTGCTCAGCGACAACCATGTCAGAGCAGGAACCCTGTTCCTGCGGGGAGCTGAGAAGACCAAATCCACCAAAACTGCCCCTGAACCAACAGAAACCAAACCAGAACCCTCAAACCATAACCAGAAACGTAAGCGCAGACAAGCTTACGCGCTTACCAACCCGCCCATTGTCCAGCAACCCATCTACCAACCTCCAGTTTATGCGCCTACCCCACTGTCAGCCTACCCAACACCTCCTGTAGTCCACAACTATGCCTTAACCAATCCAGCACTCCCTGCCCCGCCAACTAAGAAACCTTACACAGGAAACCATCCCTTTTGCCCAACCTGTAGATTTCACCACCCAACCCAAACCCCGTGTCGACCTTGTAACCGATGTGGCCGTACTGGTCACACTGCTGAAAACTGTAGAGTCCTTCCCGCCAATCCAATTGCGCCAACACCACCAGTCTACCCGCAGAACCCACAATCAATCTACCAAAACCCACGACCCAGATCGTGCTTTAACTGCGGTGATCCCAGTCATTTCCGGAACGCGTGCCCAAGGCTACAAGTGCAAATCACACAAGCGAATCCGGTGAACCAGATTTCAAACCAAGTGACGCGTGGACGAGCTTTTAATATAACCGCGCACCAAGCGCAAGCGAATAATGACGTAGTTAATAGTACATTTTTACTTAACGGAAATTATGATTCTATACTTTTTGATACTGGCGCCGATCGAAGTTTTATCTCTCGCGCCTTTGAGCAGAAGCTTGCGCGACCGCGCGATAACTTAAAAGAAGATTTTTCAGTTGAATTGGCTAATGGTGAAACTATTTTAATAAACTCTGTGATCAAGGATTGTACGCTTAACCTTAACGAAAACGATTTTCTAATCGATCTCATCCCCATGCCTCTTGGAAGTTTTGATGTTATTATTGGTATGGACTGGCTTTCGAAGAATCGCGCCGAAGTTATTTGCGCCAAGAAGATGATTCGCATCCCTCGAGGAAATGGTGATCTTCACATCTATGGCGAAAAACCCTCCCGCGGTCTTAAGCTTATGTCTTGCGCCGAAGCCCAAAAGCTTATGCGGAAGAAGTGTATTGCATTCTTAGCCCATGTGGTCAAACCTGATGAAGAAAAGAAGCTTCGCGATATCCCTGTTGTGCGTGATTTCCCTGAAGTTTTTCCTGATGATCTTCCTGGTATCCCTCCCGCTCGTGAAGTCGAGTTTCGTGTTTATCTTGTCCCTGGTGCTTCCCCCGTAGCTAAATCTCCTTATCGTCTTGCACCCGCTGAGATGCAAGAATTGGCCAGCCAACTTCAAGAGTTGACTGCTAAAGGATTCATTCGCCCTAGCTCTTCGCCCTGGGGTGCTCCGGTGTTGTTCGTTAAAAAGAAAGATGGATCGTTTCGCATGTGTATCGATTACCGCGAGTTGAACAAACTCACCATTAAGAACCGGTATCCCTTACCGCGTATTGACGACCTCTTTGATCAACTCCAAGGTGCCTCTTGTTTTTCCAAGATTGATCTCCGCTCTGGCTATCACCAGTTGCGCATCCGCGATGAAGATGTTCCGAAGACTGCTTTTCGAACCCGCTATGGCCATTTTGAATTCTTGGTCATGTCCTTCGGTTTAACCAACGCACCCGCCATTTTCATGGATCTAATGAATCGGGTGTGTAGACCTTTCTTGGACCGTTTTGTGATTGTGTTTATCGATGATGTTCTGGTGTATTCTAAGACCAAGGCCGAGCATGAGCAACATCTTCGGTTGGTGTTGCAGAAGCTTAGAGCTGAGCAACTCTATGCTAAGCTTTCCAAGTGTGAATTTTGGTCTGATGAAGTACAGTTTCTTGGTCATGTTGTAAACAAGATGGGTATTCATGTCGACCCATCCAAGATTGAAGCAATCAAGAACTGGTTGACGCCATCTTCTCCTACCGAAATCCGTTCCTTTCTGGGCTTAGCTGGTTATTACCGGCGCTTCATTTCGAACTTCTCGAAGATCGCTTTGCCTTTAACAGCTCTAACGCACAAAGGTAAACCGTATATTTGGGGCTCGAAGCAAGAAGAAGCCTTTCTGACGCTCAAGCGTTTGTTGTGTGAAGCTCCTGTTCTAGCGCTACCTGAGGGTAATGATGATTTTGTCGTGTATTGCGATGCATCCAACCAAGGTCTCGGCTGTGTTCTTATGCAACGAGGCAAGGTTATCGCTTACGCATCAAGGCAACTCAAGATTCATGAAAAGAATTATACAACTCACGATCTCGAACTTGGTGCAGTTGTATTTGCCTTGAAGATCTGGAGACACTACCTCTATGGTACTAAGTGTATCCTCTACACTGACCATAAAAGCCTTCAGCATATCTTTGATCAGAAGGAACTCAACATGAGACAACGCCGATGGAACGAACTCATCAGCGATTACGATTGTGAGATCCGGTATCATCCTGGTAAGGCTAATGTGGTAGCCGATGCGCTCAGCCGAAAACCCTGCCAGCTTAACTGTATCTTGCCGCGCACGCAGCTTCACTTCGCGCCGATTCAAAGCAACCTTGAATCACGCATTCGTGACGCGCAGCGCGCATCCATCAGTAATGGTAACCTTCGCGCCGAGTTAGCGTGTGGCGCGGAAGCTCACTTTGTCCCTAATCTGAGTGGAATTCTCTGTTATCTTAATCGCATCTGGATTCCCTTTGATGAGAATCTTCGCGCTGATATCCTGAGTGAAGCGCATAAATCTCGATATTCCGTTCATCCTGGCGCCGATAAGATGTACAAGGATTTGCGCATTACTTATTGGTGGCCCGGTATGAAGAAGGATATTGCTGTGTTCGTAGCTAAATGCCTGACTTGTTCTAAAGTAAAAGCTGAACACCAACGCCCATCTGGTTTGCTCGAACAACCAGAAATTCCTACATGGAAATGGGAATGTGTAGCGATGGACTTTATTACCAAGTTACCTTTGACAGCAAGCAAACATGATAGCATTTGGGTAATAGTGGATCGTTTGACTAAGTCTGCTCACTTTCTGCCCATTCGTGAAAACTACCGTGTTGAGCAACTCGCGCAGCTTTATGTCAAGGAAATTGTCTGCCGCCATGGTACTCCTTTGAGCATCATATCTGATCGCGATGGCCGTTTTATATCTCGCTTTTGGAAATCTCTCCAATCTGCGTTAGGAACTCGCTTGGACATGAGTACGGCATATCATCCTCAGACGGACGGACAGTCTGAGCGAACTATTCAAACTCTTGAAGATATGCTTCGATCTTGTGTTCTTGATTTTGGAGGTAATTGGGATTCACACCTACCTCTGGTCGAGTTCTCTTATAATAATAGCTATCATTCCAGTATCGGTATGGCCCCATTTTAAGCACTTTACTGTCGTAAGTGCCGCTCCCCGATTTGTTGGAGCGAAGTGGGTGAAACTCAAATCACAGGACCCGAACTTGTTCAAGAGACAACCGATAAAATCGCCAAGATCCGTGATCATCTGCTGACTGCCAGAAGCCGACAGAAGAGTTACGCAGATCGCAGGCGAAAGCCTCTCGAATTTCAAGTTGGTGATCTTGTTCTCCTCAAAGTGTCGCCCTGGAAGGGTGTTGTCCGCTTTGGGAAGAAGGGTAAGCTTGCTCCTCGTTATGTTGGACCATTTAAGATTCTCGCGCGTGTGGGAAAAGTTGCCTACAGACTTGACCTGCCGCCCGCGCTCAGTAATGTGCATCCAAAGTTCCATGTATCCAATCTCAAGAAATGTTTAGCTGACGAGAACCTTCACATACCACTTGATGAAGTTCAAGTTGATGAATCCATGCATTTCGTTGAGAAGCCTGTTGAGATTTTGGATCGCGAAGTAAAGCAAACCAAGCGCAGTCGTATCCCTATTGTTAAAGTTCGATGGGAGTCCAAGCGCGGAGCCGAGTTTACATGGGAAAGGGAAGATCAAATGAAGATCAAGTACCCGCACCTGTTCTCTGCGCAACCTACTTCGAGATAAATTTCGGGACGAAATTTCTTAAAGTAGGGGAGACTGTGACATCTGACCCGATCCGACCCGACCCAGGTACCCGTTTCTCTGACCCGATCTCTTTCTTTTATATTTATTTATTTATTTATTTATACTTATATTTTACTTTTATTAATAATATATATTTTCCTTCCCGCCTCTTTCTCTCTTTCCGCCTTCTTTTCCCTCTTGTCGCCGTCCCGCCCTTAAGCCTTGAACCTCTGTCCTTTGTTTCTTCCCGCCTAAGGTTGTCTGCGCAGCTCCACACGCCAGACTCTTTACAAGGAAGCCTGCGTGAAGACCACCTGTTACTGCGATACGCGAGACGAACTGTCCCCGCAGCGCGCTAAGGATTTTAGTTCTTCCCGCGGCGCGCTATGGATACTGTTCTTCCCGCGACGCGCTAAGGAATATAGTTCTTCTCGCGACGCGCTTAGAATTGAAGTTCTTCCCGCGGCGCGCTTAGAAATATAATTCTTCCCGCGACGCGTTAAGGTTGGTTCTGTCTGCCTTCGCGCTCGCGCACTTTTGCCTTCGCGCTCGATGCCTTCTCGCGTTTAACCCTTGAATCTTTTCTCCTGTTTAATCTAGCCGTTTGCTTTTGTGATGTCTTATCTTCTGTGCTGTTGACCTAACCTGTCTTGTCTGAAAAGTTACTTTCGGCGCAGCATGCGCACCAACCCCATTGGTTGGCAGAAAAAGTGACTGACATTATCTTTTGGAGATCTGCTTTTTCCATGCTTGACCAGTACCTTTATCTGACCCGCCCATGCTTTTACTGTTCCCTGTCAGCTTTTCCCTTGTCCCCTGCAGCTGCCATATCTTTTGATATCTTTTGCTTTTGGAATCTTTTACTTTTTGATCTTTTCCCCTTTTCTAGGGATTGTGTTCCCTAGGGTTTCTCTATAAATAATAATATTATTTTCCTAACACATCACACACAAACACTTATCATCTTTCTTTTCCTTTGCTCCTTGCCGTTGTTCTTCCTCTGCCGTCTCCTTCGTCTTCCTTCCTGTTCTGCCCTGCTTTTCCGGTAATATATATTATATATAATAATTTGTTTAAATTACTTATTAATTATGCTAACTTATAATCAAGACATTAAAACAAATCATTAAAACAATAATCTTTAATTATAGGTTAACCTTGCTTGTTTGGTTCTTGCTTTACCTATCTTCACATCGTTTATCAAGTGAGTAATCTCGTACCTAATCCCTTTTTATTTTTGATGTTTTGGGATGATCATGTGTTCATACAAACTTAGAGTCTTAAACTGTTTATGAACTTTAGTCGCGCAGTATCCCATGTGTTGAGGACGTAGACTTGGCTGTTTATTTGTATGTGTGGATCATTAACCGTCTTGTCGGTCTATTCCGCAGTTTTCATGGTACCATTAGATGAACACGGGAGAACTATCGTTTATGATTTTCTCTTTTGTTTACACATGCACAGTTTGTCTTGTTTGTGAGCTCAATTGTGAGCACTGGCAGTCTATGAATCTTAGAGTTGGTCCCGATCAGATTACACCCCTGTTGAAAACCAGACATACACATGTTGCGCGCAGATTTATTGTTATCTATGTATTAACTATTAAACTTGATTTCTCACCAACACGCAAGTGTTTGACGTTTACTTTAACACATGTTCAGGTTTGCTGTAGCTACATTTGGAGCTTGTGGACACGTAGGACGTTTTTACTTTTGGACCTAGATTAAAATGTATCAAGACAAGTTATTGTTGTTCGAATATTTTGCCTTATAATATATTGATTTATGTAGATTTATGTTAACTCGTGTTTACGTTGCGCATGCGTGAATGAATGTATTTATTAAATATTGACACCCAATAGTGTCACGAGTAATGAAACAATATGTGGCGCCCCGATGTATAATCCGCCTTTGGTCGGGGTGTTACACATGTTAGTACCCCAATCATTTCAAAACGTTTATAACTTTTTCGTATGATATTTTTTTTTTAAATCATCATAATAACAAGCATTTTTTTATCTTTAATATGAGTATAATTTTTGTTATATAAAATTTAAAACAAAAATCACGCCACTGTGTCTTTTCGCACACAATTGTGTCTTTTCGCTTATCATTGTATCTTTTTTCGTTATTGTGTCTTTTCGCTTATCATTGTGTATTTTTTCGTCATTGGGTCTTTTCGCTTATCATTGTGTCTTTTTTTCGTCATTGTGTTTTTTCACAAACCATTGTGTCTTTTCGCTTATCATTGTGTCTTTTTTCGTCATTGTGTCATTTTTCGTCATTGTGTCTTTTCGCACACCATTGTGTCTTTTCGCTTATCATTTTGTCTTTCCGTTTATCATTGTGTCTTTTTTCGTCATTGTGTCTTTTCGCACACCATTGTGTCTTTTCGCTTATCATTGTGTCTTTTCGCACACCATTGTGTCTTTTCGCTTATCATTGTGTCTTTTCGCACACCATTGAGTCTTTTCGCTTATCATTGTGTCTTTTTTTGTCATTGCGTCTTTTCGCACACTATTGTGTCTTTTTTCGTCATTGTGTCTTTCCGCACACCATTGTGTCTTTTCGCATATCATTGTGTCTTTTCTCACACCATTGTGTCTTTTTATCTAATACATAAAACACAATGCTTAATACATGTTACACAATAACTTGAAACGTAAAACACAATGGTGAATACATATAACACAATAACCTAAAACGTAAGACACAATGGTGAATACGTATAACACAATGACCTAAAACATAAGACACAATGGTGAATATGTATAACACAATGGAAATAACATATTACATAATGACACAATGAACAACAAAAAACAACAATTAAGAAAACCCATTAATTTTTTTTATTTTTATATAACAATATGATACTCGTATTAAAGATAAAAAACGCTTATTATTATTGTGATTTTTTTTTAAATTATGTCGTATGAAAAAGTTATGGACATTTTAAAATGATAGGGGAATTGACATGTGCTTTGCATGTGGAGAGAGAAAGTCAACAAAGATGGATTATTACATTTATGTCATTTTCATCAATTTTTATTTATTAAATTAATCTCAGTCATTCAATTATAAGATCAGTGGACTGGATTCCTTCTCACACTTATCATTTTTGTTGTCCTTTATATTTTAACCTTACCCTATATATTCTCTGTCAGGGTTGTCATTTTTTTTCAAAACCTAACCCAAAAACTATTAACGCGAACCCAACCCGAGCTCCTAAACCCGGGCCGTACTAATTCGACTTGACTTAAAGAATTGTTGAGGGTTTTATATGCACTCATGATTGGATTCGAAAGAATTTAGTTCAATCATAAAACTTCAAAGTGAATAAGATTGAGACACAATTCAAGAAATTGATATTTATTATTTTTAATGTATGTTTATGATATATCTAACAATTCTAATATTGAATTTATTTTACTTTCTATTTAAAAACGTTTACGTTTGATTTTTTTTTTCATTTTTTTTCGTTATTGAATTTTTAGTTTTCACTAAAATGATTGTGTATAATGGATTATAAAATTGAAGATGATATTTTTGCATGAATTTTAATATATATATATATATAATTGTTTGTTTTAATATTTATTTATTTTTTTAATTTATATTTTTTTATTGTATAAAAGTTAATAATATACTTATGGTTTGATAATAAATTGTTTCACAAATAAATGAGATGTTATAACACAGTTTAAAAGCTATATGGTTTTGATGAGACCCAAGACCCGTTT
This sequence comes from Bidens hawaiensis, assembly GCF_021521415.1. Taxonomy (NCBI): domain Eukaryota; kingdom Viridiplantae; phylum Streptophyta; class Magnoliopsida; order Asterales; family Asteraceae; genus Bidens; species Bidens hawaiensis. The sequence goes on along the minus strand of NW_027494249.1, from coordinate 288,039 downwards.
ATTTTTTTACAATGAAATTGGTTTTTTAATTATAAATAATATTTATGAAAGTTAATAATATACTTATGGTTTGATGAGACCCAAGACCCATTTATTTTTTTACTATCAAATTGGTTTTTTAATTTAAATAATATATATATCTTTTTTAAAATCAATAAGATATTATTTTTTATTATATCCTATTTTATAGAATTTTTACATAAATAATTTGGTGAGAATAATTTTTAATTTAATGAGATGTTATAACCCGTTTAAGTAATATCTGGGTTTGGTAAGACTCATACCCATGAATTCGGGTCAATGCATGAGAAGTCTCCATTTAAAAATCAAGCAAATCTGGTGACTCCAAAAAAAAGGGGAGCGACCACATCGCGACACGTATTTGGGAACATAGACCCAAGCCTTAGCTAACGTTACTTTTTCTTCATGGCTCCATCTTCATGGCGCAATTCGTTGAGGATTTGGTTGCTCCATATAAAATTTGAATTTTAAGAGAAATTGATAAAATGATTGAAGAATAGTTTGTATAAATTTGTTAAGCGTGTGTGGTTATTTACAAAAGATTAAAAACAAATATATGTATATTATATATATAACTAGTCGTTAAATGGCTAGTCAACGATTTCCATGGCTAGTCAACATATACGTTTCACGGGTAATACTACCCTTGGCAACTACCCTTCGAGGTATTTTAAGAGGCTGACTATGGTGTACCCTTATGGGAGTACTACCCCTTGGGTGATACCCGTGCACTACACCCTCCATCCTTGTTGCTACAACAAAGATAAGACCAATTATAGTGAATGGGCTGATTAGGCTAATAAGCTTCAAGGGTTCATGTTAACCTATTGCAGGTCGTGGTATCCCTCTACGTTTGCGAAACGTAGAAGGAGGTTCACTAGTTTGTTGTTGATTGTTATAGTTCACCGAGGATCAAGAACCATGATGTTTGGAATCGGTTCTTGAATGATGTTCTTGGTGAAGCTATGAAGCTATTGAAGTAAGAAAGAAATAAGCTAAGAGCATATTTCTCAAGGGAGAAGAGAATATCAGGGAGAAGGTGTTATCTCCAGATCTGATGATCCAATGTTTATGGCTTAAGTCCCACTTTTATAGAAGGAGAGACCATGCCCTTTATCCAGTGTACAAACTAATTGACCTCCAGTTCGCTTAGAGGGTTGACCGTTATGGGCGGGAAGCTTTGGACTGTTGGTCCGTGATTAAAATAATAATACTTTATCTGAGCATGTCCCTTGCTCAGATGGAACAGTGATGTGAGTCTTGAGTTGGCATCGTACTGTAGCACGTGGGTACTTGTTTACATAAGTTTGGGCGGGAAATGAAGCCTCTAACCTTTTTAGCGTTAACGTGTTCTAGCCATTTTATTATTTCCTTGGGCTACCCCCGTCATCAGCCCCCCAAGTCAGAGGTGTTTAAGAGGTAAGCTCAAGAGCTTCTGACTTTTGCACACATTTTTTTATTACTTAAAGGCTTCAAGGCTTGTAAGCTTCGAGGCTTTGTTCAGTTTTGGTTATTTTTTGAAAATTTGAAAGGACAGCTGATGTGATGGTAACTGCCATATTGAAGTTCCCAATAACTGCTTTTTCATTAATAGCTATCAATATGATAACTACTCATTTTCTTCCAGATTTTTCTTTAAAGTTTCCATCATAAACATATTCAAGTTTCTTTCAATCTTCTATCAGATTAGTTTCGATCCTTCATCTTTCCTTCAAAATTATGGTTGCCAAAAAAGATCTTTCGGTTAGTTTTTCTCGATTAACCCAAGAAGAGGTTGAATCGTTTTGTATTGAGTGGGGAATAGGGTTAACGTATAAACCGATTGCTCCGCTGGTCGATTCTTCAATCGATCGTTGTCTGGCAGGCTTCATTGCCCTTTATTGCCGTCACTTTGAGTTTTCGAATCTCGGGCATCCATTTTCAATCTTTGTTTTGAATGTTTTGGAATATTATCGTGTGTCATTCGGTCAGATTCATCCGTTAGGGCTTGCTAGAGTTTTACACTTTGAAGTTTTATGTAAAGCCCTAGGTTATGACCCTTCATTGTTGAGTTTTCGCCGTTTCTTTCTCTTAGCGAAAAAACGATGATTGGTACACGTTTGAAAACACTAAGGTCGATACGTGTTTGGTTTCCTCGGCGGTTACAACCCTCGGTTCTTGGAAGGACCGTTTTTTCTTTGTTTCCGATTCTATCCTTCCATTTAAATCCGTTTGGAGGAAACCCGAGGCTGTTTTAAACGAACCAGAGCCGGCTGAATCCAAGTTGAATGAAGCCTTTTTGAAATCGATTAGGGAATGTCCATCGCGTCTTCGTCTTTTTCCCGAACATCTTCTCGTGTTATTAGGAATTAGCAAACTATGGGATAAGCCTAATCGGGATCCCATGCTTATGAGGGGACGATAAGGGTATGCTCTTGTCTATCCCGTATTTGCTTTACTCTGTTGACATATTTGTTAATGGGTTTCTTTGGTATTTGCAGTCATGTCGGCTTTAGACTTCTTAAAAAGTGATGACACTTCAGACGTTGTTTTTACGGATGCTGCGGCTGTTGGTGACGGTGCTACGGTTCGAGGGAAAGAAGGTAGGTTCGAAGATTCAGGGTATGTTGGGGTTCCAAACGTTAAAGGGTTAACCAAGGCTGCTGCTCCTAAGACTTCTACTCGTCGTTCTACACGACGTTTGTTGAAGTCCCCTGGCCCATCATCTTCTCACGAACCTGTTGAAGTTAGTGATGATGTTCATGTTGTTGAAGATCATGGTCTAGGTTTGGAAGGTGAAAAGGAGCAGGGCTTGGTTATCTCTAAGAAAAATAAGTCGACTGGTAAGAAGGTTGTGATGCCGTTGGTTCAAGGGTTGGATGAGAATGCAGTTTATGTGCCGGAGTGGAATGTGAAGGTTGGGGATAGCTTCAAAGACCCCGAGGTTTGTGCCGATGTGCTGGCCAATTTTGCCCCTCCTGGGGTTCGTGAAACGATTTCTGGCATGGAAGGTGATTCCATGTTGTCAAGGTTGATTTTGAGTTCCTGCAACCTTTCTGCCCTTTTGGCAGAGGGTGGTGACTCGTTTTAGGAAAGGGATGCAAAAATATGAGGATTTTTCCAAGAAGAAGGAGGGAATGAAATCTTCCCTGATGGAGATGAAGAAGGAGATTGAAGGTTTTTCGAAGAAAGAGGAAGGGTGTTTTAAGAAGATTGAGGAGCTGTCTCGTTGCCATGAGATTGAAATGACAGGTTTGAAGAAGGCTATGGAAGCTGACAGAGCTAAATTGGATGCTGATTGAGAAGCCTTTGAGGTGCAGAGGAGAGCCTTCGAGATGGAGAAGAAAGGCTTGAAGGCTTCGGTACCCAGACCTCTAGTGACAACAAGTGGTTGATTGAGAACGGGATTCAACAAGTTGTGACTTAATTGCTTCATTCCAATGAATTTAACTCGGTGTTAGGTGATGTGTACACAAAGCTACTAGGCCATGGGAAGCACTTAGGCAGAACCCTTACCTCGCACGGGTATTCGGAGTTATATATTCCTAAGTTTATACGGGCAGCACTTCTACTCTATATGCACGTTTATCGACGCGTTCTTGATCCACCTTTCTTGGCACGCAAATCGAGGCGATGTTCACGTGTCGCCGGGTCATGCACGTACTTCGAGGTGGAATGTCGGGTTACTTTTGGTTAGCACGCACCTCAAGGAAAACACCGGGTATTTGGCATGGATTATGAGGTAATGATTGTCGGGTAGGTGGCACGCAAAACAGTGTTCGTCACGTAAAACGAGGTAGAGAGAGAAAGTTGTCTGAGAGAGAGAGTGGTTGTGTGTGTGTGAAATGAGCCGAAGCCTCCCCTATTTATAGCTGATTTCTGTCCCATCGCGGTACGCGATGGCCCCTTCTTCAACGGTGTCGCGTACCGCGACGCCCACCTTTTTAAGCTCGCACCACGTGTCGCCACGTGGCCTGACACGTCTGCCACGTGTCGCCACGTGGCCTGACACGTCTGCCACGTGTCCTGCCCTGCTGCCACGTGTCGCCACGTGGCCTGACACGTCTGCCACGTGTCCTGCCCTGCTGCCACGTGTCACCAGAGTGTGACACGCGTGTGATGCGTCATCACGGCCCATCGCGCTACGCGATGGCCGTCTCCTCGGACTCATCGCGTATCGCGATGGGTCCCTGTATACAAATTTTCATTTTCAGTCCCTTGTCTTTTGATAGCTTGTCATATCTGGGTCTAGTTCTCGTTGTCCAAAAATACTAAGGCGGCTCGCGGCGATGCGAGCGTGCGAAGTGCGCCATCAAAGCGCCACATTGCGCCCAACGCCCTTCGCCGCCTCGTCGCCCTCGTCCTCGACGCCGTCGTCCTCGCCCGAGCGCGTGCGCGTCGGGTGCTACGCACCCTCTGCTAGGACTACTTGGTGCATGATATTCATAAAAGAATATTATTATGGAAAATCTCTTCCTTATAAAGAGCTTTCATTTCTTTACCACTTTCCATGTGGGATGAGATTCCATCTTCCTTATTTATACTCATGTGGAATGCTTTCACTTTCTTGCATTCTTCCATGTGGGATGGAGTTTTCTTTCCCATTTTCTTAATATGGGATGAACTTATATATGGAATATTTTATTTCTTTTATTTCTTTTTATTTTCCTTATTTAAAATTTTCTCATAACTTGTCTTGATAATATTTTTGATTCCTCAACTTTCCAAAGTTATCAAATTTGGATCGAAATTTTGAGGATGTTACAATTTTTAAATGGAGGCTTCTCATGCATTTGATCCGAATTCACGGGTATGGGTCTCATCAAATCCAAATATTTCTTAAACGGGTTATAACATCTCATTAAATAAAAACTAATATCACCAAATATTTGATATAAAAATCCTATATAGTAGGGTTATGCTAAAAACTAATATATGATTTATTTAAAAAAAGATATATATTATTTATAATTAAAAACCAATTTTATAGTAAAAAAATAAACGGGTCTTGAGTCTCATCAAACCCATATAGCTTTTAAACAGGGTTATAACATCTCATTTATTTGTGAAACAATTTATCATCAAACCATAAGTATATTATTAATTTTAGTACAACGAAAAAATAAAAATTCAGAAAATAAAAAAATATTAGAAACAAATAATATAAAACAACCCGCGTAACACGGGGGATAAAAACTAGTTAATCATATAAAAGGACTGAATTTCAAGTTGAAATACGTGTACCTCCTTGTGTTGTAACAGTTTACACCAAATCAAACGTATTTGAACTAAGTGCAATTTCAATCCCTCGTGTTTCCTTATTTCTATTTCAAACATAAACCACAGAATAGGGATGTTATAACTTGGGTTTACATTAAACTAGTTAATAGTCTCCCGGGCGTTGGGCGGGTGATCTTTCTGGTGGTGTTAGAAGTGTGTTTAAATTGCTAACCTTTTATATCCATATAATCACCACGTATGATGTTAAGTATATATATCCATATAATCGCCACATAATATGCTAAATGTACATATCAATACAACTGCCACATAAAGCGCTAACTATTCAACGCTAACTTTCTATGTCGGTTTGGTAATTCCAACCCAAGTGAAACACAAACACCTTTAAGCAATCAGCTTCTTATGTTGCTGAACCAATTGGAGTGATTTCAAAAGGTGAGGCGTTGCTGCAAGTTCTTGCAAAATACCAGCACACTTTAATCCCCATTAATGAAGCTCAGTTTTAGGCCTTTCCATGTCAAGAACCTACATATCAACAAAATAAAAGAAACTTTACATTGAATGAACAGAAAGATAACCTTTTTACAATGCAAAAAAGTATTATTGAAGATTAATTAAAATTAAAATGGACAAATGCAAATTTACACATACCTCCTGCTGTTAAGTTACGAAATTCGAGTTTAGCGAAATTCTTCATTTTAAGAAGCGGAATCATCTGAATGCTTCAATATCTTGTCTTCGTGTTAATTATTATAATCTTTAATGGATCAAAGATGTCCTGTGAACACATGACGTCTTCAGAATTCTATTTTTGCTGCTATTATATACCATTATAGAACTTAACAACCTAAACGTGAAAAAAAATTATGTGTTGATGTGGATTTCCGACACGGACTTGTGGCAACAAACAATAATATTCTTATCAAATACAAAAATTACCTCTTGCCTAGGGAATTCGAAACGGATTCGTGGCAAATATACACTAATGCATGCCATGGTTTATCCGTTGCTCAAAGTGTGGTATGACATAAAGGCTTGCCATGGTTTATCCTTCTGTTCATATGTGGTGTGACATAAATAAAGCATTGAAGTCTAATCTTTTTAAGCTCTTATGACACCCCGTCTGTTGTACATAAGTAGGTCTTCCTGTTTGCATTATATCCAATTTAAATTAAAAAAAAATGAAAGCATTTTCTTGAGTTAAGAAATCATAATGCCCCACAAAGGAGGTTGAAAGGCGCTTAAATGACAGATTAGGAACCGTTCACGTTTGTTCGTTAGTTTGGTAAAAGTTAAACAAACTAACACCGAGACAAAGTTTGCTATGTTCGTGTTCCTTTGATTCGTTTACGGGCCTAGGGCAAATGCAAAAGTTACTAAAAAATAACGACAACACAAATGCAAAGAAGGAAAAAAAAGGCAAGCACTAACCTGAAGGTGTGAAATGACATACCGTGCACCATCAGATACAAATGTCATCCTCCTCTATGCCAAGGTTTGAATAAACAGTTGAGGCAACTTAAGCGTGCAGTTGCTAAATATATAAATGACACGTATACATCAAAAAACAAAACTGGAACGATAACCAACAAAGTTATCAACTATACATACATTTTCACCTTGTTCAGCTCTGTAATCATTTTTACCCTCAACAGTAGAGAACCGAAGTGCTCCCTGTTAAACAGAAACCGTCATTAAAAATGGCAACATATAGTTTTATGCATATAAACGATACGAAAGATTTATTATTACGCTTTGAACATCTTACCTTGTCATATACATCAGTAAAGTTCTTCATGTATTTGAGTTCAAATACCCTAAACTGTAATGGATTGAGTATAAAAACTTTTTACCAAATGAACGTATTGCTATTCATCTTAGGGTGTGTTTACATACTCTAATGAATCGGCCTAGAGGTATCATCAAAAGGAATAAGATACGTATTAAATTAAACATCCACAATAAGATAAGATAATATAGTTGAACAATTACTTAGCTGGGTAATATGACCATTGTCGGCCGTCGCTGTGGGTCGATTAGAGTTTTTCGGCCAGTGCCACCTAGGATTACGAATATTGAACCCGTCAACAGTAGGTTAAGATGAAGGTGATGGTGAAATAGACGACGATTTCTTATCTGTGTGTGAAGGTGGATTTGGGAGATGTGGAGAATGTGATGATGAAGAAGGTGACGGTGGTGTGAGAAAGCGTGAAGGTGGATTTTGTGGTCCACTAAAAACAAATGATACACGCAAGGCAGTCAAAAGAAACTGTACAAACCCAGAAGCATGCTGTACAACAGTGGAAGCCTACCGACCCTCAAAATTGTAATTATATAAATAAATACTTGGGTTATTATTATTATCCTATATTTTATAAAATTTCCTCCTTATAAATCAATACATTCATTTAATATATCAACGTATGTTATAAACAATAATTCAATTTTAGATTAAAATATTGGTTCACACTAGGGCTATCGAAATTGCCTGCCGTTCATTCACCGCCAGCTTGAAAATCGTTTGAAAAATGCTCGTTCTATTTCGGCTCGATTTGGAAATGAGTCGTTCGGATCGGTCCTGTTTGAAAACAAACCAAGCACGAGCAAAGCCTTGATCGGTTCGATTCGGTTCGTTTTTGCTTGAATTATTATTTATTTATTATTTATATATATATATATATATATATATATTATGTATATATATAAAAATAGAGTGTTTTTTAAATTTTTCTCTTTTGTGTTAACTTTATAGTTCAATTTTAAACTTTAGATGCTCGTTTTATATATGTTTTCTTGTTAACTTTAAGTCTATGCATTTTAGGGTTGGAAGTCTAAACATTTTAGAGTTGAAAGTTTTGAATTAGTGGTACTTTTTACTTTTAGAAATTTAAAATTAAAAACTTTGTACAAAACCAAGCCGTTCGGTTTCAAACCAAACTAAGTTCAAGCATAAAAATATCGCTCGGTTCGGCTCGCTTTCAAACCAACCAAGTATGAGTAAGCATGCGTTCGGTTCGACTCTGTTCGTGAACAACCCTAGTTCACACGATAGAACATGCCAACTATTTAAATCTTCTTTTAATTACTAAATCAATGGTTTTAACTAGAGGTGGCAAATGGGTTGGGTTGGGTCGAACGAGCCATGGGTTGAAATGAGTCATGGGTCAAAACGAGTATGAGTCAGAATGAGTTTGGGTCAAAACGGGTCAATTAAAAAAAGGGTTGTTTGGGTTTGGGTCGAAATAGGTTAGGGTCAAACCAAGTTTTGAGTTTTATTTTTTTTATTTTTTTTTTGTGAACGAGAATAACGGCGGAAACATTTTAGTTTTTTTAGATTTTTCGTTTTTTATTTATATTTTAACTTATGATTTTTTTTTTTTTTTTTTTTTTTTTTTGAATTTTTTGAGGGTTTCCTATTAAGATTAAAAAACCCTTAACAAAATATTCAAAAATAATAATAAAAAAATTATAACTTAAAATATAAATCATAAACAAAAAATGAAAAAAACACTAAAATATTTCCTACGTTGTCCTCGTTCCATAAAAAAAACTCACCTAGAATCAAACCGAAACCGAAAGAATCGATGAAAATGAAACAAATAAACAAAAAGCCAAAACCGGACCACATCAATCGAAATCGAAAAAATCAATCAAAACAAAACTAAAAGAATTCAAACCGAACAAAAACAAAACTGGAAAAACGAACAAAAACGAGTTCGGAATCGACTTGATAGAAACAAAAGAAACCAAAACCCAACACGTCACGGGCGAAAACTCGTGTTGGCTTGAGACCTGAACCGAATTCGTTCCAATCTGAAACCCGTTTCGTGCGAAACCTGTCTTGTACGAAAACCCGTTCCGATCTGGAACATGTCATATTTCCTTAGGACACTAACCCACATCGACCCATTTCTTTGAACTTGTCGACCCATTTTGACTCGAAAATAAAAGGATGGAATTTCAAATGACTCATTTTGACCAATTTATTTAAAACATTTTACCCAAAACAACTCATTTAACTTTTAAAACAACTCAAATTAACTCATTTGAATGGGTTTGGGTCTAAATTGTCACCCTTAGTTTTAACTTAAGAGCGGAGTGAGTAATCCCACGTGTAAGTTTTTTTCAAACGTGATGGCTTGGTCACAATTTTTTCTCAGTTTTTCTATTTTGATTTACTAAAGATAAAAAGTATTTATTAAAAAATCAATGGTTATAAAAGTGGAAGAAGTCGTTCACATGTAAGCTTCTTTCCAAGTTTTTTTTTCAAACATGACTTTGTCGTCACATTTTTTCTCAGTTTTCCTATTTTGATTTACTAAACTAAAGATAAAAGTAATTATTAATAATATATATTCTTATGTACAACATAATATATACTATTCAATCACTTTAAGTTCGTCTAGTTCGAGCCTTTAGCGAGACCATCTCTAATTGCTCACGTGCGGTCCTATTCGCTTGCACAATACTTTAAATGAAACATTAAATGCTTATATATACACATACACACACTAGAAAATAAAATACATAATGAAAACTTAGAACTAAGTGATAACTATGCTAACAAGTCTCGCCGAATGCAAGAAGTATTATCTAGAGTGAAAAGTAAGTCAAGGCGAAAACTATCAAAGCGGAAACTATCCATTAAGCGAAAACTATGACACAAAGGAAAACGTTACTATCAAAAGCGAAAACTCATTTATGTTCTTCAAAGAAACGTAATTCATATCTGATTAAATCAAGATCTTATTCCAATGCCTGTAATGATTCAAGCTTGAGACTTTAATGATCCTTTGAAGTCCCCATATAAGCAAAGATCTTAACGTAACACCAAGCTTTAAACGGGTTTCTTATCTTTCCACGTGCCCGAGCCAATCTCGAACAATTTGATGATGAATCCGCTATTGTAGGCGATTTCCATTAGCCAATCTCCTTGAAATCGAACTCGAACGTGAACTCGGTAGCACTTTTTCTATGTAGCTTCCTCTCTTTACGCTTTCTTGCTAAGTAAGTGAATGAAAATTGAGTATTAGGCCTGTAAACGAACCGAACGTTCGGTAAACTGTTTGTGAACCGTTCGGCGGGAAGTTCGTTTATGTTTGTTTATTTAATAAAAGAACGAACATGAACACAAAATTTGTGTCGTTTAACTAAATGAACGAACACGAACAAATGTTCCGTTCGTTCATTTATGTTCATGAACGTTCGTTTATGTTCGTTTATGTATTAATAAAAAATAATTAAATATTATCTAGATATGTCATTTGCTTAAAGGTTTTATATTTGTTAATTTGTGTTCATTTATGTGTTTTCAGATTTAAGTTTGTTTATGTTTGTTTGTATTCATTCACATTGATTCGTATATGTTTATTTATGTTCGTTTATCTTTGTTTAGTTATGTTTGTTTAGATTTTAAAAAAACGAACATAAACGAACACAAATGTCCATTTTTAAATAAACGCACATGAACATAAATATTTGTTCGATTAATTATAAAGTTAAATGAATGAACACGAATATGCCATTGTTCGTGTTCATTCGATTCATTTACGGGCTTTCAATATTCACATTGATGAATAAATCGGTCTTATTCTCTAGCCTCTACGGATTTTATTTTTGTTCGTTTGTGTTCGTCAACCGTTCATGAACACATTAATTTTCTTAATGAACAGACACGAACATAAAATCTCGTACGGTAAGTGTTAGTTAACCGTTCGTGAACACAATATTTTCTTAACGAACAAACATGAACAAGGCCATGTTCGTGTTCGATCGGTTCGTTTACAGCCCTATTGAGTATCGTGGCTGGATATTTAGTATAGTTTTTTTCTCATTCCTTGATATTACACTCACACTCCCTTGGCTTCTTGTTTAAATTTGTTTAGTCCATAACTTTTGTTAAACCCACTTAACAACTAGCTCATAACAAAACAAAAAAATAATAATAACAAATAAATATAAACAGTAAGAATAAGAATCCATTTTATTATTATTAACTTGGGGGTGTTACAATACAAGCCTTGTAACAACGATAAGAAATTAACTTCATTCCACAAAACTCTAAACTAAGAGCGGAAAATTTAAGGTTAATCAATAATATATATGGGTCGGTTCATAATTTGGACATCGTGAATGAAATTTGGAGTATTATTAGTTAATGGCGTAATTTTCATTCGTTCTTTGTGTTCTATTTATGGGATATTTTCAACTATCATCAGGGGCGTAGCTTGTATAAGGGTCGAGGTTGGTGTAAATGTGACCTTTCTTGCTTATTGGTGAAAATATACATGATTTCGTCTGACACTTTTTATATGTAGTGTAAATTTACATGTTTTGTGTAAAATTTTGAGTCCGCCCACAACCCCCCATGGACGCGCGTATCTTAACTACTATTATAACTTTATTTCGGGTAGCAAAAAGAATAAGAAAGCTATTCAAGGCATTTTAAGTATTTGTATGTTGGTGGCACTTGAAAGCCCGAAATAAGATGGTTTTAATTAACATTGGTGTATTGATTCACAAGATTGTTAAAAGTATAGAGTCAATGAGTTTCTTGTTAATATATTGATATTGTAATTTTCCTTTGGGGTTTTTGCTTGTTCCTAAACATTCTGTTATAATTCTTAGTTGCTGTGAAAAGTTTAATTGTTTTAAGAAAATCATAAACTTCTAAATAATATGATCTATCAATATCTAATAATTTGGGTTTCCTCATCGAAGATATTTTTGGATGAGTCAAACCGAGAGTATCAAAATCAGTATAAACGATTGTCAGTTGATATCCGTCTCTAGAAAAACTCATTCGAATATTGATTATAGTTTGATTATAGTTTCACAGGCCATTAAAAAATATCTAATAATTAGTTATTGCCATACCATACATTTAAAGTTTAAACCAACAACTACCTATGTGGCTAAGTGACAAAAACTAGTTTGATTTAGTGGGGAGACTTGATGCTATGGGTCGCGGAAGAGTGGCAGGCCGGGGGCCTTTGGTCGCGGAACATCACTAAGGGGCACCCTTAGTGGTGGGGCGCCGTTGGTAAGGGTGGTCAGGAAGATGGGCGCGGTGATGAAGGGTTGTTGGCCCACTCTCTCTCCATCTCTCACACTCAGATACATACATATATATATAGGGCGCCTAAGAGACACTAAACCATAACGAGACATTATAAGATGAGCATCGATGTCCCCCGGTGCTTACGTGACGCTGACTTGATAATGTGTAAGGGCATCGATGCCCCTCACTATAGAAAATAGTCTAAAAGTGCATAAGTTTATTTAACTAAGGGGCACCCTTAGTGGTGGGGCGCCGTTGGTAAGGGTTGTCAGGAAGATGGGCGCGGTGATGGAGGGTTGTTGGCCCACTCTCTCTCCATCTCTCACACTCAGATACATACATATATATGTATAGGGAGCCTAAGAGACACTAAACCATAGCGAAACATTATAAGATGAGCATCGATGTCCCCTGGTGCTTACGTGACGCTGACGTGATAATGTGTAAAGGGCATCGGTACCCCTCAGTATAGAAAATATTCAAAAAGTGCATAAGTTTATTTAACCAAACCGTTGTGAGTTCTATTCTTAGAAATAAGGATAAAATAAAATAGAAAAAAATATGGGCATTTACATATTTACCAAACTCTTAAAAATTAATTACATATTCCTCTTTTCAAGACATGTGTATTACTTATTTTTCTGTCTCATTAAAATCAACTAACTATATGATTATTTTACCCTTAATAGACTAGTTAAATAACTATTCACACATATCCTCTTCTTAAAAACATAAATTACAAAATTCTCAATTTCAACCCAATCAAGTATGTGTTAATACAAACATGTCGACCACTAATAAATCCAATTGGAGTCAAACTTTTTAATCGTTAGCAAAATATAAAATAGTATTTAACACATCTAAATAAAAAAATAATAAACATTAAAGGAGTTTAGATCGACAAGCTCAAGCTCGGATCAGGCTTTAATAGAGCCAAGCACAAGCTCGATTTTTTAGCTCAATAAAGTAAACGAGTTAAACTCGAGTCAGCTCGTTTATGTTCGAGCTCAATGGCCCAACTTGACTCGACTTGATTACAACCACTTACAAAACACACTCCCGCTGGTGACATCTTTTAGTTGTTGAAAGTAAATAAAGAATGTTATATTAATTTTTGAATCACAATATAACATAAGCAAATTATGTGTATGATATAGTTAGTTTCCAGACTAACGTATTTTATGTTTCTTTTGACGTTTTCATATTATAATATATGGATGAAGTTATTTTACAAAGAGAAACAAAAACTAGAATGATGAGAATGATTTGTAGAAAAAAAAAACCCTTAAAAAATTAAAAATAAATAAATAAATCATAACTCAAAATTTAATAAAAAAACGAAAAAAATAAAAACACAAAAATGTTTCCACCGTCTTTCTCGTTCTCATTGAAAAAAGCGCAATGGTAAGTGACAAAAGTCGTTGTATCATTTTGTTTAACATTGTGTTTATGTTTATAATTGTCATTGATTGTGCATTTTTTCTTTGACATTTTGACTTTTTTTTCTTTATATTGTGTTATACTACTCAACATTGTGCTATATTTTGTTCGACATTGTGTTATATTTTGCGATATATAGTGTCTTTTTTAGATATAATTGTGTCTTTTGTTCATTTTCATCATTGTGTTTTTGATCTCGGCATTGTGTCTTTCCGTCAATTTATTTTTTATTTTTTTGTTTTTTTTTATTTTATTTTTTATTTGAACGGGAATGATGGCGGAAACATTTTAGTATTTTTTTTCTTTTCATTCTCATATTTTTTCACTTACCATTGTGTTTGTTTATGAGAACGAGAAAGACAGCGGAAGCATTTTTATGTTTTTACTTTTTTTCGTTTTATTAAATATGTAAGTAGATTTTACGTCTTGGAAAAATATGTAATTAGGAGAGTTAAGAAGAGAAAATATGTAAAAAACTAAAAACCTTAAAAAAATAAATAAATAAATAACCAACTACCCACGTTAATCGTGCCAAATAGTAGGTTGCTTGCTTGCATGCAAGCTACAACCCTGTTCAACAATATAGACCTCCGTTTCCCAATGTCCAATCAACTACAACACGCTTCCCTACTTGAACTTGTCATGCATTCTTACTCCATACACGAATTATTGGTCAAAAACACTGAATCACTACACTACGTACATCATACATACATACATAGATACATACATGTATTTCTTAAATATCATTAATTATAACCGATACAAAAACATAAAAAGTTAAGCTGAATATATAAACCAAAAGAAAAAGGATATATCTTCATCAAAATAAAAACATTTCACTTGTAAACTTTAACCACACAAACAAATACCTAGTGAATATATGGTACTAGAATATTCATACGATTCCCGAATTGTACTCATTTAAGCTATCATGTGAAAGAAATAAAGCCTATACTGTCACGTGGCCAAGGAATCTTAATCATAATTGAAACTTGCTTTCATCAGTATCATTGCTAACATAACAAAAACTACCAAGGTTGTTGAGATAAGGATCCTTTAGAACATATTGATAGAGAACCAAGTTAATGGTGATTGATGATGTTAGTGTTGTTTGATCAACCTTGAAGTTATTAGTGTTGATACATTGTTTCTGTTTGCATTATTATATTATATTATATCATAAGTAGTGGAAAACCCCAAAACGTACTCAACTCTCTCTACATTGCTTGGTTTTCTCCATGGCTCCACCTAATTGTTCTTCACAGTGGTGGATCCAGGAATTTTTTTACAGAGTGCACTGTTTTTAGATGCTCCAATTTTATATAGTCATATATAAAAAAATTCGGGCCGGTTCGACGATTCGGATTGGGGGTGGCTGTGTTTGAAACAAATAAAGAAAAAACTTTAAAGTATTATTTAATTTACTTTCTTTTACATTGTCTTGTAGTTTTATCTCAAACCTGGATGGTATGATTCTCAAAGTGAATATAACAAATCACTTCATAATTATAAGCTAACCAATAGCATTTGACACATTGATTTTAACTTGTTTCTTGAATATTATCCTCCTGAAAATAGTATATTCATACCCTCACATAAAAATTATAAACCAAGTATATATTGAAGTGAACAAACTGTGGACAGTGGAAATAGGAGGGGGCGGCTGTGTTTGAAACCCTATAAATATATAAACAGAGCTTAGGCCATGTTAAAAAAGAGCTTAGGCCATGTTAAAAAAGTATAATAAATTAAAAGAAATCTAACAAAACGTCTAACAGCAGAATCGAACATGGGGCATGTGTGTTAACAACCAAGGTCTTAACCACTCCACCAATCTTCCAACTTGGTTTCTATGGTGCACTCCAAATTTATAAGGGGGTGCACTCCATATTTTATATATAACATTAGACTATAATTTCGAAGATCGGGGGGTTCCCGTGCACCCCCAAACTTCAATGTAAATCCGCCCATGGCTCTTCATGAACCGTTTTCTACAAACGCTAGGAGATGTTTTGAAGGCCCAAAGCCCCCAAGGGCCAGTGTTTACTGGCGTTTGGGAGAAAATGTCCCTCCTACAACGCCCACTATTACCCATCAACTACTCTGAACAACTGTAAAAACCTATCTTTAGTGACGTTTTTGTTATATAAAACATAAATTATTACTTTTAAAACAAAATTAAAATAAACCACTTTCATTAAAAAATAAAGAGTTACACAATTCAACTTAAAATAATAAAATATAAAAGTACAGTGTCATCCATATTTGCTTGCTATTCCACTAACGTATGTTTTTTTTAATCCATGGAGAGATTTATGTTTTGTTTCGGTTATTTTCAGTTTTTTTTTACTGTGAATAGACATTACAAAAAGAAAAAGAATTCAAAAAAATAAAATGCCTCATATATATTGAATTCAAAAACAAAAATAGACGCGTGTTACATGAGACCAAACAAATAAAAAGTTAAATGAGTAGTAAAGTTGAAAATTCAACAAAGTTCTTAATTAAAAAAAAAACAAAAAGTTGGACTGAATCTTTATTCATTGTTTTATTTATTTTCAAAGTTTATGGTGTGCTTGTGATTGCTTATTTAAGTGAAAAGGGACTTTTTGTTAAAAGACCTTATTAACTTATGATTTTTTTAAAATAAGTTTTTAAAAACATGTTTGGATTATCTTATGTGTTGGAGAAAACCAAAATGACTAATAAGGACACTCTTTTTTAAAAGAAGTATAATGGGTTTTGAGGGTTGAAGGGTGTAATAGGTAAATCAAACTCATTAAGTTAATAAGTTACAAATTCCTAACTTTTCAAAACCCCTTTATTTTGCCTTCTCATTAAGTTAAAATCCATAAGTCTTTATGGTTTGCCAAACACCTTATACAATTTATTAACTTTTCAAAAAGTTTGTAAGTTATAAGTTGATGAAAATAAGGAATCCCAAACACCCCCTTAGACTCAATCTTTATCATCCTCATAATCTTCATCACCGTCAATGGTAGATTTTTTTGATGTTTTGTTTTCTGTCATAACATCCTAAAAAAACACGTAGAAAACATAGGTTCGTTTTTTTCTGTTATTTTTTTAAATTAAAATTGCTAACCGAACCTAAACCCAAAAATCGGTTTTTTGAAAAACTAAAAAATTTAACCGTTGGCTAATGCTTCAGTTCAGTTTTTTCGGTTATTCAATTTCAGGATGGTTGATTCGGTTTTATGCTCAACCCTATCAATTACAAAGAGTGGCCAATTAAGTTTAGTTATTGTTTGATTAATTAATTTTTGTTGATACTTGACATAGGTAAACTTGCTACCAATAAGATCAAGTTGGTGCTGATAAGAAACTTGATGCTGTTACAGACTGTCATATATTTTATTTTCCACCTCCTAGTAAAACTCTAATTAGCCACTAGGGTATCACATCTTATGCAGCAATCTTCAAAAAGGTTGATGGGTAATTGGGTATGACAAAATATTAATTGGCTTTATTTGCTCTTTTTGAATTTAAAAGATATATCGATCGGTGTGATAAAGTATTGGGTAGAGAGGATTTATGAAGATGAATTATGTATAGTAGCATCACTAAACCAAAACAACAGTGTTTTAGCTTTGGAATTCGAGTCTCTAGGAAAGGTCTTCGGTTTGAGTCTCGTTTATAACAAAATATCATTCATGAGCCAAAGGTTTTATCTTAATGGACTAGCTAGCTTTTGGGCGGTGGGTTTCCCCTTGAATTGGTGGTGAGTCAGGTTACCAACGTAATTTGCGATCACAGGCGTGAGTGGTCTTTTGCCAATGGGTGTATCCCGATGACTGGTTAATTTGTTGATCGTTCAAAGAAAATAAAAAAATAGCAACACTAATCATTAACGAAGGCAGTAGTAACACAAAAAATAAAGAACGTCACATGGATCATTTTTTCATGTAAGCAAAGTCTTAAATTGAGGGTTCGGGACACCTCCTCCATGGAGGATCGAGTAACTCAATACCACTCAGTCACTCACCAAGCACCCTTTGGCAAATCTTCACAAGCATTCTACATAGCAAATCGGTTTCGTGAACTCCATTGCTTTTAGTTGAATGTGAACATATCAATTTACAATATAAAATATTGTTAACCATATCAATTTCCAAAAATATATATACATATATTTTTTAATCAAACAAATCAGTAGTGCGATTACATGTACGTGTATAATATTTCAAAGCCCTCTTTTAACAAAACAATTTTAGTTTATATGCTACACGTATGCGAAGTATAAATATATTACATTGTTTCCTAATTGATGTGTTTTTTTCATTAAATCCAAATTCTAAGTTCTCATCAACTTGGTAATATTTATGACGGTTGTCGACTTGATGGAGAGTCTTTAAGCTTCAAGTTAAAGTGTCACGTTACTTACATGTAGACAGTGGGACTTTAACTAATACACCAATTTAACATCGCATTGTAGTTTAAAACTCCGTTATACATGTTAAAGCCCCACTATTTCCTTGTTAAAGTATTTGGATCCCACCTTTATCTCCTTTGCCGCCCCATTAACATGCTACTTAAACCACCATTAGGATGAATGTTGTGGAGAGTCACGTCAAGGTTTATTCTCGCCACTTTAATGTGTTAAAGCTTCTCTCTTACAACCCTGGCACATCAGCTTTTAATGCCCGTTTTGGCGGCATGGCCGAGTGGTAAGACAGGGGACAACAAATCATTTTTCCCAAATTCAAATCCGCTCTTTTACTGCCCACAACAACTAACCTTACCGTCCATATGCTGTGAACAGCCGTTAAGACCGGGCCATGTCTCTTTGACGCAACCATTACCGTCACATGCAACAAGCAACCTTACCGTCACATGCAACAAGCAACCTTGCAGTCTCATATTTCTCATATTTAATTATTCTTCGGGTATTATGCTTTTGAAATAAAAATGAAAATAAAAAACATTATAAGAAAGAAAATAATATAAAAAACATAAAATGCTTTAGATATCAAACACTCATTTTAGCCTTATAAATATCCAAATATTATTTAAAGAATAATACTAGGGATTAGTACTTTTATTATGAAATTCAATTAAATATTAAATTTAAAAGAAATATATGAAAATACTTAAACTTATTTTCTATATATATACAGATTTGAAAGGTGAATGTGCATCACCTCTTGTAACTTATGCATAATTTATTATACTATCTTCTTATTAGAGTAAATGATTTAAGATAAATAACATAAAACATTTCATCAAGCAACTTACATGCATGAAGAACATAAAATTAAACAACAATTTCAATAAACAAAATAGGGATTTTGAGTAAGATTTTCAAGTAGAAAGACAACGTGGGCGGTAGAGTTGGCGTCATGGTGGCTAATGGTTATGAATCGTACGGTTGTTTCATTTTTTTTAATATAGAAATTTTTTGTAGAAACAAATGTTAATCGATGACGATCTCAAAGTAACGTGCGAACATTGTTGGTTTCGTCGGTTACACTTTCGCATCCCCGCAATGCAACCGGGGTGGGTGGGGGGGGGGGGGTTTGAGGTCATAGCAAACAATATTAAATCATATAACATTTTAGACGTGGGTTAAAATTTAATAGTTTTTATAATCTAAAGTACATTGATTGATAGAATGAGTAAATAAAAAAAATGAGATGTTATAACACAGTTTAAAAGCTATATGGTTTTGATGAGACCCAAGACCCGTTTATTTTTTTACAATGAAATTGGTTTTTTAATTATAAATAATATTTATGAAAGTTAATAATATACTTATGGTTTGATGAGACCCAAGACCCATTTATTTTTTTACTATCAAATTGGTTTTTTAATTTAAATAATATATATATCTTTTTTAAAATCAATAAGATATTATTTTTTATTATATCCTATTTTATAGAATTTTTACATAAATAATTTGGTGAGAATAATTTTTAATTTAATGAGATGTTATAACCCGTTTAAGTAATATCTGGGTTTGGTAAGACTCGTACCCATGAATTCGGGTCAAATGCATGAGAAGTCTCCATTTAAAAATCAAGCAAATCTGGTGACAACAAAAAAAAGGGGAGCGACCACATCGCGACACGTAGGATTTTTATATCTTCGTTTATATATATATATATATATATATATATATATATATATATTAATTTTTGAAGTCAAATAAACCCGAACTCGAACAACCCGAGGGAGATCTCAAACCCGAAAACCCTAACGCGAGAAACCTGAAGAACACCCCTATTACCAAAACCGATGGTCGGTGGGTGTAGCACCTGCCACTTGAATTTGATTTATAATGATTATATAAGGGCGGAGGGAGTGGTCAACTAAGATAGTTTCATTACCCTAAGCATTGACCAATCATGCACGCCGCATCATTTTTACTCTCAACTATCCTGGACTATCATAAGGGCTGACAATGGAGCATTCAAACTACCCTAAAGCATTTTATTTTTAATTTAAAATAACTCAAAAAATATAATTTAAAAACACAAAAATAATGAAAATGAATACATTATAAATATTCAAAAATACATAATAATAATAATTAAACAACACTTTATTCAATACAATATAGATAAAAATTCTATTACCAATTTTATCGGTTTTATACTTTTGTCATGACTTCAAAAGTGTCTTTATCGCAAGCGTTAATTTATCCGACCATATTTCACCATTTCGGACACACTTGGTGCTTTGTTTGATCGCTTGATCATCCCTCTGAAACAAAGTAGTTCCAAACTCGTTACCAAAAACCCAACGCTCGTTGCTCCACAGGTTCGATCCATGTATTCGGGAACATAGACCCAAGCCTTAGCTAACGTTACTTTTTCTTCATGGCTCCATCTTCATGGCGCAATTCGTTGAGGATTTGGTTGCTCCATATAAAATTTGAATTTTAAGAGAAATTGATAAAATGATTGAAGAATAGTTTGTATAAATGTGTTAAGCGTGTGTGGTTATTTACAAAGGATTAAAAACAAATATATGTATATTATATATATAACTAGTCGTTAAATGGCTAGTCAACATATACGTTTCACGGGTAATACTACCCTTGGCAACTACCCTTCGAGGTATTTTAAGAGGCTGACTATGGTGTACCCTTATGGGAGTACTACCCCTTGGGTGATACCCGTGCACTACACCCTCCATCCTTGTTGCTACAACAAAGATAAGACCAATTATAGTGAATTGGCTGATTATGCTAACAAGCTTCAAGGGTTCATGTTAACCTAACGCAGGTCGTGGTACCCCTCTACGTTTGCGAAACGTAGAAGGAGGTTCACTAGTTTGTTGTTGATTGTTATAGTTCACCGAGGATCAAGAACCATGATGTTTTGGGATCGGTTCTTGAATGATGTTCTTGGTGAAGCTATGAAGCTATTGAAGTAAGAAAGAAATAAGCTAAGAGCATATTTCTCAAGGGAGAAGAGAATATCAGGGAGAAGGTGTTATCTCCAGATCTGATGATCCAATGTTTATGGCTTAAGTCCCACTTTTATAGAAGGAGAGACCATGCCCTTTATCCAGTGTACAAACTAATTGACCTCCAGTTCGCTTAGAGGGTTGACCGTTATGGGCGGGAAGCTTTGGACTGTTGGTCCGTGATTAAAATAATAATACTTTATCTGAGCATGTCCCTTGCTCAGATGGAACAGTGATGTGAGTATTGAGTTGACATCGTACTGTAGCACGTGGGTACTTGTTTACATAAGTTTGGGCGGGAAATGAAGCCTCTAACCTTTTTAGCGTTAACGTGTTCTAGCCATTTTATTATTTCCTTGGGCTACCCCCGTCATCAGCCCCCCAAGTCAGAGGTGTTTGAGAGGTAAGCTCAAGGGCTTCTGACTTTTGCACACATTTTGTTTATTGCTTAAAGGCTTCAAGGCTTGTAAGCTTCGAGGCTTTGTTCAGTTTTGGTTATTTTTTGAAAATTTGAAAGGACAGCTGATGTGATGGTAACTGCCATATTGAAGTTCCCAATAACTGCTTTTTCATTAATAGCTATCAATATGATAACTACTCATTTTCTTCCAGATTTTTCTTTAAAGTTTCCATCATAAACATATTCAAGTTTCTTTCAATCTTCTATCAGATTAGTTTCGTTCCTTCATCTTTCCTTCAAAATTATGGTTGCCAAAAAAGATCTTTCGGTTAGTTTTTCTCGATTAACCCAAGAAGAGGTTGAATCGTTTTGTATTGAGTGGGGAATAGGGTTAACGTATAAACCGATTGCTCCGCTGGTCGATTCTTCAATCGATCGTTGTCCGGCAGGCTTCATTGCCCTTTATTGCCGTCACTTTGAGTTTTCGAATCTCCGGCATCCGTTTTCAATCTTTGTTTTGAATGTTTTGGAATATTATCGTGTGTCATTCGGTCAGATTCATCCGTTAGGGCTTGCTAGAGTTTTACACTTTGAAGTTTTATGTAAAGCCCTAGGTTATGACCCTTCATTGTTGAGTTTTCGCCGTTTCTTTCGCTTTGCGAAAAACGATGATTGGTACACGTTTGAAAACACTAAGGTCGATACGTGTTTGGTTTCCTCGGCGGTTACAACCTCGGTTCTTGGAATGACCGTTTTTTCTTTGTTTCCGATTCTATCCTTCCATTTAAATCCGTTTGGAGGAAACCCGAGGCTGTTTTAAACGAACCAGAGCCGGCTGAATCCAAGTTGAATGAAGCCTTTTTGAAATCGATTAGGGAATGTCCATCGCGTCTTCGTCCTTTTCCCGAACATCTTCTCGTGTTATTAGGAATTAGCAAACTATGGGATAAGCCTAATCGGGATCCCATGCTTATGAGGGACGATAAGGGTATGCTATTGTCTATCCCGTATTTGCTTTACTCTGTTGACATATTTGTTAATGGGTTTCTTTGGTATTTGCAGTCATGTCGGCTTTAGACTTCTTAAAAAGTGATGACACTTCAGACGTTGTTTTTACGGATGCTGCGGCTGTTGGTGACGGTGCTACGGTTCGAGGGAAAGAAGGTAGGTTCGAAGATTCAGGGTATGTTGGGGTTCCAAACGTTAAAGGGTTTACCAAGGCTGCTGCTCCTAAGACTTCTACTCGTCGTTCTACACGACGTTTGTTGAAGTCCCCTGGCCCATCATCTTCTCACGAACCTGTTGAAGTTAGTGATGATGTTCATGTTGTTGAAGATCATGGTCTAGGTTTGGAAGGTGAAAAGGAGCAGGGCTTGGTTATCTCCAAGAAAAATAAGTCGACTGGTAAGAAGGTTGTGATGCCGTTGGTTCAAGGGTTGGATGAGAATGCAGTTTATGTGCCGGAGTGGAATGTGAAGGTTGGGGATAGCTTCAAAGACCCCGAGGTTTGTGCCGATGTGCTGGCCAATTTTGCCCCTCCTGGGGTTCGTGAAACGATTCCTGGAATGGAAGGTGATTCCATGTTGTCAAGGTTGATTTTGAGTTCCTGCAACCTTTCTGCCCTTTTGGCAGAGGGTGTGACTCGTTTTAGGAAATGGATGCAGGAATATGAGGATTTTTCCAAGAAGAATGAGGGAATGAAATCTTCCCTGATGGAGATGAAGAAGGAGATTGAAGGTTTTTCGAAGAAAGAGGAAGGGTGTTTTAAGAAGATTGAGGAGCTGTCTCGTTGCCATGAGATTGAAATGACAGGTTTGAAGAAGGCTATAGAAGCTGACAGGCCTAAATTGGATGCTGATTGAGAAGCCTTTGAGGTGCAGAGGAGAGCCTTCGAGATGGAGAAGAAAGGCTTGAAGGCTTCGGTACCAAGACCTCTAGTGACAACAAGTGGTTGATTGAGAACGGGATTCAACAAGTTGTGACTTATTTGCTTCATTCCAATGAATTTAACTCGGTGTTGGGTGAAGTGTACACAAAGCTACTAGGCCATGGGAAGCACTTAGGCAGAACCCTTACCTCGCACGGGTATTCGGAGTTATATATTCCTAAGTTTATACGGGCAGCACTTCTACTCTATATGCACGTTTATCGAAGCGTTCTTGATCCACCTTTCTTGGCACGCAAATCGAGGCGATGTTCACGTGTCGCCGGGTCATGCACGTACTTCGAGGTGGAATGTCGGGTTACTTTTGGTTAGCACGCACCTCAAGGAAAACACCGAGTATTTGGCATGGATTATGAGGTAATGATTGTCGGGTCGGTGGCACGCAAAACAGTGTTTGTCACGTAAAACGAGGTAGAGAGAGAAAGTTATCTGAGAGAGAGTGGTTGTGTGTGTGTGAAATGAGCCGAAGCCTCCCCTATTTATAGCTGATTTCTGTCCCATCGCGGTATGCGATAGCCCCTTCGTCAACGGTGTCGCGTACCGCGACGCCCACCTTTTTAAGCTCGCACCACGTGTCGCCACGTGGCCTGACACGTCTGCCAAGTGTCGCCACGTGGCCTGACACGTCTGCAACGTGTCCTGCCCTGCTGCCACGTGTCACTAGAGTGTGACACGTGTGTGATGCGTCATCACGGCCCACGTTAATCGTGCCAAATAGTAGGTTGCTTGCTTGCATGCAAGCTACAACCCTGTTCAACAATATAGACCTCCGTTTCCCAAAGTCCAATCAACCACAACACGCTTCCCTACTTGAACTTGTCATACATTCTTACTCCATACACGAATTATTGGTCAAAAACACTGAATCACTACACTACGTACATCATACATACATACATAGATACATACATGTATTTCTTAAATATCATTAATTATAACCAATACAAAAACATAAAAAGTTAAGCTGAATATATAAACCAAAAGAAAAAGGATATATCTTCATCAAAATAAAAACATTTCACTTGTAAACTTTAACCACACAAACAAATACCTAGTGAGTATATGGTACTAGAATATTCATACGATTCCCGAATTGTACTCATTTAAGCTATCATGTGAAAGAAATAAAGCCTATACTGTCACGTGGCCAAGGAATCTTAATCATAATTGAAACTTGCTTTCATCAGTATCATTGCTAACATAACAAAAACTACCAAGGTTGTTGAGATAAGGATCCTTTAGAACATATTGATAGAGAACCAAGTTAATGGTGATTGATGATGTTAGTGTTGTTTGATCAACCTTGAAGTTATTAGTGTTGATACATTGTTTCTGTTTGCATTATTATATTATATTATATCATAAGTAGTGGAAAACCCCAAAACGTACTCAACTCTCTCTACATTGCTTGGTTTTCTCCATCATCATCATCATCATCATCATCATCATCATCGTACTCAGTATATCCCACCAATAGCCAAGCTATGGTAGGGTCTGAGGAGGGTAAGATGTAGACAGCCTTACCCCTACCCCATAGGGATAGAGAGGCTGCTTCCGATGAGACCCCCGGCTCGATAGTAGTTTTGCATCAAGCCTTGGACATAAGGCACATAGCACTCAATCATCGGGACATCGGCTGATTGGTGCATGTACCATTGTCTTTCGGCTATCAACGCCACCACATGATGCCTGATTAACCTTCAGCCACTTTTAACGTTATTTTCACGAGATTAGTAAAATAACGTTAAAATAACGTTAACGTTATTTTCATCAAGCCTTGGTTTTCTCCATGGCTCCACCTAATTGCTCTTCATAGTGGTGGATTCAGGAATTTTTTTACAGAGTACACTGTTTTTAGATGCTCCGATTTTATATAGTCATATATAAAAAAATTCGGGCCGGTTCGACGATTCGGATTGGGGGTGGCTGTGTTTGAAACAAATAAAGAAAAAACTTTAAAGTATTATTTAATTTACTTTCTTTTACATTGTCTTGTAGTTTTATCTCAAACCTGGATGGTATGATTCTCAAAGTGAATATAACAAATCACTTCATAATTATAAGCTAACCAATAGCATTTGACACATTGATTTTAACTTGTTTCTTGAATATTATCCTCCTGAAAGTAGTATATTCATACCCTCACATAAAAATTATAAACCAAGTATATATTGAAGTGAACAAACTGTGGACAGTGGAAATAGGAGGGGGCGGCTGTGTTTGAAACCCTATAAATATTAAAACAGAGCTTAGGCCATGTTAAAAAAGTATAATAAATTAAAAGAAATCTAACAAAACGTCTAACAGCAGAATCGAACATGGGGCATGTGTGTTAACAACCAAGGTCTTAACCACTCCACCAATCTTCCAACTTGGTTTCTATGGTGCACTCCAAATTTATAAGGGGGTGCACTCCATATTTTATATATAACATTAGACTATAATTTCGAAGATCGGGGGGTTCCCGTGCACCCCCAAACTTCAATGTAAATCCGCCCATGGCTCTTCATGAACCGTTTTCTACAAACGCTAGGAGATGTTTTGAAGGCCCAAAGGCCCCCAAGGGCCGGTGTTAACAGGCGTTTGGGAGAAAATGTCCCTCCTACAACGCCCACTATTACCCATCAACTACTCTGAACAACTGTAAAAACCTATCTTTAGTGACGTTTTTGTTATATAAAACATAAATTATTACTTTTAAAACAAAATTAAAATAAACCACTTTCATTAAAAAATAAAGAGTTACACAATTCAACTTAAAATAATAAAATATAAAAGTACAGTGTCATCCATATTTGCTTGCTATTCCACTAACGTATGTTTTTTTTAATCCATGGAGAGATTTATGTTTTGTTTCAGTTATTTTCAGTTTTTTTTTACTGTGAATAGACATTACAAAAAGAAAAAGAATTCAAAAAAATAAAGTGCCTTATATATATTGAATTCAAAAACAAAAATAGACGTGTGTTACATGAGACCAAACAAATAAAAAGTTAAATGAGTAGTAAAGTTGAAAATTCAACAAAGTTCTTAATTAAAAAAAAAACTAAAAGTTTGGACTGAATCTTTATTCATTGTTTTATTTATCTTCAAAGTTTATGGTGTGCTTGTGATTGCTTATTTAAGTGAAAAAAGACTTTTTGTTAAAAGACCTTATTAACTTATGATTTTTTTAAAATAAGTTTTTAAAAACATGTTTGGATTATCTTATGTGTTGGAGAAAACCAAAATGACTAATAAGGACACTCTTTTTTAAAAGAAGTATAATGGGTTTTGAGGGTTGGAAGGGTGTAATAGGTAAATCAAACTCATTAAGTTAATAAGTTACAAATTCCTAACTTTTCAAAACCCCTTTATTTTGCCTTCTCATTAAGTTAAAATCCATAAGTCTTTATGGTTTGCCAAACACCTTATACAATTTATTAACTTTTCAAAAAGTTTGTAAGTTATAAGTTGATGAAAATAAGGAATCCCAAACACCCCCTTAGACTCAATCTTTATCATCCTCATAATCTTCATCACCGTCAATGGTAGATTTTTTTGATGTTTTGTTTTCTGTCATAACATCCTAAAAAAACACGTAGAAAACATAGGTTCGTTTTTTTCTGTTATTTTTTTAAATTAAAATTGCTAACCGAACCTAAACCCAAAAATCGGTTTTTTGAAAAACTAAAAAATTTAACCGTTGGCTAATGCTTCAGTTCAGTTTTTTCGGTTATTCAATTTCAGGATGGTTGATTCGGTTTTATGCTCAACCCTATCAATTACAAAGAGTGGCCAATTAAGTTTAGTTATTGTTTGATTAATTAATTTTTGTTGATACTTGACATAGGTAAACTTGCTACCAATAAGATCAAGTTGGTGCTGATAAGAAACTTGATGCTGTTACAGACTGTCATATATTTTATTTTCCACCTCCTAGTAAAACTCTAATTAGCCACTAGGGTATCACATCTTATGCAGCAATCTTCAAAAAGGTTGATGGGTAATTGGGTATGACAAAATATTAATTGGCTTTATTTGCTCTTTTTGAATTTAAAAGATATATCGATCGGTGTGATAAAGTATTGGGTAGAGAGGATTTATGAAGATGAATTATGTATAGTAGCATCACTAAACCAAAACAACAGTGTTTTAGCTTTGGAATTCGAGTCTCTAGGAAAGGTCTTCGGTTTGAGTCTCGTTTATAACAAAATATCATTCATGAGCCAAAGGTTTTATCTTAATGGACTAGCTAGCTTTTGGGCGGTGGGTTTCCCCTTGAATTGGTGGTGAGTCAGGTTACCAACGTAATTTGCGATCACAGGCGTGAGTGGTCTTTTGCCAATGGGTGTATCCCGATGACTGGTTAATTTGTTGATCGTTCAAAGAAAATAAAAAAATAGCAACACTAATCATTAACGAAGGCAGTAGTAACACAAAAAATAAAGAACGTCACATGGATCATTTTTTCATGTAAGCAAAGTCTTAAATTGAGGGTTCGGGACACCTCCTCCATGGAGGATCGAGTAACTCAATACCACTCAGTCACTCACCAAGCACCCTTTGGCAAATCTTCACAAGCATTCTACATAGCAAATCGGTTTCGTGAACTCCATTGCTTTTAGTTGAATGTGAACATATCAATTTACAATATAAAATATTGTTAACCATATCAATTTCCAAAAATATATATACATATATTTTTTAATCAAACAAATCAGTAGTGCGATTACATGTACGTGTATAATATTTCAAAGCCCTCTTTTAACAAAACAATTTTAGTTTATATGCTACACGTATGCGAAGTATAAATATATTACATTGTTTCCTAATTGATGTGTTTTTTTCATTAAATCCAAATTCTAAGTTCTCATCAACTTGGTAATATTTATGACGGTTGTCGACTTGATGGAGAGTCTTTAAGCTTCAAGTTAAAGTGTCACGTTACTTACATGTAGACAGTGGGACTTTAACTAATACACCAATTTAACATCGCATTGTAGTTTAAAACTCCGTTATACATGTTAAAGCCCCACTATTTCCTTGTTAAAGTATTTGGATCCCACCTTTATCTCCTTTGCCGCCCCATTAACATGCTACTTAAACCACCATTAGGATGAATGTTGTGGAGAGTCACGTCAAGGTTTATTCTCGCCACTTTAATGTGTTAAAGCTTCTCTCTTACAACCCTGGCACATCAGCTTTTAATGCCCGTTTTGGCGGCATGGCCGAGTGGTAAGACAGGGGACAACAAATCATTTTTCCCAAATTCAAATCCGCTCTTTTACTGCCCACAACAACTAACCTTACCGTCCATATGCTGTGAACAGCCGTTAAGACCGGGCCATGTCTCTTTGACGCAACCATTACCGTCACATGCAACAAGCAACCTTGCAGTCTCATATTTCTCATATTTAATTATTCTTCGGGTATTATGCTTTTGAAATAAAAATGAAAATAAAAAACATTATAAGAAAGAAAATAATATAAAAAACATAAAATGCTTTAGATATCAAACACTCATTTTAGCCTTATAAATATCCAAATATTATTTAAAGAATAATACTAGGGATTAGTACTTTTATTATGAAATTCAATTAAATATTAAATTTAAAAGAAATATATGAAAATACTTAAACTTATTTTCTATATATATACAGATTTGAAAGGTGAATGTGCATCACCTCTTGTAACTTATGCATAATTTATTATACTATCTTCTTATTAGAGTAAATGATTTAAGATAAATAACATAAAACATTTCATCAAGCAACTTACATGCATGAAGAACATAAAATTAAACAACAATTTCAATAAACAAAATAGGGATTTTGAGTAAGATTTTCAAGTAGAAAGACAACGTGGGTGGTAGAGTTGGCTTCATGGTGGCTAATGGTTATGAATCGTACGGTTGTTTCATTTTTTTTAATATAGAAATTTTTTGTAGAAACAAATGTTAATCGATGACGATCTCAAAGTAACGTGCGAACATTGTTGGTTTCGTCGGTTACACTTTCGCATCCCCGCAATGCAACCGGGTGGGGGGGTTGGGTTTGAGGTCATAGCAAACAATATTAAATCACATAACATTTTAGACGTGGGTTAAAATTTAATAGTTTTTATAATCTAAAGTACATTGATTGATAGAATGAGTAAATAAAAAAATAGGGTTCAGCAGAGAATAATATTTCTGACGTTGACTCATGACCTTTGACAATCTCCAACTTGTGTTTCTTTTTAGTTTTGCTATTTATGTCTTCAACAAATTTTCCATCCCAACTACTTTCATTCCTTTTTAACTCCCCTTACATATTTCACTAACAAGGTCATATTCGGTAATTCACCCTTGTTCATATAGTTCCAATTTTTCCAGAAAATTATCTATGTGATATATATTTAGAGAAAATTGTCAAATAAGTCCATGTGGTCTTTCTACGGAGTCACATTTAGTCCCTGCTAAAAATTATGAACTTCTTACATCCCTATGATTTACAAACTGAACTATATGAGTCCCTTTGTCTAACATCTGTTAAGTTTTCCACCCAAATAAGGGTAGTTATGTAATATTGCCCTAAAACTATTTACCCTAAAACTATTTACCTTGGTCAATCGATATTTCATATTCATAAATCACAGCCGTTCAATATTATCCAGCTATCATCCAAAAATCCCTGCGACAATTAACTCAAGCCGGCGACCATTAACTGAATCTGGCGACCATCCCGTTCATCGCAGTCAGCACCGGCGCCGGCGCTGGCCTTCAATCCGTCCCGTTCATTACTTCAGCTGTTCAATTTCAGTCGTGTTCCGATGTATTTTGCAGCCCCGGTCGTAGATGTGACGGATTTTCCAGGTGTCGTTCAAAGGTGTGACGGAAATTATAGTCGGCGAGTGTGAAGGCTGCGCCTTACTGATGAGGATTTTGATATCGAAAGTTACAGTAAGTTCCATGGTCATGTATCTATTTTTTTTTTCTTTTCTTTTTTTTTTTGGTTTTAAAAGATTGATTAATGTTTTTGTTTGAAAATCACTGTTAGGTTTTATTCAATTTCCATGGTGGATATCACAGTTAGGTTTTATTCAATTCAAAACCATTATAAAAGATTGATTCTTTTTTTTTAATTACAGATGATAATACTTATTTCCATTTAATATTTTCCAAGGCGGTGGGTTTTCTCAATTTCTCGATAGAGCTTACGGGGGAGGCCGATCGGTTTTCATTGACAATGTCGAGGTTGGAAAAATTGATAAGGATGATTTGGTGGATATGGCAAGAAATCTAGGATATCCTACTAACGAGGTACTTTACTTTCATTTTAGAGAACCAAATAAGTGTATGAATTTGGGGTATGCATCCATTGTGTGACAATCTTGATTTTAAGAAAATATTTGATATTGTAAGAGGTGGGATTAAGGTGATTGAGATATATGTTGAACATGGGCATTCACGTTTGATAAACAATTTATCGTCCTCGTCCCATTTTGACTTTGCAAATGAAGTAGATGAAATTGATGTTGATATAGAATACACGTCGAATAGGTTAAATGAGGAAGATTGTGATGAAACCGATTCACATGAAACAGAGGATGATCCAGATTATGTTGTTGAAGAAAATGGTTCAGATTATTTGGAAGATGTAGAAGTTGACATGAGTGTCTTCAAGTATAATGTTGATGCCGATGTGGTTGAAGTTTATAACGCCACATATAATGCCCTGGATGATTATGAAGGTGATGAACAGGAGAAGAGTATTGACGTTGACCTTGTTTACAGTGATGAAGATAATTCCACTGTGTTGAATACGGTAAAGCAGAGGATAAGAAGGAAAGCAATTTGTCCCGGGCCTGGGAGTGATGCATGCCCATTCTATGTCGGTCAGTTAATTGAAAATAAGGATACGTTGAATGAAATGGTTAAAACATATGCAATGAAAATAAGGATACGTTGAATGTGAGAGCTTTAACAAGCAATTAGTTGGAGCAAGGGACAAACCTGTGATCACATGCTTGGAGTATATCAGAGAATACATGACAAGGCGGATTATCAATGTGAGAAAGATGGTTTCAAAGGCTGCAGGCCCGTTAACGCCAAATGCTACAAAAACATTTGAAGAAATCAAGACCGAGGCTTCACAATTGACTGTTCTTATGATGGATGCTCATAATTACCAGGTAAAATACTATACACGCCATTCGTTATTCTTAATTTTTTATTCTAAAGTTGCTTTTTATATTGACAGGTGCACAGTATAAGGTCTCAATGCGTGGTGAACGTGAAATACAAAACATGCACTTGTAGGAAGTGGGATTTGACAGGGATGCCGTGTAAACATGCAGTGGCGGCTATAAGTGTCACACCCCCATCTTAGGCCTAGGTGTGTAACTCGATAGTTGGTACCACATTTGTAAATAAATCAGAGTTACGATTGTTAGCGGAAGACTTTAAAATATAAGGGTTAAAGTTGTAAAATATTTACATTACAAAAGTCGAGACAAAAGTCTCGATTAGATTTACTTGTTTATAAGTTTCACAAAAACATCATATTTTATATTTAAACAAAATTATCCGAGCCATCGGATTCTTGAGCCTTCTTCCTTTAGCTCTAATCTTGGTTACCTGCAAAAATGTTATAAAAATACATCAGCAACGAATGCTGGTGAATATGCTGACGCGAAAATATTTTCTTTACTTTACTACCCCTCGAGGGTTACGCGTGCCTCGGCCCATCTTGGCTTAGGAATAACAAAGTTAAAACAATATAATTATAAACTCGAGTCTCTACCTAGGTCACCCCAGCAAGACACCGCGACGTCCCGACGTACTTAGGTACCATAAATATACACAAGGTCATTCTCACTCGAACATACTTTGGGTCGGCCCATCGTGGCTGGAGGTCGTGACCAGGCGTGGTGCGATGTGCCCACCGCATTTTACCACATATGTAAGGATCCAGACAACCGTATACTACAGCCTGAGGGCTAGTCTTTTACTCTTATTAATAATGTTTTTAGAGACACTTAGTCTCATGTAAAGTTTTACACATAACACGTTTGTTTATTTGAAAACAAGTTTGTAAAAGTGGGGCGTATTCACCTTTGATCGGGATCGGTTTCCAACACCGTCCTTGCGTAATCTTTCTTACTATCTCGCACCTATAGTACGAGTATAACTTTTATTAGTCGGATATACAATCCGGCTTAAGACCTTTAGTCTTATTACCTCGATGAACCTTTAGTTCATTTCTTTTACTTTAAAACCTTTAGTTTTAAAAGCAATATTTATAAACCTTTAGTTTATTATAAAAAACCCGACGTTTCTTCTTTTCTAAAAACGTATTCTTTTTCTTTTATTATTTAAGAATATCCTTATTACTTAAATAATATTCACAACAAAGAGTTATATATATATAATCACACACACATATATATACCTATAATTTTATATTTCCTTCTTTTCTTTTCTTTGTTGTATAATTTCTTTTCATAATATCGAGTATAATTCCGACTTAGGGCAATAAGCCTTTATAATATTTTATTATTATTTTAGTCGGTAGTAAGCCTTACCTTTCCTCGGCTTAATATTTCCCAGATACTCGAGCAGCACTTCTTCGCCGCTTAGTCTTTTCAACACTCGCTTTGATCGCCACTTCACTTCGGCACGCTTCTCGAGACACCAACTTTTCACGGCACGCGATCCGAGATGATCGTCGGAACGTCGGTACGGGATCACCTTATTGATCGGAACGTCTTCGGGGAGTGGTACGAATATCGAGGTATGGCACGTTTATCGAGGAATCGGGGCACGGTTTTCGAGGTGGATCGTTGACACGAATTTCGAGGTGTAGTGAGAGAGTAGAGAGATGATTGTAAGCTGTGTTTTAGTGTGGTTTATGAAGACCCCGGACTTGCTATTTATAGGCAAAATTTTGGATCCTATCGCGATACGCGATAGGCTTCTTGTCACCCATCGCGTAGTGCGATGTAGCTTCGCACAGTCACAACGTAGGTCTGCCACGTGTTGCTACGTGGCAGACGGTGTGCCACGTGTTAACACGTGGCGGACGATGTGCCACGTGTTGCCACATGCCGGGACACGTGGCGAGAGGTGTTCCACGTGTGGACGCGTGGCAGTCTTGTGCCAGAGGTGTCAGGACACGTCATTGCGTTCAACCAGCGATCGTGTATCGCTGTTGACCCTTCCAGAAGGTTTGACCGAGCCCCTTCGCGATACGCGATGGCTTGTCCTTTGTCCCCATCGTGTAGCGCAATAGGACAGCAAATAGGTTTTTTTTTCATTTTTAACCTTGGTGTTTTGGATTTGGCAGAATTAGTTTCTTAACTTTGGAAAGTTGACATTTTTGGCCTGAAATTTCCATGATGTTACATCCTCCCCACCTTGGAATAAATCTCGTCCTCGAGATTGCTTCACGAGAATAAGTGGGGGTATTTCTTTCTCATTTCAGACTCGAGTTCCCAAGTATACTCGGGTCCTCGTCGGGAATCCCATTCACTTTCACAATTTTCAATGTTCGTCTTTTGAGTTTCTTTAATTTTGAATCTTCGATTTGAATTGGGCGCTCAACAAATTTTCAGTTTTCATTAATTTCAACATCTTTTAACGGCATCGCAAGAGATTCGTCGGCTAAACATTTACGCAGATTCGAGATATGGAATACGTCGTGTATCCCTTGCATTTCCTCGGGTAGTCGCAATCGATATGCGACGGTACCAACTCGTTCAAGTACCTCGAAGGGTCCAACTAATCGAGGACTTAACTTTCCTTTCTTGCCGAAGCGGACTACGCCTTTCCATGGCGAGACTTTCAAAAGAACTTTATCACCGACATTGAATTCTAGCGGCTTACGACGGACATCGGCGTAACTCTTTTGGCGATCACGTGCCGTCTTAAGTCGTTCGCGGATTTGGATAACTTTGTCGGTGGTTTCTTGGACTATCTCGGGTCCAGATAATTGATTATCTCCAGTTTCAGACCAACACACGGGCATTCTACATTTTCGACCATACAACGCCTTAAATGGTGCGGCTTGAATATTTGTATGATAACTATTGTTATACGAAAATTCCATTAGGGGTAAGTGGTCATCCCAACTTCCACCTAAGCTTATCACGAAAGCTCGGAGCATATCTTCCAACGTTTGAATTGTCCTTTCGCTTTGCCCATCAGTTTGTGGATGATAGGCGGTGCTAAGGTTAAGCTTTGCGCCGAGTGCTTGTTGGAAGCTTTTCCAAAAGTGAGACGTGAAGCAACTGTCTCGGTTAGAAATAATGGACAGTGGTACTCCATGTAAAGTCACAATATTGTTAACATAGATACGAGCTAATTTGTCCATTGAATACGACTCATTGATGGGTATGAAGTGTGCGGACTTTGTTAATCGGTCCACAATTACCCAGATTACATTATGTTGTCGAGTCGTTTTAGGGAGTTTGGTAATGAAATCCATGGTAATTAACTCCCACTTCTATACGGGAAGTTCGGGTTGCTGAATCAATCCCGAAGGAGGATTTTGGTGTTCAGCCTTGACTTTCAAACATGTCAAACATTTCCCCACATGCGAAGCGACATCCTTTTTCATCCCGTTCCACCAATAGTTTGCCATGAGGTTATGGTACATCTTGTCGCTCCCGGGATGCATCGTATATTTAGACTTATGGGCTTCGTTTAATATCTTCTCGCGCAATCCTCCAACAATTGGTACCCAAATTCGATTTCCCATTCTAAGAATACCATCATCACCTTTGACTAACAAGTCAATGGTGCCATTACGTTTTTCATCAGAGATTTGGTTCTCGTTGATCGCTTGAGTTTGAGCGGATTTGATATGATCAACAAGATCGATTTGAAGTTCTAGCCTTAACACTCGGACTCTTTTCGGCTTTTCGTGCTCTTTACAACTTAAGGCGTCAGCCACAACGTTGGCTTTACCTTCATGATAAACAATTTCACAGTCATAGTCGTTAAGAGTCTCCATCCAGCTTCGTTGGCATATGTTGAGCTCCTTTTGATCAAATATATGCTTTAAACTCTTATGATCAGTGTACATGGTAAATCTTACCCCATAAAGATAGTGCCTCCATATCTTAAGTGCGAAGATTATGGCGCCTAACTCTAGATCGTGAGTCGTATAGTTCTTCTCGTGTACTTTCAATTGTCGAGAGGCGTAAGCGATTACTTTCTTTTGTTGCATCAATACACATCCCAAGCTGGAATGAGATGCATCGCAAAAGACAACGAAGTCCTCAATACCTTCTGGCAAGGCCAGTATAGGAGCTTGGGTTAGCTTTTGTTTAAGTATGTCGAACGCCTCTTGTTGCTTTGTTCCCCATTCGTATTTGATGTTCTTTTGAGTCCAGGAGGTTAAGGGAACAGCGATTCGAGAAAAGTTCTCGGTGAACCTTCGATAACAACCGGCCAATCCCAAGAAACTTCGAATCTCGGTTGGCGAATTTGGGATCTCCCACTTCGAGATAGCTTCAATCTTAGCGGGGTCCACTTGAATTCCGTTAACGTTGATGATGTGACCAAGAAATTGCACCTCGTGCAACCAGAACTCGCATTTCGAGAAAACGGCATACAGTTTCTCGGTCCTAAGAATTACAAGTAACGTTCGAAGGTGATTTTCATGATCGGCCTTAGTCTTAGAATAAATTAATATGTCGTCAATGAATACGATTACAAACTTATCTAAGTAAGGCTTACAGATACGGTTCATCATATCCATGAACGCAGCCGGCGCATTAGTAAGTCCAAATGGCATAACGGTGAACTCGTAATGGCCGTACCTTGTTCGGAACGCGGTCTTTGGAATGTCTTCGGATTGAACCTTAAGTTGGTGATAGCCGGAGCGAAGATCGATCTTGGAAAAGAAGCTAGCACCTTGAAGTTGGTCAAAGAGATCGTCGATTTGAGGGAGTGGGTATCGGTTCTTGATCGTAACTTTGTTGAGGGCTCGGTAGTCTA
This sequence comes from Bidens hawaiensis, assembly GCF_021521415.1. NCBI lineage: Eukaryota > Viridiplantae > Streptophyta > Magnoliopsida > Asterales > Asteraceae > Bidens > Bidens hawaiensis. Next base: position 251,558 of record NW_027494249.1, on the reverse strand, counting down.
TGCACATTCGCATGGATCCATCCTTCTTCTTGACAAAAAGTATCGGCACTCCCCATGGCGATGAACTTGGTCGTATAAATCCTTTCTCGAGAAGCTCATCAAGTTGTTTCTTCAGTTCTTTCATCTCGGTTGGTGCAAGGCGATAAGGAGCTTTGGCGATCGGAGCAGTGCCGGGAATGAGATCGATTCTAAATTCCACCTCGCGGTCGGGAGGAATGCTGGGGAGTTCTTCGGTAAAGACATCGGCATAATCGGAAACAACGGGAACGTCTTTGATTTCTTTGGGTTTAGATTCTTCGGTGACGTAGGCCATGAATGCTAAGCATCCTTGATTAAAACATTTGTTAGCCCTTATCATGGAGATTAGGCTAACTTGGCCCGCGTTCTTATCCCCTTCGATTCGTATCGTACGTTTGTCAGGGGCTCGAAGTTCAACAGTCTTTGTAACACCACGTCCCTAACCCTCTCAATTTAAGCTTAAAATTAATAAATTAAGAAGTACAGGGACCAAAAGTACAAATTCTGAAACTTTGTTCCCATCGCGATACGCGATGGGGTAACAATCAAAACCCATCGCGTAGCGCGATAGGCTTGGTGAGTCACCAGACACGTATTGAAACCGTGTCGACACGTGGCACAATATGACAGGCCACGTGTCATCACCGCATAAGGCGGTGTAAAATGGCGGCGTCGCGATACGCGACGGGCCACAAGGGACCTATCGCGTATCGCGATAGGGTACTGAATCAGCCTATTAAAGGGGGTGACATATATTGAGCTCTCCTCATCCCATTTCACCTCCACTTTCACATAGTTAACATCGAAAGGCGTGCCCGGTTGCCGTAGTAAGCCGACGTGCTGTTTTCTCGTAATACTTGCAAGAAACGAAGTTGGAATTAAGCTAGCAATCACATAAGCGAGTAGATCAAGTCCTGCCTTATCGTTTTATCAATCTAAGCATCCGAACTAAGGTAGGAGTTATGTTTAAGTTATTTAAATTATAGCTTAGACTATCAATCGAGGCTATGGCCTTTAACCTTGATCGTATTTTACAAACATTCATTCACAATCATGTTTTCATAAAACGTTACTTCATGGTGAAGTAATGCTAAACAAAAAAAGATATTTTGACGGGCATGTAGTAACTGGAAGGGGGATATCATTAGTAGTAAGTTTCTTGCCTAAGGAAAAGTAATTCGCATAAATCCCAATCAACCGAGGGACCCGTTTACTTACCTGGAGAAACTTACCAACGTGATAGAACCTATTAGGCCAAAGCATGCTATATCAAACGTCACATAAAACTAAGTGTTTTCATTAACAATCAGAGACAAACGATTTCAAGGTTAAGCTTACAATCATAGCTTAACATCATTCAAAACATTCATACGAACCTATTTATGTATAGGTTAATATCATTCACAGTCGATCAATCAATCAGTCAAGGTTTACAACACCGACGGTACAGGTGAATACGTCAACCTTTTTAATCAGTCAAAACATATTTATACTCAATTAGACAAACGGGTGTTTGTCTTAACGAGTCAATCAATGTCTACATGAGATAATGAAATCTCTAAAACATTATAATACAAAGTAGAGAATAATATCAACTCAGACCGAATACGCATGTGTCTAGATCCAAACATAACTGTTAAAGCTCAATCAATCAATCAAAGGCAATGAATCCACGAGCTTAAACGGTCATGACCAGTTCTCAGTTTAGGGCCGTTTGGCTGGGGAAAACCGTTGTGTGTAGGGCAGTGGTACATATACCGGAAGTAGAAATGTTTCCGCTGAGATTGTCAAGAAAACTACATTTGTATTATATTGTTATTCAAATGTTTTATTGAGCCATACGTGTTCACCAGCATATAGCTGACGTATTTTTCCAACCCATTGCAGGTAATTAAGCATAAATAACATTAACAAGGATTGGAGTCTTAATGAAGATAGAAGCGCGTACAGGATGGCTCCGTTTTTGATATAAAATCCTTGTAATATAAAAACATATCTTTTGTAAACCAATACTCGGGTATTTAATTCCCGAGTAAATTTTCAATGTAAATTAATATTATATTCAACTTAAAGTCTTCCGCTAAAATTTACCCATACACTCTGATATATTTGCAAAACATGTACCAACTTGTGGTCACACGCCTAGGCCCTAAGTCGGGGTGTGACAGTCTTGCTATTGCAAAGGACACGGGCATGGTTGTCGGATAACCAATCCATACCCAACACAACATCAAAACCAACAAGAGTCATGGGCAACAATTGAATAGGTAAAACGTAACCGGCTAATAAGATTTTTCCGTTTTCTAAAGCTTCGGAGATTTTAACAATTTCACCACTAGCGGTCTCGACGCTTAGAGTTTTATTAAGTTTGAATAAGGGTTCGTTTAATAGACTACAAAACTTATAATCTATAAAACTTAAATTAGCTCCTGAATCAAACAAGACTCTAGCATAGGTATTGTTAACAAGAAACGTACCGGTAATGGTTTCCGGTGTATCGACCGCTTTCTTCGTATCAAGGACGAACACTCTTGCATTGCCCTTCTTGGGTTCACTCTTCTGACCGCTACCACCCGCACCATCAGCCGCGGGTTTATTCTTGGGGCATTCAAAGGTAAGATGTCCCATCTCCATGCAATTGTAGCAAGCCATCTTCTTCTTCCAGCAATCGTTCGTGGCGTGACCGAATTTGTGACATGACTCACAAGGACGGGGAGTTAGATGACATCGACCCCTATGGTATTTATTGCAAGTTTTGCATTGTGGGATGCCAGAGCCGAAGCCAGACATTCATTGGTCGACTCCCTTACCCTTGAAACGGGCATTTCCTTCCTTCTTCGTATCTTGCGTCGACACGACCCTCTTATCTTCTTCTTTGTTGCGGATCATTCCGCCCATTAAGTATCCTGCCAATTCCATCGCGGAGTCGGTGGTTTGAGGCAAGTGCGACCTTACCATGTCACTAATTTCACGCGGTAGCCCCCATATATAGCGTGTAACTTTGCTGGATTCCGGGGTAACCAGCTAAGGCACCAAGTGGCAGTACTCGTGAAATTTGGTATTATACTCACGGAGGTTTGTTCCGACAACCTTGTGAGATACTTGGTTTGAATTTGGTCCGTCTCATGCATCGGACAGAACTTTGACATTATCAGTTCCATAAACTCGCTCCATGACAACCCATACATTACCTCCCTTCCTCTACTCATGATTAGTGTGTTCCACCACTCTAGCACTTCGCCTTTGAACATTAGGGCGGAGTATTGAATCTTCTCCTCTTCCTAACACTTCTCGTGATTACAATCGTCTCCATTTCTTCAAGCCACCTTACAGTCGCGATGGCTCCCTTATCGCCGTGGAATTCTTTCGGCCCATAGTACTTGAAGTCCTTGAACGTACACCCACCAATCTTAAGCCTTTTAAATTCTTGACGAACGCCTCCATCAGCGTTTGACTCGTGTACACTCTCATCCATACGAGAAGGTCTAGAGCGGGGTTTGGAAACGGATTTTCGGGACGAATTACAGAGTGAGAATGTCTTGTTTGTCGAGATTGGGACCTAGCCATTGATTCTTCCCTAACGGCATCTTTTATCATCTTTTGGATTCGATCCATAAACTTTTCGGGAATTGGATCTTCTTGTTCTTTTTCGGGTCCCTTTCCTTTTTCTTTTTCGGATTCCTTTCGGGGAAACCTCAACGTTATTACTTTGTTGAGACATTTATCTTTTTCTTTCTATTCTTTTATATCTGAAATTTATCGAATTTCTTTATTAAACACACATTTATTTCAACATTTGTATATACCATACACGGTATATACAAGGATTATTACAACACACACTTATATATATACATTCATATCCGATGTATATATATTTTCTTATCCATACAACACATTACAAACAAACTACATTACACACATATATTTGAGCACGCACACGCTTCTTCTCTTGAAACACACCATTACCATCATCATCTCAGTCCTTCAGAAACTTCTTAACAACCCTTGTCCGTTTATTGCATTTGTGAAGAAGTTTCTCTCCTATCTTCTTCTTCTTTTTCCCTTCTTCAGCCACCTTCTTTCTCCAGTCATCAGTCTCGTGCAATGCGCGATCAAGGTGTTCCTCGTATGACTGCGGAATGACGTCGGGGTATCCATATTGTGGCGGTGGGTCACGGTAACCCAGCGTCACTATCTCAAAATGATTTCTCGGTTCAGGATACGGGACGTAAGTCTGATCAGCTGCAAGGTAGAGGTATGTCTTGGCGGCTTGATTTTGCTCGCGAATCTCATCAGCTTGTTCTTGAATTGAAAGGATCCTTCCTTGAAATGGCCGGAAGCTTGATGAAGCTTGGTTCCTTAGATGCTCAAGATACTGAACATACGGATCGACAAAACCGTAACTTGGGTTGTTGGAAGTGAGTGATCCATCAATGGATGTTGATATCTCATTTGAGTCGTCGGGATGCTCTTCTTCCGGTTCGGTTTCTTCCATAGGATCCTCTTCTTCGGGATCCTCCTCTTCTTCCTCCATAGGCTCTTCCTCTTCTTCCATATACTGAGTGGCTTCGTTGATTATCGCAGGCATCTTGAAACTCTCGTAAGGCATCGTCACCCTCATTCTTGGTTTGCGGGATGATCCTTCGCCATTGTTGGGTTGTGAGTTGACTTCATGAGCAGTAGAGCTTCCAGTATTCCACCTTCGCTGGTGGGAGTGGCACTGCATCCAATCGGAGGATGGGGATTTTGGTTCTTCCTTTATGGGTCGGTTTGAAAGGAAGGTATAGGATAGGTGTGCATTTGGAAAATATCCGGTTGGGTAGTATTGTGGTACCTGTGGTGGTTGGTAGGTGGGAATTTCTGAGGGATGGTATGCTGGTATTTTCGTGGGTTGATACATAGGCATTGTCGGTGGATGATAGCTCGAGTGTCTTGAGGGTTCTATTCTTTGTGGGGTGGACTATCGGGTAGTTTAATTGGGCATTGCTCAGTCCCGGGGAAGTATATCGGTTTGGGTCGTTCAATGTATTGGTCGCGGCTAAAGAAGGCCTCAAAGTAATCTTCATCCATGATGTCTTTTGGGAACTTGTATTATTTCCTTGCTCTTCTTGCTTCATTATCATAATACTCCATTAATTTCTCATAAGACATCTTTGGTGGGTGGTTTATAATGTAGAGAGGAAAGAAAGGGTTACCAGCCAATCTTATCCCTATTCAAATAAACAAGTAAAATATTTTCCTATGCTTGGATCGAAGCTTAGGTATTGTTTTATGATACCCAATTCGCTAAGATCGATGGCTCTGATACCAATCTGTCACACCCCCATATAGGGCCTAGGCGTGTGACTCGATAGTTGGTACTACATTTGTAAATAAATCAGAGTTACGATTTGTTAGCGGAAGACTTTATAAAATATAAGGATTAAAGTTGTAAAAAATTTACATTACAAAAGTCGAGACAAAAAGTCTCGATTGGGTTTACTTGTTTATATGTTTTTACAAAAGCATCATATTAAAGATTTAAGCAAAATTTATCCGAGCCATCGGATTCTTGAGCCTTCGTCCTTTAGCTCTAATCTTGGTTACCTGCAAAATGTTATAAAAATACCTCAGCAATGAATGCTGGTGAATATGCTGACGCGAAAATATTTTCTATTACTTTGTTACCCCTCGAGGGTTACGCGTGCCTCGGCCCATCTTGGCTTAGGAATAACAAAGTTAAAACAATATCATTATAACTCGAGTCTCTACCTAGGTCACCCCAGCAAGACCCCGCAGCGTCCCAACGTACTTAGGTATCATAAATATACACAAGGTCATTCTCACTCGAACATACTTTGGTTCGGCCCATCGTGGCTGGAGGTCGTGACCAGGCGTGGTGCGATCTGCCCACCGCATTTTACTACATATATAAGGATCCAGACAAACGTATACTACAGCTTGAGGGCTAGGCTTTTACTCTTATTAATAATGTTTTTAGAGACACTTAGTCTCATGTAAAGTTTTACACATAACACGTTTATTTATTTGAAAACAAGTTTGTAAAAGTGGGGCGTATTCACCTTTGATCGGGACCGGTTTCCAACACCGTCCTTGTGTAATCTTTCTTGCTATCTCGCACCTATTGTACGAGTATAACTTTTATTAGTCGGATATACAATCCGGCTTAAGACCTTTAGTCTTATTACCTCGATGAACCTTTAGTTCATTTCTTTTACTTTAAAACCTTTAGTTTTAAAAAGCAATATTTATAAACCTTTAGTTTATTATTAAAACCCGACGTGCCTTCTTTTCTAAGAAACGTATTATTTTTCTTTTATCATATAAGAATATCCTTATTACTTATATAATAATCACAACAAAGAATTATATATATATAATTCACACACACATATATATTTACTTTCATATTTCTTTCGTTGTTGTTTTTCTTTGTTATATTACTAAACATCGAGTATAATTCCGACTTAGGGCATTAAACCTTTATAATATTTTATTATTATTTTAGTATTACCTTTCCTCGGCTTAATATTTCCTAGATACTCGAGCAGCACTTCTACGTCGCTTAGCCTTTTCAACACTCGCCTTGATCGCCACTTCACTTCGGCACGCTTCTCGAGACACCAACTTTTCACGGTACGTACTTCGAGATGATCGTCGGGACGTCGGTACGGGATCACCTTCTTGATCGGGACGTCGTTGGGGAGTGGTACGAATATCGAGGTATGGCACGTTTATCGAGGAATCGGGGCACGGTTTTCGAGGTGGAGTGAGAGAGTAGAGAGATTATTGTAAGCATTGTTTTGGTGTGGGTTATGAAGACCCCGGACCTGCTATTTATAGGCAAAATTTTGGATCATATAGCAATACGCGATAGGCTCCTAGTCACCCATCGCGTAGCGCGATGTAGCTTCGCACAGTCACAACGTAGGTCTGCCACGTGTGCTACGTGGCAGAAGGTGTGCCACGTGTTAACACGTGGCGGACGATGTGCCACGTGGCGAGAGGTGTGCCACGTGTGGACGCGTGGCAGTCTTGTGCCAGAGGTGTCAGGACACGTCATGGCGATACGCGATGACGTAGGTTCAACCAGCGATCGCGTATCGCTTTAGACCCTTCCAGAAGGTTTGACCAAGCCCCTTCGCGATACGCGATGGCTTGTCCTTTGTCCCTATCGCGTAGCGTGATAGGACAGAAAATAGATTTTTTTCATTTTTAACTTTGGAGTTTGAATTTGGCAGAATTAGTCCCTTAACATTGGAGAGTTGTCATTTTTGGCCTAAAATTCCCGTGATGTTACACTTTACGTCTCACTTTTGGAAAAGCTTCCAACAAGCACTTGGCACAAAGCTAAACCTTAGCACCGCCTATCATCCACAAACCGATGGGCAAAGTGAAAGGACAATCCAAACGTTGGAAGACATGCTCCGAGCTTGTGTGATAGATTTAGGTGGAAGTTGGGATGACCACTTACCCATAATGGAATTTTCATATAACAATAGTTATCACACGAGCATTCAAACCGCACCATTCGAGGCGTTATATGGTCGAAAATGTAGAACGCCCGTATGCTGGTCTGAAACAGGAGATAATCAATTATCTGGACCCGAAATAGTCCAAGAAACCACCGACAAGGTTATTCAAATCCGCGAACGACTTAAGACGGCACGTGATCGCCAAAAGAGTTACGCCGATACCCGTCGTAAGCCGTTAGAGTTTAATGTTGGTGACAAAGTACTTTTGAAAGTCTCGCCATGGAAAGGCGTAGTTCGCTTCGGCAAGAAGGGAAAACTAAGTCCTCGATTCGTTGGACCCTTCGAGGTACTCGAACGAATTGGTACCGTCGCATACCGTTTGCGACTACCCGATGAAATGCAAGGGATACACGATGTTTCCATGTTTCGAATCTACGAAAGTGTTTAGCCGACAAATCTCTTTCGATGCCTCTAAAAGATACAGAAATTAATGAGAACTTAAAATTCATTGAAAGACCAATCCAAATTGAATATTCGAAAACAAAGAAACTTAAAAGACGAACTTTGAAAATTGTGAAAGTGAAATGGGATTCCCGACGAGGACGTGAGTATACTTGGGAACTCGAATCCGAAATGAGAAAGAAACACCCCCACTTATTCTCGAGGACGAGATTTATTTCAAGGTGGGGAGGATGTAACATTACGTAAAATTCGGGCAAAAAATGTCAAGTTTCCATAGTCAAGGGACCATTTCTATCAATTTCCAAACTCCAGGGACTAAAAAGAAAAATTTGTTTTCTTGTCCCATCGCGCTCCGCGACAAGTCAAGAGAGACACCCATCGCGTACCGCGATGGGGTGTCTGAAAGATTGTGACACGTGTGCCACGTGGCACACGGTGGCAACGGTTGTCGCCACGTGTCACCACGTGGCAACACGTCCGCCACGTGGACTCGGCGCCTGCCACGTGTCAACACGCGGCAGGTCTATTGTCTGACACAGCAGGCCTATATCGCGGTACGCGATAGGCCTGCCAAGCGACCTATCGCGTACCGCAATAGGGTTCAAAAGTGGCTATAAATAGGAAGGCTGCGGGTTCATTCCAAATCTCACATAGTTACTCTCTCACTACTCTCTCACTACACCTCGTAAAACGTGCCCTTGATCCATCTCGATAAACGTATCCCGAAACTTCGTTTTCCATGCCTAGTATCTCGATATTCCTGCCACATCCCGACGATATCCCAAAGAAGGTGCTGTCCCGACGTCCTGACGATTACCTCGAAGTGCATGCCAAAGGGTGTTGGTGTCTCGAAAAGCGTGCCAAGTGAGAAGTAAGAGTTTACAAAGAAAGAGTGTTGATTGAGCGGTGTTGAAGTGCTGCCCAAGTGAGAAGGATATTTTAAGCCAATCAAGGTAGGCATAATGCCCGACCAAAATAATAATAAAATATTGAAAGGGCTTAATACCCTAAGTCGAAATTACTCTCGATAAACAAAGAAAGATATAACAAAGAAAATAAAGAAAAGAAAGATAATATATATATATATATATATATATATAAGATTATTCTTTGTTATGAAATATATTATTTAAGTATAATGAGTATACTTAAATAATAAAGAAAAAAATACGTTTCTTAAAGAAGAAGAAACGTCGGGTTTTATGAATAAACTAAAGGTTTATGAATTACTATTAAAACTAAAGGTTTTAAAGTAAAAATAGATTATGAACTAAAGGTTCATCGAGATAAATAAGACTAAAGGTCTTAAGCCGGATAGTGTATCCGACTAACAAAAGTTATACCCGTACTGTAGGTGCGAGATAGCAAAAGAAGAACACACGGGCGGTGTTGGAAACCGATCCCTATCAAAAGGTGAATACGTCCCACTTTTACAAACTTGTTTTCAAATAAACAAACGTGTTATGTGTAAAACTTTACATGAGGCTACGTGTCTCTAAAAACATTGTAAATAAGAATATAAGCCTAGCCCTCAGGCTATGGTATACGTTTGTCTTGATTCTTACATATGTGCTATGCGGTGGGCACATCGCACCACGCCTAGTCACGACCTCCAGCCACGATGGGCCGAACCAAAGTATGTTCGAGTGAGAATGACCTTGTGTATATTTATGGTACATAAGTTATGTCGAGACGTTGTGGTGTCTTGCTGAGGTGACCTAGTGTAGAGACTCGAATTTATTATGATTGTTTAACTTGATTATTCCTAAGCTAAGATGGGCCGAGGCTTACGTGGTCTCGAGGGGTAATTAAGTAAAGAAAATATTTTTAGCGTCAGCATATTCACCAGCATTCGTTGCTGACGTATTTTAATAACATTTTGCAGGTAACCAAGACTAGATCTTGAAGGACGAAGAAGCTCAAGAATCCGATGGCTCGGATAATTTTGTGTAAATATTAAAACATGGTGGTTTTGTAAAACTTATAAAACAAGTAAAAACTAAACGAGACTTTCGTCTCGTCTTTTGTATTGTAAATACTTATAAATATGATCCTTATGTTTTTATAAAGACTTCCGCTTTAATCTGCTACTCTGATTTATTTACAAATGTGGTACCAACTATGGTTCATACTCCTAGGCCTAGATTTGGGGTGTGACAGTCAAGAAAATAGAATTTTTCATTTTTAACCCTCAACTTTGAAATTTGGCCATTTCAGTCCCTAGACTTTGAAAAATTGACATTTTGAACTCGAAATTTTCACGTTGTTACAACTTTATTAAGATCGGTTCCTACGTATACAAGTACAAAATTCATGTCGCGTCATTTGCATCATGCTAAAGAGCTTACTAGTTTAAACTAAAAGCCAAATCACAAAGTAGTTTAGTGTTTCACATTAGAATAATTCAAACCGTAGGACCACTCACCTTAAGTGGCGCATTGTTAAAGCGTGACATAGAATTTGTGTGATAGTTTTATTACCTTTACCTTAAAAAATATATATAAAACCAAATTTAGTGATTTAGTGGATTTTACTTAGAAACAAAAACCAGATGTATATTTACGAGTATCATGCTGTTTTTTAAATCGTGTATGAAGCATCAAAATCAGTATGAACGATTGACATATTCTCTCAAAATACTCAATCGGGTATTGATGCAATTCCAAATGCTTTTATAAATAAATAAATAAATGGTCCTAAATTAGAGTAGATCGTTAAGACTTAATAGAAACTATTCCTGCAAAAGGATCTAACCTTTTTTATTAGGATTATTTTTAAAATAAAATTATGCAATATCATGCGTGAATCATTACTAGGTCTCATCCAATCATAAATAAGCCAATCATTATACCCAATGAGACGAGAGCAACACTCTACCAAATTGGTTGTGATTACTACTAGCATGCATGGAATCAAAGTGGTCACTAATTTGCTAATGATGTTTATGACACTTGTTCTTATATTTTAGTACGTAAATTCAAAAGCTTGATTTAGATCCATTATATACATAATTATCATTGCTTTACTTTACATAAGAATCAGATACCTAGATCATATGTAACGATTGGCATCCTTTATGGAACATTTTCATCACATCATCATCTCTTTTAGCCAAAAACATGTGTACGTAATGGTTAATCATTAATGACTTAATGTTCATTCAATCGTTACTACTTCAAGCCACATATGAAATTATTGTAGAAACGCTCATACCCATTCACGTCCCTATAATTCCCGAGGGTGGTGTAGGGTATAATGGGTAAGCGAGCAACAAGCTGCGCCGCTATCCCCGTTTGAATCGCAAAGCCTATTCTATTAAATATAAATCATTGGTTCCTCAGGCTCAGCGAGTCACTATAGACCACCTTCTGCACCCGCTCCAAGAAGCGAACCACCTCGGGAGCTAGGGATCCAAATGTGTTGAAGGCAAATGGAATGAACACGTGTTGATTCTCGAAACACGCTGCCTCATAACCCTAGCTTGATTTCTTAATCGATCTGATGTCTGGCCGGCTTGGGCCCGATGTACACATCCTTACCATGCCTTTTTGTAGGTGCATGTTCTTATAACAATATTACTAACCTTTATTATAATAAACAGGATGAAAAAAGATGACACCATTAGGATGTAAGCCAATACGTATGCCAAATTCTTGTTCTCTTTAATTTTCTAGAGAATATGAGCAAATATTATAACATAATTAATCACTAGTTGCTTGCTGTTCAAGCTTGTGAGCATTTTCAGGTCTAAAAAAGGTTGCTTCTTTACAACCTGCATGCGGCTTCATACAATATGCAATATATACACAAGTGCTAGACATGATCACAATATCCAGATCTAGTTCTAAGCTTTCCGCGCGCGATTTTTCCTTTATTTAAGTTAAACAAACCTCTAGTAAAGAAAAAGAGAAAATTTTCAAGATCTTTGATTTTATGTGACTAAATTAATGAAGATAATATTCATGCAAACTATTAGTTATGCCACCTTTGATTTGATTCTGTGTACGTGACCAAATTTTGGTTTGTGATATTAGATTCATGAAATCGTATATAAGAATCGATTCACCGAAAAACAAATGCCAGTATTGTGATTGGTTTAAAGAAAAAGTATGATGATGAAAGGGCATATAATGAGGGTATAGTTAATGTAATAAAAGTGTTATGCCTATAAGCACAATGTATTATGCATCCACTTCCTAGCTAGAAACATATTGTAATGTTCTATGATCCAAGATTTTGTTCTATTGACCACTTTATAGTTAGGTATTTAAGGTGCTAAAACGTTAAAAAAAATTCATAACTTTTGTCACCAAAAGAGCGGTGCCAAAAGGGTTCTAATCAAAGATCACATCGTAAATGGGAGTAATGAATCTAGTTCGACACTAAGGTTTTACCAATGGGTTGTCCCCTTTAATGCATAGATGGTCAAAAGTTGTCAAATACAAAGAAATGTTATGCAATGAAGGGCGTGTACACAAACCAACGCGGACACGTTAATTCGTTAAACTGCTGAGGATACCATTAAACAAACTATGATCATGAATAAAAAAAATACATGAGGTTTATGATTTTGTAGGGGTGTGCACGGTTCGGCTAATTTCGGTTAATAAGCTTTATCGAACTTGGGCTAAAATTTTGCTTAAAATTACATTAAATGAATGTTTAAATACATGAAATGAATACATAACTACATGAAATGAACGTATAAATATATGAAATTGAGATATTAGTACATGAAATGAAGATATAAATACATGAAAATGATAGTATTAAACTATTAATATATATAATTTATGAAATAGAGGAAAAAATGCTTGAAAATATTAAAAAATGAAGAGCTCGGTTCGGTTCGGTTATATCGGTTTGATTTCGTCGGTTTTTAGTTCGGTTTTGGTTAACATTCGGTTATTGCTCATCCCTATGATTTTGTATAGGATATTATACTAGCATTAGCTTTACTCTCCCATATTTTGCCACTAGACTTGAACTTGAGACATTTTTTAAAAGGAATCAAAACGTATCAACCCTTTTAAGTTACAAGGTTTATATGTTTCATGTTGAGTTATATTATAAATAAATTTCATTATTAAGTTTTTATTGATGCACAGTTGCGTGAGTTAGAGCAAACACACATTTACAAGTTCGAGTTTCTAGCTATATCTAGTATTTTAGAAAAATGCCACGGTAATTATTTTGTTTGTTTAGATATATGTGGCACTGGGCAGGCAGTGAATAATATGGCTTTGTAAATTTCTATATGGGCCTGTAACGGTTCTCTAAAGTCTAAATAAAAACAAAGTTTCGTTGATATGGGCTCAAAAAGATGCAGTGAATAAATGGGTTGTTTGACAACTTTATGCTGATCCATTAACATGTCCGATTAATAAAGAAGTAGCTTTTGAATCGTGAATCAATTAACAAATCGTTTTCATTTAACACAAACCAAACTACATCTCACTAGTACAAAAAGTAGCTTTAGATGCGGTGAAAAAGGGCTTTTGACGCGGGTTTTAACCGCGTCAAAAAATAGGGCCTCAAAAGTTATTCTTATTTTTAGACGCGGTTTTGGAAACCGCATCAAATGCTTCAAAAACCGTGTCAAATGCTTCATTCTAATTTTCAGAAAATCAATTTTAGCCACACTTTTAAACCGCATCAAATACCTCTTAACCGCGGCAAATGAGCATCTCACCTTTCTAGAAAATATTTTTAGCTGCGCTTCTAAACAGCGTCAAATGAGCATTTATAATTTGCAATTATGGCACCAAAATCCAGAATTTAACCTCCAAATTTATTTAAACCGCTTAGTTTTAACAATCAAATTAATCCACCAAAAATAACACAATTAACCAAAATGCACTAAATCAAGAATTTTACAATATAAACTTCAAAATACCATTTTCAGCTACACCAAAATCCATAACTTTACAATATAGATTAACAATATATTAAACAAAATAAAAATCTAAACTACAAATACTTCTAATCAAGTATACCAAACTTCATAAAAGCCCAACATCAAGTTCTCGAGTAAGTTGCTGATATCTATTTCGATAACAAACGTCATGTCTTGCATCATCTTAAAAAGCAATAAATAGATTAAGTTAGCATATAAGAAAATCAAACAACTTATGAAATATAAAATACTTACAAGGTCAGGAAGTCTGTTTTGATTAAGTATACACAAAATCAAACATACATTTGAGCACCATGAAACCACATTTCCAATTGGATAGTTGTTTGTTGACAGTTGACACTACAGGAAATTAACAATTAATTATTTAAAACTTAAAAAAAAACACCAACTAATAAACGTAAATAATACCGGAACCATTGTCCATGTGAAATTTAATTCACTAAGAATAGACCGAATTACTTCCGAAAGAAGATAGTTAGATTGATCCTTTTTTCCCCTCAATCATTAGAGAATCTAAAATATATACTCGTGCCTTTTTGGAACAATAATGAAGAGGGACCAATGATTGCTACAGGAAAAAAGCTTAGAGAGCAACTAAGTACTAATAAAATAAGTAAAAACGATTTAAAATATTAATAAGTAAAAAGAAATATAAATATACTACCAGTCTAAATATGTCTTCATGAAACCTACATAGACCGAAGATTTGTCCTTCAAGTTCCACGTGATTTGAACAGCACCAATCACCTGTGATCATGTCCGCATTAAAGAAGGTGCATCGGTTTGAATTGTGAACTAATGCCTCATAAAAACTCAAGAAAGAAAAAATGTATGATTAACTTAATAAATTCATTTACATCTAAAGCATGCTTTATTACCACAACAAAAAAATAATAAAAACAACTTACAATGTAAACCAGAAAATGATGGACATCAACTCATCCGTTGACTGAAAGCTGTAAAACCGTTTCAGATTCAATAAAGCAGCTTCGTTCGGTAATAAACATGCAGTGGCGGCCCAACCATTTTAAAGGCCTAAAGCGAAAACCAAAACCGAGGCCTTTTCAAAAAAAAGAAATTATTAGTTTAACAACCATGTCAGTTCGGATACAAAAATAATAAGCAACAAAGTTAATTTTCTGTACTTATAACTATCTCAAGGCGAATATAATTCAAGAATTGAGTTGCAAAATAAGTTAAGGATACGACACCTAAGTTGCCAAAACTTACCCCGCAACCATAAGTATATAAACACTCTCACTTGGTTCAATGGTTCAAAACTCTACATATCCTTTCGCGTCAAGAGCTTATGAAATCATTCATTGAAACAAATTAGTAATAATAAACTTGATAAGAACCAATCAATCATTTGAAGGAACTAAGGGACCAACCTTTCCATGATCAGTAGATTTTATATCCATATCCTGGAATCTATAAGTAACAGTAAAATCGACATTACATCTTTTAAAAATGAGTATTCTTAAGCTAGCATCATCCTCCCAATATACACAACAATGACTCCCCAAATAAAAAATATAATAATTTTAACAAATATATTTCAGCCACATGAATTTCTATCAAATTAAAGTAGAAACTAGCATTGCAAATTAACCTGCGTATTAGGTTCAACTTAATTAAATCCCATGCGGCTTTCAGGAAAATGATAAAAAGGAGTGACTGATAGATTAATAGAATAATTATCAAACTAACAGGACAATTGAGAACTATTAACTGATTGAAAATCACTAATTTGCATATTGCATACAATCAAGAACAATATCTAATTTTGAACAATTAACTCAGAAACGATTTCTGAAGCGAGAAAAAAAAACCCGATCAACAATTTTGAACAAAATTGGACCTCGAATTGAAGATTAACAATGGTAATTTAACTTAAAACTAAGAACATATAACGATCGGAGATGTAATTGGTTACCTTTGAGGAACAGTCAAACAGAAGATGAAACTGCTAGAATGAATGGGTTCGTTAGCTAGGGTTTTGGTGTGAATATTTACCGCCTCTTTATTTAACTACTCCTTTATTTCACTATTCTTTTTACAATATATGCACTCCACGTACAAAGCACCTAATATTAAGATTTACGATTTCTTTTTAAATTTGGAATGTGTAATTCAAAATTTAAACCTCTAATATCATTTAAAGTCTATCTATATTAATAAATTTTAAACATGGAAAATTTAAGGAAGTTTATACTAGAAAATATATTAGTAGAAGCTTGTGTAATTAGAGATGAGCATAAACCGGTTAAGACCTATATAACCTGTGGGAGCTAAACCGATCAAACCCAATTATTTATAATAAGGCATGTTTCCGGATCCTAAGGATACAACTAAACGGATCGGGATCATGTCTCACATGTCTGACTTGTTTGCTTACCCTTACATGTAATATACGGTCCGTAAAAACTTTATTTGAATAATAATAAAAGCGTTAGATAAAAGAAAAGAAAAGAAAAGAAAAGAAAAATGATTGGCAGATGGGGCAGCACCCCTCCAAATGACGGGAATGACCACCCTTATTTGGTTCATGTCACTAGCGAGATGGTTAAGGACGGGATGGTGTTCAAATGTGTCACGTGTGACGTGGCATGCCACGTAGGACTAGTGAGTGACCAAACACCACCCACACCATTTAGCCTAAGTGTATGTAATTGTTAGACTATGCGTAGTGGGGCTACAAATGTGGGCGACGAGGGCGAGAACACCGCCCCCTAGGCGACAAAGGAGTGATAAGAGGAGGGGACGACGAGAATTTGTCTCCGGGTGGAGAGATGATGATGGTGATGTGGTGATCAGTGATTGGAGGATGGGGCGATTTGTGGGCGAGAACACCGTCCCTGGGCTACATGTCTCCCCTTTTTTGCCACGTGTCATAAAACACTCAATTTTGTAGCTTATCTATTACACATATATAATATATATAAACAAAACCATAAAAATCATACGTGTCGCAATGTGGCCACTCCCATTTTTCTGGAGTCACCGGATTTGCTTGATTTTTAAATGGAGACTTCTCATACATTTGACCCGAATTCACGGGTATGGGTCTCATCAAACCCAGATATTTCTTAAACGGGTTGTAACATATCATTAAATTAAAAACTAATCTCACAAAATATTTGATATAAAAATCCTATAAAGTAGAGATGTATTAAAAATTAATATATGATTTATTTAAAAAACTTTATGTATTATTTATAATTAAAAAACCAATTTTATAGTTAAAAAAATAAACGGGTCTTGGCAACCCATATAGCTTTTAAACCGGGTTATAACATCTCATTTATTTGTGAAATAATTTATTATCAAATCATAAATATATTATTTACTTTATACAATAAAAAAATAAAATTTCAAACAATAAATAAATATTAGAAACCAATAATATAAAGCAACCTCGTAACAAGGCCGGCCTGGGGGTGGCGGGGTGGTCGACGGCCACAGGCCCTACTCCCCTCTAGGCACGATTTTTTTTAAATTATATGTAGTTTATTAAATACACTATGTATATTATATTTAATGTTTAAACTCAATTACATAACCACTTGTTTGGTCTAGTGGCAAATAGTATTACTTACAACCAAAAGGTTATGGGTTCTAGTCTCGTTTGAGACATTTATTATCCTATTTTTATACAAAAGTTTTTTACACAACCCAAATTATAAAGAAGTAAACTCATATAAAAATTAAATTGTTTAAACCAAACAAAATAATTATTTTATTTAAAGCCCGACAAAAATTTCGCATTCGGCCCTAAACTTTTTTTGTTTTCTCGGAGCCGGGCTTGCCTCATAATACGGGAGATGAAAACTAGCAGCCTTATAAAGTATGAAAGATTTAGTTTAGGTTTGTATTGAATTAACAAAAATACAACCAGAAAGGTTGAGTTTATTAATATACATATATAATAATATACCTTATTGATTAATAATATATAAATAATGATAAACAAAGTTTTACAATTAATAAATCTTTAGAAACCTATTTGAATACAATATTTGAAGATATATCCAAACTTTTTCAGTGATATTTACCTATTTGGACCCGTTTCGTTTGTCATCATGACACCCGAACCAACCTTATTGTAAATAACTTGGTCTTATAGGTTCGGGTTTTGTCATGTTCATGTAAGGAGCAAATGGGTCACACTTGTGAGACCCGCCCCAAACTGGACCCATTTATTGGTTTCTTATAATCTAGGAACCCGCCCTATTGAAAATATCCAGGCCTCATGGTTTTGACCTATTTATGTACAAATTGATTGTTTATCATCACTTTATTTCACATAGTATTTCTATTATTTTTTATATAAAATATATATTTCTTTCTACGTAATAAACCAAATTTTAATATTTATGACTTTTATTAAATTTTGGATGTATAATCCAAAATTTATGAATTTAAAATCATTAAAGTCTATCCATAATTATGAATTTTAAACACATAAAGTTTAAGCAAGTTTAAATTAGAAAATATGTTAGTAAATATAATTTAGTTAGGTTACAAATATAAAATGTGTTGTTATGCTTATAGTGTATTTATTATTAATTTAAAAGGAGAGTTTTAGAGGCGGTTTGTATAAAAACCGTGGCTAAAAAAAGGCTCTATATTATTTGACGCGGTTTTATAGCTTTAGAAGCGGGTTATTTGTACAATAGATTTTTGTGGATATTAAGAAACATTTTTAACCGCATCAAAAAAGAAATATCAACCGCGTCTAAAGCTCTTTTTTCTACTAGTGTCTGGATAATGGGTAAGCGAGTAACAACCTGTGCCGTTATCCTCTTTTCGATAGCAAAGCCTATTCTACTAAATATCAATCCTTGGTTCATCGGGCTCTGCGACTCACTGTGGACCACCTTCTGCACCCGCTCCAAAAAGCGAACCGCATCGGGAGCTAGGGATCCAAATGTGTCGAAGGCAAATGGAATGAACACGTGTTGATTCTCCAAACACGCTGCCTCATGCTTAGCAACCTTCCTAGATTCCGCCCTCAAAACTGCTCGTCTCAGAACGAAGCCACTGTATCTCAAACCCACCAATGGGGACACCCCAATGAGGTCGAAACACACATGTTTACCCCCTGCACAGCCAAACACAAGAACGTCCGCAGGACGCAGTGTAAATATTTGCGTTTTGCCGGGAGTCGAACCAGGGTCTATTGCTTGAATCGTTAAGCATATTTCTAAAACTTACCCATTAAAAAAAAGGCTCTTATTAAAATGTATTTTTTAAGTGAACAAAACACGCTTTACCTCTTACCTGAATTTTTATCCGTATCTATTCGTTTTGAGACGGGCTGGAAAAGGTGCAATGAATAAAATTCAGCCCACTTTGATATGGGCTCATAATGGTTCTACTTCTAAAATTAAAAAAAACTTAATTTCGTTATGGGCTCGAAAAAGTTCCTTTAATAAAATTTTGTCCATTTTCTACATGTGCTTGTGCCCCTAATAGGGCCGTCCAAACCGCTCGTCGTTCGAACTCGCTCGCCGCTTGCTCGGAAATTACTCGAAAACTGCTCGCTCGTTTTTTCGCTCGATTGTAAACGAGCTGCTCTGCTCGGTTCGGTTTGTAAACGAGCCAAGCAACGAGCAAGGGTTCGCTCGGTTCGGTTCGGCACACCGTCACAAATCAAACCTGCATCAATTCAAACCACCACCATCACAAAATCAGGCTGTCATCCTCTCAATCCACACCTTCACAAATCATGCCACGGCTCCACTTCTCTCTACCCACGCCGCACGTCGCTTAATCGGAGAACCATAATCGCTCGCCGAATTGCTCACTAATGGCTAATCGCAGGCTTCTCTACATCCTAAAGTTTAGTTGTCTCGTATTCTTCATTCCAATCTGAGCGAAAACGAGCCAAGCCGAGCTGCTCGGTTTTAATTCGAGCCGAGTTCGAGCAACGTTTTTCCGCTCGTTTACTTAAATTCGAACCGATCCGAGCTGCTCGGTTTCAATTCGAGCCGAGTTCGAGCAGCCGCCCGCTCGGCTCGGCTCGGTTCGTAAACAGCACTAGCCCTTAATAAAAATTTCAATACATTTTTCGATTTTAATTGTAAAAGTTTATTCTTTTCTATGTTTTGAAAATTACATATATTAATTATTTTTCTCAATTTACAATTGCAAATCTTCTTTACTATATAACAATTATTCATCATTACTACACTCAATGCCACTAACCATCACCAAACAGTCAAACACCACCCGGTACATGCAATAGTTTATACGCGTCTAAAGATCTTGCATTATAAGGGTTTAAGGCAGAACCACCTTATTTTCTCTCCATATCTTACGATGAATTACATTATCTTTAGCTCATGTGTGGTATGCTATGTCGTCACCTTGTCGTACCTAACGACTTCAAAAGGTTATGGTAATGTCTCGTCACTTGTATGTTGGTACTTATATTTTTCTTCATTAGTTTGTTGTTATTTCCTCAAAAGGAAAAGAAAAAAAGAATATATTTTTTGTTGGGAAAAACGACCACCTAGCCACGAACGATAAACAAAAATTGCGGAATTAATCTTCGTTTGGCTAAACTTTTTCCCGCCGAATGAACCAATGAGGATGCAAACAAATAGGGTATACTAAAAGTAAATATGACACAATAATTTTTTAGCTTGGAAAACCTCTCAAGGCGAGAGTAAAAACCACGGGACTACTAGAGCCGCTTCAAATCCACTATCACCAATAATGAGCAATACAAAAGTTCTTCTCTAGGTAAAACTAGAGGCATACACAAAACATCATATACTTGGTACAAACAATCTTAATAAAATAAAAGAGAATACGAGTAAGAGGTATCACCAACGAGAGAATGAATCGATCTCTGGCACGTCTCTTATCTTCTCAAAACAACCAAAGCTTGGAGCAAAACGAAACCTCTCTTCTCTTGCTGTGTCGACAGAAGAGGAACAAAAAAACCCCAAAACTTGATTATGTTCTTCGGCAGTAGAATCAATAAAAAAAAAACCTATCACCACAAACCATTTATATGTTTGTTTCTTTCTTGTCCATCACGTGAAGCCAGCCCAAAAAAAAAGTACCCATTAATGTGGAGCTGATGTGGGCCGAAGAACCCACCAACCAAATGCATCTCTTTCTTTGTTTATTTACTAAACCGTAAGAATCAAAAACATATATATAATTATTTTCCTTTTTTTTTCTTTTACTTTTATGATTACTATATAATAATAATAGTAATAACACCCATGTAGGTTAATATTTGTTGGGCTTTCTCATGGCCTAAAACCCCCCAACATTTTTAAGTGTATAGATTTTAATATGACAATGACTAAGGGTGGATTCAAGAAATAAGTAATAAAATAACGATCCACCTAAATCCCAATTAAACTAGAAACAAGAAACTTATATATAGCATATTCGTTATTCGATTCCTTCGTTACTTCATTGCTATGCTACAACGCTAGCTCAACATTTTGTGAAATAGTGAATCACAAAAACTGTATCATGTATCATTTACAAAAGCAACAAAAATATAAATGTTTGTGTGGATATGCAATTCTTTATATAAAATCATTTTGTGTAAATATCTTTGTTTTATCAATTTTATGGCTATGATCTATGGATTTGTTTATTAAATACATTTTAAAATATGATGAAGAAACATGCTATCTATTATTATTATTATTATTATTATTATTATTATTATTATTATTATTATTATTATTATTATTATTATTATTATTATTATTATTATCACAATATATATAAAATTGAATTTGAAAATGTGAATATGTTTTGACTTATTTGTTTACCTTCGTGATAATCGGAAGACTAATATGAAAATACCAATGCCAAAACTTAATTTGCCAGCAACATTATCCAAGCCCAGCTCACCCGACAAAACAAACAACAGACATTTGTTTTATAATTGTTTGTTAAAAAATAAGTTGCATTGATAAACAAATGTATATTGCATACATTTCAACAATATTGTTATGATTTTTTATATATATTTTATTCGATCTAAAACTATGTGTAATAGCTTAACTAGAAAGTAAAAAGGTCACGCTAAATCACTCTTATGTAGACATGGGGGCTTTCATCAACTTTTCAACCAAGAGTGCATACTTGTTTAATTAACATCATAATTAATATGTATATTTTATTTTCATTTAAATGTGAGTTGGTTGAATTTGACAGTGGCCGCACACAAGTCCCTTGCCCCATTAACACAATAAATTCACTTAACCCGTGCCTAATATAGGATATAAGTCTCAACATTTACCAATAGATTTCATTGGGATAACTACTCTTAATCTAAGTATTTAATCATATTTATTTTTTAATGCCAGCTTGTAATCAAAAAACAAAAACAAAAGCATCTCAAGCCAGCAACAAGAGAACAAGGTACAAGTACTTTATAAATTGAATGTGGCTAAATGGTAGAGCACTTACTTTACAAGTGAGAGGTAAGGGGTTCAAACCTCACTATCACCAATTTATATGGGAGATATGAGGGATGACCCTGGTTTGCCAGGGTTCGAGTCCTGATCTCACCCGGTTTTACCGGCTCCTCGCTGTCGTGCCATTTGGCGGGCGTGGGGGTCGGGTTTTATCCGGTAAATCCCTCAATAGGTGGACCGCTAGAGGCTCCGTCCGTCCGGACTAATGGCCGGCTCGGGCTACCTTTAGCCAATGGGGCCGCGTACGAAGTACCCGGCGTTACTTAGTTGGTCGTTCAAAAAAAAGGTACAAGTATTTTATCATAAGGGTTATGAAAATGTTACTGGAAAGTGAGACGTGGATTTGGATGTGTTTCAAAGGTCCTGAACCTAGGATAGCAACATAAACATGGGCATAAGTATCACCGACAGCACTGCTCGTACGTTGTTTGATACCACCGACAAAGGCCTTTCTCTTAGATCTCGCCAATCATCGCCATCCACCTACTCTGCTCACATTTTAACAGCAAGAAATTGTGGGATTGTTTAAGAACGAATTTATTATTTGTATCATTCTAAACATCCTTTAACATATAAACGTGATTTACTTTTTTTAAAGTTCAAGAAAGAAACACCAAAAGTATTTTTTTTCCGAACTTACTAACGACTCACTATTATTTTAATAAAATAAAGACTTGATAAAAATTTCATAAAACTTTAAAAACAAAGGGTAGTTGGTAAATTAGAAAGCATAACTTATAATACATGCATAAATAAACTTATACAAGCGATAAAAGTTAGAAGCATAAAACTATATCATATTATGTGATGTTAATATTAGTAACTTCTGTTGAAAATCAAGACCGATAATCAAACACGAAAACACAAATGTTTTATAAAGAATTACAATAAGTCAATTTCCCTAGATCACCTATTTATACTAGAAAAATTATCCTAATCCTACTCAAATACTTATCTAAGTTATAATCGAATACTAACATTATCTCTAATAATTACACCAAACTAGATAACTATAAACACTAAAAATACTAATTAATTAAACTAACCTTGTACTTAACCCCTTCAACCTTCTTTTAACTCGTTTTAAGATTAACTTTCAACAATTCACTCTACTATAACTTTTATAAGTTAAAAATATAGAGCATAAATGAAAACTTCACTAATTACAAATTGTTTTTGGGTATAAAACGATTGCGTACAAATTTCAAGCTTGACTCCCGCTTAAAACAAATTGTTTCGGTCTAAAAGGGTTGTGTGACACTATCAGATTCGGGTTGGGCTGGGTCAAGTCGCCAACGTGACATATTAGATAAAAAAGGAAAAATAATAACTATACTATATTATATTTGTAGACAAATACTAAATTGCCTTATGATCTCGTTTGGATGTGTGGTATCACTAACTGGTTGTTTAGGTCCATTTTCAGGAAACTAAGTAAACATCTTCGATTGGCGCCAAGTACAACGACTATGACCATTTATAAGGAAGATCTTTCCAATTCTTCCTAATCCTTTAACTCGAAACATGTTTGGAGGAAAGTAAAAATGTTGGCGATAAACTAGTATCGCCATAAGATAATATAAATAAAATAAAAGTAAACCCATTAGGCAATAGATATACCTTCCTCTACTAGTTGTACACTTATATAGTTATACATGTCCTATCTATTCCTAAGTATCCACTAAACCATTTCCATCTTTCATTCTTTGAAGTTTATGATACCGACTTCAACTTCTTAAGCAGTTCATTTTCTAGTCGTGTAACAACATTCACAAACTGATAAAATGTATGTTAAAATGTAACTGATAGTCGTTCCTGACCGTCGAAACTAAAACTCCACACTCGATTCTTCACTTGGTGTGCCAAAACGTACACAAAAACAACAAACCGTTCATCTATCTGGAGATACTTGGCAATACATAACCTACTTTCGATCGTAATCCATTCCTTGTTTAGAGAATACAAGAAGAGGGAAAATCACGAGGTGAGGACAATACCGAGAAACAAAATTATTTAAAAAAAAAACTAAATCCAAATTTACTCCTTTAGCCCCTTAAATTCTCTTCACTTTACATCCTAGTCCAAAGTCTTGTTTCTACCTTATTTATACCATCTTCAATTGCATGCTTTCACTCACACAACACACAATGGCTTCAACAGTAACCCCAACACCACTTTTGAAAGATGAACTCGACATTGTCATACCCACCATTCGAAACCTTGACTTTCTTGAGATGTGGAGACCATTCTTCCAACCTTACCATCTAATCATCGTACAAGATGGTGATCCATCAAAGGTTATTAAGGTTCCACATGGGTTCGACTATGAGCTCTATAACCGTAACGATATTAATAAAATCTTGGGTCCTAAGGCTTCATGCATCTCGTTTAAGGATTCCGCGTGTCGGTGCTTTGGATATATGGTGTCTAAGAAGAAGTACATATTTACAATTGATGATGATTGCTTTGTAAGTTACTATATTGCCCTTAATGATCCACCCCATGTGCTTTGTTTTTTATTTGTTTTGGGTTTAATATTGGAATTTTAATTAGACTTAGAATTAAGGTTGTATAGTTTGGGGAAAAATTGGTTTCATATATGTTTAGTTGTTGTAAAAATTGGTCTAGGTGGCTGAGTCATTGGTACACAGTAAGGTGTTGAGACGAGTTTTTTCAACTTAGGGGCTGTTTGTTTACATCTGAATGGACCATTCAGATGTAAACATCTGATTCATTCAGACTGTTTGGTTTCAAACAGAAAAACATCTGAATGGTTAAAATTATGTTTGAATCATTCAGACTTGTTATTGTTGCTGAATGGGACAAGGGCTCATTCAGATCTGACTCATTCAGAGCTGAATGAACCAAACAGCCCCTTAGTTGGTATCGGTCAAACCATGAGCTAGTAATCCATCTCGGACAACTTAGTCTAATAAGATTTTCGCTCTTTTTCTCGTATTTTTTTTACTGATTTTTGCTTTTTTCACGAAGATACTTTGGTAGACGTGATTTAAAAGATTACTATGTCTATAATATTAAAGAATGATATTCACGTATTTTGTTACAAATATTAATAAATTTATGATATTTGATATATATATATAATTTTTCGTAAATTAATTTATTTATAATTTACTATGCCCGAGGACTCCCTGAGTAGTCCTTGCCTAGGCCGAGTACTCGCAACTCCCTCGACAACACCTCTACAGCTATAATAGTTTGCTACTTCTTCTATAAACTTGGGCATGCCTCCGGTTTTTGTTAGATCATCGGATCGTGCACACTTGTGTTTGATTATGTACCTCTATGTTTTGTATCATTATTTTGGTGTATAATCTGCATGTTGTTGGTTTAAAGGTTTCTAAAGACCCATCTGGCAAGGATATCAATGCACTTGAGCAACACATCCAGAACTTATTGACTCCATCAACTCCATTTTTCTTCAACACTCTTTATGATCCATACAGAGAAGGCGTCGATTTTGTCCGTGGATACCCGTTTAGCCTCCGTGAAGGCGTCCCAACCGCAGTGTCTCACGGGCTCTGGCTTAACATCCCTGATTATGACGCCCCAACTCAACTCGTTAAGCCTCGTGAAAGAAACACTAGGTAAATAATCTTCCATTTTGTACATCAAGAAACACTAGGTTTGTGGATGCGGTTTTGACAATTCCTAAGGGAACCCTGTTCCCTATGTGTGGAATGAATCTTGCGTTTGATCGTGAGCTCATCGGTCCTGCAATGTACTTTGGTCTTATGGGTGACGGTCAGCCAATTGGTCGATACGACGACATGTGGGCTGGCTGGTGCATGAAGGTAAAACAAAACCTTTATCTTGGTTCAATGAGTCATATTAATATATTATGATATTATCAAATACTTTAGTATGCATAATGCATATTGGCTAGAATTTTTTTTTTTTGTTGTGGTTGGGTGTGAAGACGGGTTTGCCATACATATGGCACAGCAAGGCTAGCAATCCGTTCGTTAACTTGAAAAAGGAATACAAGTGTATTTACTGGCAGGAAGAACTGATCCCGTTTTTCCAAACTGCGAGTCTGCCAAACGAGTGTGTCACGGTCCAGAGCTGCTACAAGGAGCTCTCGAAACAGGTCAAGGCTAAGCTTGGGAAGGTTGATGACTATTTTAATAAGCTTGCGGACGCAATGCTCACTTGGATCGAAGCTTGGGATGAGCTTAATCCATCTGCTCAACTCCCTGATGGCAAGTGAAGGAGTTTCATTGATAGTTTTATTAGTAACTGAAATTCATTTGGTTGAATTTATTTGCATCTGTTTTATTTTTGTATGGTATTTAAGCATTTGAATCATTTTGTAGTATGGTTTGATATATGCTATATTTGAAGTAACTCCTTAGAAAAAATATAGAACGTTTTTTGTTTAAAATTGAGAACCTTATACTAGAAAATTCACAGACCCGTCAATACTATGCTAACCAGCTATTGAGAACCATTTAACCCAATCTTGTAATGATGAATTGATGATATAAGGTTTTGGCATGTGGAATGATTCCAAAATCTAATGCTTATCATCATTCAAATTTGAGCATATTCTTTTTTAAAAGCTTGGAAGAATCATCACTTTAAAAAAGAATACACGGATCTTAGAAAGGACCGATGGATTTTGTTTCAAATGAGAACAGGCATGCAGGCTTTGTCTTTTCTTTCTTTGCTGTCATGGCACTTGTGTTGGCCTTTGATTGGAAGTGTGAAATACTAAATATAACATGCAAAATGCTTAATTAAAAGACATCGTTGTAGTATAGTGGTAAGTATTCCCCCCTGACACCCGAGTGACCCGGGTTCAATCCCCGGAAATGGCGTACTATGCTTTTATTTTTTGGTTTGAAAGTGTAGGATAGGATAAACAATGATGATACCGAATCGAATATTCAAAAGAAAACACGAAGATAAAAAGATTTCTGAATTGTTAGCATCTCTAGTCATACCAAGAGGCTTTCGTCTACACTCATAATGGTCTGCAAGCCGCTTACGACAGTTCCTCTTGTCATGATCAAATTCTCTTAAAAAAATATATGGAACCTGAGATAAACAAACAAGATTAAATCACCATAAATCTAAATGTCACTAAAATTGATTTTAAAGATGTTTCATGGATACAAATTAGACAATAAAACATAAAAAAGATTCAAAATTGGTTTATGAAAACTAGCATGCTATAATGTTGTCAAAATTTACAATTACTTTACCATTCTTTTGACTGCAAAAAACAAATGCCTCCGCCCTCCGGTGGTAATGTTTACAGTTTACAAGCATGATGCATAGTTAACATCCGTATGTTTCAAGTACTAAATATGTTTCGTCTGACTGAAAAGTTAAACAACACGTCATGTAACACGTAACTTTTCGAAGAGGTGCCAAAACTGAAATACGATGTTACCAACTTACCATAGTACCATCCATATACTCTTGTGTTATTCAATATTTTCAAGTTTCAACACGGTTTGATAGTACTTAAATGGCCTACAAAGCATAAACTGGGCCGTTACAGAAAGACTTGTTGGTTACTACCCGGAACCGTACCCGATTTATACCCGTAAATACCCGGACCCGGTCATACCCTATACCCGATACCCAATACCAATTTTCTAATACCCGAAATAATACATGAGTTTTTATAGTATATTTTTATGTTTACTTCACAACTTTTATGCTTA
Organism: Bidens hawaiensis; assembly: GCF_021521415.1. Classification (NCBI taxonomy): domain Eukaryota; kingdom Viridiplantae; phylum Streptophyta; class Magnoliopsida; order Asterales; family Asteraceae; genus Bidens; species Bidens hawaiensis. The sequence goes on along the minus strand of NW_027494249.1, from coordinate 223,528 downwards.
AGTTTTTTAAAATGCATATTATTAAGTAAATAATTTGTAATTAAGTGAATTTATAGTTTTTGTAATCTAGTTTAATTATTTTTATAAATTACAAAGCAAATTTAAATTTTAAACAAATTAAAAAATGTATAAAAAAATTACAAATTCAAAACCGGGTATTAATACCCGGTCGTACCCCGTTCCAATACCCGAACCCGATCATACCCTACCCAGGTATATAGGGTTGAGTTTTTCTCCTCAATACCCTACCCGAACCCTACCCGATTTCTCTCAATACCCGATTTTTTAATACCCGATCATACCCGAAACCGGTTCCATACCCGAACTCGAATATTAGAAAAAACCCGTTTTGTGCACCTCTAAGTCTGCTAAAGGTAGATGTGATGTGATGTGAGGTAGGAAAAAACATTTTAATTTTTTTAATAATATCTTTTATAGGTTTCTCTCTTTTAGTTTATTAAGATGTATAAGTATACCGTATATGACGTACGTAATTATGGTAACTTGAACATGTAATGATTTAATAGAATTGTATAGTATTGAGAATAGTTATTAGTTACCCTAATTTAATACTCATAATAATAACACTTGTATTGTTTTGTAATTTAAGAAACCTAAAGTAATTCAATAACTTGTGGTATTTGTTGGTAACACCGCAAATACTAACGTAGTATAGTAAAAACAAAAAATAAAATAGAAAATATATAAAATAAAATAGACGTTAGTAGCAAATTCTGATCAGAGCAAATTCTGTGAGCGTCACAATAATCCGAGAGGCTCCAATAATCCGAGAGCGTCACAACGCTGATTAGAGCAAATTCTGTGACTTCCACAGGACAAGAGGCCACAACACCGAGGAATGCGTAGACTTGAAGGACATCGTCGAAGCATTTGTCAGAGATGGGACGCTCACGCACCTCGTGGCGTAATGAACGCTGAGCAGGCTAATGCGTGTAGAACCCCAGTTGGGGAAAACACGAATAAAACTGCAGCTTCAATGTCGGAGACTACATACTGCGTAAACAACGAGATTCCGAACCAAGTGCATATCGGCTCGAAAGGCTCGATGACACTCCCAAGAACATGGAAGGGAGCTCAATTACACAGTCTGCATGTAGATCAATTCCAAACTTGTAAAAGAAAAGGCCCAGAGCCACTTCTAATGGAAATGATTCTCCTTATCACATTGACGCTGATGGTCTTACATTTATACTTATGAACTTTCTACACTGATATGCCGGTCTTCACCGCATACATAAGTGGGGAAGTAAGTCGTTGCGTGTGGAAGGCGGCAAAACCCGCATAAACACAAAAAACGGCAAACCTTCACGCAGGTCAGTCATAGGTAAAGTTTGGTCATCCCACTAAATGAAAGTGACGGTCTTACCCGCACAAATCATGATAGAGGAAACCGAACTAACCTATTGACAACCGCGCGTCGAACGGTTAATTTATTCAAAACGCTGATGCCGGTTTTCACCGCATGTGTAAAGAAATCGTTGCGTGTGGACGGCGGCAAAACCCGCGTAAACACAATAAACGGAAAACCTTCACGCAGGTCAGTTATAGGTAAAGTTTGGTGATCCCACTAAATGAAAGTGCCGGTCCTAACCGCACAAATCATGATAGAGGAAACCGAACTAACCTATTGACAACTGCGCGTCGAACGGTTAACTTATTTTAAACACTTAGAAAATTTCTAACGAAAAGATGAGGAAAACCTCCACGCAGGTGAGATATAGGTAAAGTTTAGCCATCCTATTAAGTGCAAGTGACGGTCTTACCCGCACAATCACAAAGGAGGAAGCAAAACTTCAACCTATTATCTACCACGTTCAAAGGTTAACTTATTCTAAACACTTAGAAAATTTCTAAGGAGAAGATGAGGAAAACCTCCACGCAGGTCAGATATAGGTAAAGTTTAGCCATCCTTCTAAGTTCACGTGAAGGTCTTACCCGCACAATCACGAAGGAGGAAGCAAAACTTCAACCTATTATCTACCACGTTCAAAGGTTAACTTATTCAGAACACTTGGAAAGTTGCTAATTTAAACTAAAGTATGCATGAGCAAGTCATATAACGTTTATAAAGCAAGTCATCCACTGAAAGTAGCGGTCCTACCCGCACAAAGATTTGTATTCCATAATAATTCAAGTATTACAAGAATGGCCGGGTAACTACCCGCCTACAAGAATATAAATCTATACAATGTAAACCTATCCTAACAGTGGGAAGGGATCTAAAGGTTCAAGCTTCAGGACCACTCCCTCCAAACCCACTTGTACCCGCACCATCAGTTGGCTGTGGCGGTTCAAGGAAGGTCTTAAGAATGGTTAGCCCATCATCAGCAGCAGCAACTTCGTTCACCTTCTCCACCACCGGATGCGGGAAGGCGGCATACTGGTTCACTGCTTGGTCATATACAGCTTCAGTATCCACATCATATAAAGGGAAGTTGGAAGGCGGGATGCCCTTCTCAACGAACCCAAGACCAAGCAGGAAGCCTGCCTTTTCCCCATCCTCATGAGAAGCATTGAGGGCTGCGCTCATGGCATCGTCGTATGATGTGTCCGTGAAGACCCGATGCACAACCTACAAAACAAAATACAAGTATCAAAACATTTTCTTAGTATAAAGAAAAGCGTGAAGACATTATGAAGCTAAGCTTACCTGCGACAACGCTTCTCGTAGAAGCCATTCCTTGGTAACCAGAGCCTCCTGGAGGGCAGCTTGAGCTTGGTTACGGGCGCGTTCGGCTTCACTTTTATTAAGGTTGGCAAGCAACACTTCTTTAGCCGCAGCCTCTTCGACGCCCTTAAGCTTACGCTCAGTATGGTCAAGCACGCCCCTCTGGTCCAAGATCTCCTGGAGCTTCTTGGCGTCTTCCATGGCTAAGGCATCATGAGCCTGTTGGAGCCTCTCTAGTTTGGCTTTAAGTTCCTCATTCTCGAGGCGTAGAGGCTCAGCAACAGCCTTGGTGGCCCTCTCAGTTGCGTTCCGTGCAGTCTCCTTAGCCAGCCGAAGCTGTTCGTTAACAGCTTGGGCAGCCTTGGAACGGGCCTCGAGACGGGCCTGAACTTCAACTTCAAGGGCCTTGAAGGCCTTCTCCTTCTCCGCAGCAACGGCGGAGAGCCTCCTGTTCTCCTCCCGGACAGCCCGCGCTTGAGCTTCTTCTTGGATACGAGCTGCTTTTAACTTGTCGTTTTCACGACAAAGCAGCTCGACGCGCGACTGCATCCGGGCTAGGAGAATCCGGAGCTCATTTGTCAACCTACCCTCCTGGTAGCTTGACATTGCTTCCCCCAGCGCCCCCCTTGGGGCGGCGTGGCGCGCCCATTCGACGCATTCTACAGGCGTCCGAAGGGTTGTTCCTCGGCGGATGTTCCATCGTGGAACATACACTTCATTGGAATCCGACACTACAAAAGCAAAAAGCAGTTAGGAAAAGATGATAAAAAAATATATATATAAATAATAAAAGGCCAAAATAACCCTACGCACCTGTAGGGTCGACGACAGGCCTGTAGCCTCCAAACCCATCACCCGAAACTAACGGATATCCATCCAAGAGGTCAGGCAGATGGGAAGGAGGCAGAGATTGGCTTGACGCCCCAACCCCGGACATACCTGAAGGACCGGCCGTAGTCGCCGACGCCGGAGGAGGCATAGCGGAGGCCGCCGTGGTTGAAACCAGCGGAGGTGAACTCACGACCGCGGCCGCGGCTGTGGAAGAATCCACAGAAGCACTCACCGCCGGCTCAGTGAAGGAATCAGTGAATATGGCACTGACAGCCGGCGGGGACGTCGTCACAGTTGGAACAGTTGGCTCAACTGGGTGAGCAACTGAACCAACTGAAGCAGGCGCAGTCGCCTGGGTAATCGCCTCAGGTAGGTTGACCAAGCCTACCGTCATGGGTCCGGAGGTGCTCCTCCCCACTCCGCCCTGGAATGCGGTAGCATCCACGCCTACACGAAGACATATATATAAGTATAATGGCGGAAAGATATGAAGTTAAAAGTAAAGGAAGTTTGTACTTACGGGTTTTCTTGAGCCTAAAGGTGCGAACAGGCGGGGACGAACCCGATGGAGCCGGCCTCTTCATACCGGTCACCGTCGTCGTCCTGGGCTGCTCGGAGGTGACAGTCGTCTCAGCCTCCGGAGCAGTGGTCTCAACACCACCTGGGTTCCCCGCCGCCTCCTCGCTTTCGGTCTCTGAGTCAGACCGATTCACCGGATCGGCAGTGGAGGCAACCTTCGCCTTCCCCTTCCCGCCGGCAGCCTTCTTCTTCCTCGCCAAGAAAGGACCATCTGCGGATTCCTCATCAGAAGATGACAAAATTAGAGGAATTCCTGCAGAGGTTTGAGCATTGAGAGGGCGAGGGTCAAAAAGTTATTTACCTGGCCGCCTGGCGCTCAGGATCTCGTGGCCTGGCGGGTAGACCTCCACTAACCGATCCGCCGTTTGCTCAAGGATTGGCAACTCGTGCTCATCTAGAGCACGAGTACCCATCCGAGCGGGACCATCACTCTCCCGCGACTGCAGGAGAGACTGCAAGTCGTTTCCCTCTGTAAACAAAGAAAAAACGGTTAGAACAAAATACCTAAATTAACGGATAATATGAAGCATACCGTAAGGGACAGAGTTCAAACCGTATTCAAGGACGATGGGAATCTGTGACGCCTCCTTCCACACCCGGCTCATCCCGAGCATCACCATCCCGGACTCCGCAAAGCGGTACACCGGAGTCTGGATCCGGGAGATCTTGGCGAACCATTCCGCCTCCTGGTAGTTAAGGGCGTGAAGGGCGGGGAGTGCTATCCCATTCTTAAACGTCATCTCAAGGGGGACGACGCGAGCGGAGATATAGAAAAACTCCCGCTTCCACGACCGAAGACTGCGCTCAGTAGCACAGATCTTCAAACCCTTGATCCGATTGACCAAGGTGTACCACCCCTGGATGCACCTCCAGGAGTAGAAGGTCATCAACCGATCAACGTGGGGCTCCACGCCCAGAATGAGGCACACCCACTCAAAGTGGCGGATCTTGGCGATCGCCATCGGGTGTACCTCCGTCAGATGCATACCGTGACTCTCCAAGACACGGTATACAAACTTCGTCAATGGGAACCTGAGATTCCCATAAACGAAGAATGCGGCATACACCCCTATTTTGCCCTTGGGGGCATCGTACACCGTCTGGTGTGGCTCCGGAAACTCAGGCTCGAACGGCTCGAGCATGAACTTCCGGACGATGTACCGATAGAGCTCGATGGGAAGAGCACACTGGCATTCGCACAGTGCTCTTATCGTCCTTATCGGAAGTGGACGACGGATTCTCGACGAACACGTCAGACTCCTCGGCAGTAGCCTCAACATCATGGGAAGAAGACATTCTGGAAGGATGAAAGGCAACGATTTCAGAAAGAATATTCGCCGGAAATCGCTTAGAAGGAGAAGATAGAAGTGAAAGTGTGGATTACAAAGGACCCTCTCCCCCTTTATATACTCATCGCAATGAATGCGATGAATTTAATGCGGAGGAGAGAGAAAAGAGCTGGTGCAATGAAACTATGACACGTGGAAAAAGCAAGCTGGCAACAGCTGTTGACGGGACGCGCGCCGTAAAATCCGCACCCACACGCCCAAAAAATCGCGCCCACGCGCCTGAAAAAGCGTCTGGAATGACCATGTACTGTCACGTCGCCATAACTTCCTGCACGTCCTGACACTGTCAGAAGAAACCGTCGGACGACGTTTCAACAGTTTGGACTGTTCTTATCCTTTCACCAATTCTTCGAATTTCAAAAAAATTCAAAAAAGATTCAAAAGTAAGCGGGAATATACCCCTTACCTCGGCAACCAAGTAACTATAAGACATGTGCGAGTACAGTGTTAAGGCAAAACCCTTCACATACTTAGCACCTGCAGGGAATTGAAGCCAAGAATACCTCGGCAACCAAGTAACCATAAGACGGGTGCGGGTACGGTGTCAAGGCAAAACCCTTCACATACTTAGCACCCGCAGGGAATTGAAGCCAGGAATACCTTGGAAGTAAAGTAACTATAAGACGAGTGCGGGTACAGTGTCAAGGCGAAACCCTTCACATACCTAGCACTCCGCAGGGAATTGAAACCAAGAAGGATCTTCTGGGCCATGCTTGCGGAAACGGGAATAACATCCCCGCATAGCGGGAACGTCGAGAACTAGATTGTTTGAAGCTCCAAGATGGAATTGGTTGTTTAAACATAATTGATCACTATGTTCAAAACTACAAAAACCTCATGGAGAATCTATGTGACAACTGCCCTATCCGACCCGAACCAGGTACCCGTTTTCGAATCCGATTCTTTTTATGATTTAAAATTTAATTATTTTTCTTTTTACAACTTAACATCTAAAATATATATTTTTACTTACTAATAATAATATTCTCTTTCTTGTCGCCATCTCGCCCTTTTCTCTTTCTTGTCGCCGTCCCGCCTCTTTCTCTTTCTTGTCGCCGTCCCGCCCTTTTTCTCTCTTGTCGCCGTCCCGCCCCTCTGCTTAACCCTTGCGCCTTGAACCCTTTTTTTTCTCTTAACTCTTTGCTTGTCCTTTGGTTCTTCCCGCCTAAGGATGTCTGCGCAGCTCCACGCGCCAGACTCCTTACAAGGAAGCCTGCGTGAAAACCAGTTGTTCCTGCGATACGCGAGGCGAACTGTTCTCGCAGCGCGCTAAGGATTTGTAGTTCTTCTCGCGGCGCGCTAAGAATGGTAGTTCTTCCCGCGGCGCGCTAAGGATTGTTCTCTGTCTGCCTTCGCCCTCGCGCGTGCGCTCGAATCTTCTCGCGCTAGACCTTAAGTTTTTTCTTCTGTTTTATCCAGCCTGTTTGCTTTGTGATATCTTATCTTCTGTGCTGTTGACCTAACCTGCCTTATGTCTGAAAAGCCACTTTCGGCGCAGCATGCGCACCAACCCTACTGGTTGGCAGAAAAAGTGACTGACATTATCTTTTGAGATCTGCTTTTCCAGAACCTTTACCTGACACCTCCTTTGCTTTATTCTGTTCCTGTCAGCCTTTTTCCCTTGTCCCCTGCAGCTACCATATCTTTTGATATCTTTTACTTTTCTGATCTTTTGCTTTTTGATATCTTTTGCTTGATTCTGTAGAAGTTCTTTTTCCTCTTTTTAAGGGATTGTGTTCCCTAGGGTTTTACTATAAATAATACTATTTTCTTGTTATTTAACACTACACACACAAACACTTAAACTCTCTCTGCTCTCTTCTCCTTGCCCTCTGCCGTTGTTCCTCAGCCGCCTCCTCTCTTTGCCTCCGTTTTCTCCTCTGTCCTCCCTGCATTTCCGGTAATATATATATATATAATAATTTGTTTAAGATACATATTACTAATGGTTACATATATTCAAGACTTAAAACCAATCGATAAACCAATAAACTCTTATTTATAGGTTAACTTGTGCTTGTTTAAAAGTTGGTTCTTGCTTTAGCTTTCAACGCACCGTTTACATGTGAGTAATCTCATACCTAATCCCTTTTTATTTTTAACGTTTTGGGATGTTCATGTGTTCGTACAAACTTGAGTCTTAAACTTGTTTATGAACTTTAGTCGCGCAGTATCCCATGTGTAGGGACGTTTACTTGGCTGTTTATTTGTATGTGTGAATCATTAACCGCTTTGTTCGGCCTATTCCGAAGTTTTCATGGATCCATTAGATGAACACGGGAGACCTATCGTTTACGGTTTTCTTTTGTTTACACGTGCACAGATGATTTCTTGTTTTTGTGCTCAATTGGGAGCACGGATTGAACTATGAGCTATGATCTATTTAGGCTTGATCACAATCTGATTACACCCTTGTTAAACACCAGATTTACACATGTTGCGCGCAGATTATTATTATCTATTTATATCTATTAAACTTGATCTCTCACCGACACGCAAGTGTTGACGTTTTATTTTAACACATGTTCAGGTTTGCTGTAGCTGTTTCTGGAAGCTTGAGGACACATAGGATGTTTTCTTTTCTTTTGGACCTAGTTTAAAATGTAACAAGACAAGTTTATGTTATTTGAATATTTTAAGTTATGATATGATTTATGTTACTTTATGTCATGTTCTGCGCGTGCGCAATGAAATGTATTTATTAAATATTGACACCCAAATAGTGTCGCGAGTAATGAAACAATACGTGGCGCCCCGATGTATAATCCGCCATCGGTCGGGGTGTTACAGATTGGTATCAGAGCTCCGTGACTTTAGGATAAGTGGTTAGACGTAACGACCTAGAATACCTAAGAGTCCCTTCTCGCGCATGAGAAATATCTCATGTTTGCGCGCTAATTGTTAATTTACTCGATATTTATAAAATATGCTTGCGCTTACGCAGCACATGATTTCATGTTTTATTCGCGATCTTTCGATGTTATTGTTAAATTTCAATTTATTTCTTTACTTGCATATTCGTTTGTTGTGGGGATTGAAAATCCGAGAAGTCATGGTGGTACATGAATAGTTGATTTTCAATTACCATTAACTTTATGTTTTAAATTGAAGATTTGAAAAGTCATGGTGATACATGAATTGTCAATCTCCAATATTCATTTGCTCGATATTTTAAATTGAAGATTTGAAAAGTCATGGTGATACATGAATTGTCAACCTTCAATGCTCGTGTACTCGATATTTTAAATTGAGAACTCGGAAAGTCATGGTGATGCATGAATTGTCGATTTCCAATTCGAATTCTTTACCTGTATTAAGTTTGCATTTAAATTCATATTTTACTTCAAAATTTGATAGCATTTAACTCCGCGAAACAAGCTTTACGACGATATACTTTGCGATAAAACGATTTCCTATACCAAGATGTTAACAAAAATTAAAACTTTCATAGAATGCCTCCGCTATCCCGCCGTCATCAGAGGAGAGAAGCCGCTCGCAGACGTAGGCAGCAACGTTCCCAGGAAATGGCCGCCGCAATAGCCCAAGCCTTAAACCAAAACAATACCAACCCCTCCGGATACAATATTAAATCCTTCAATGCGGGTAACCCTCCGAAATTCACCGGACTTGAAGGAGCCACCGTAATGCTCCAGTGGCTCGAGAAAATTGAAAACACTTTCCTCCATACCCAATGCCCTCCAGACAAACAAACCTTATATGCCTCTAGTGTCCTGGAATCAAGGGCGCTTACTTGGTGGAACGGAGTAGCTCATGCGCGTGGCGCAGAGGCTGCTTCTAGCATGCTTTGGGAGGAATTCAAGGAAATCTTGACGCGAGAGTTCTGCCCTCCCAACGAAGTAAAGCGCCTGGAGGAAGAGTTTTGGAACCTGAAACAGTACAGTGGCGAAGCGCGCGAGTACGCGACGCGCTTCCATGAATTAAGCTTGCTTGTCCCACACCTAGTTACCCCTTCCCGCCGAGCCATCGAGAAGTTCCTTGGGGGTCTCCCCATGGAATTTCAAGACTCTGTATGGGCCAGAAACCCAGTAACCCTCTCTGAGGCCATCGAGTTGGCCGCTGTGCTCAGCGACAACCATGTCAGAGCAGGAACCCTGTTCCTGCGGGGATCTGAGAAGACCAAACCCACCAAGACTGTCCCAGAACCAACAGAAACCAAACCAGAACCCTCAAACCGTAACAACCTCAAGCGCAGGCGCAAAGCCTATGCGCTTACCAGCCCGCCCATTGTCCAGCAACCCACCTACCAACCCCTAGTACACGCTCCTAACCCACTATCAACCTACCCCACACCCCCTGTAGTCCATAACTATGCCTTAACCAATCCCGCACTCCCTGCCCCGCCAACTAAGAAACCCTACACAGGAAACCAACCGTTTTGCCCAATCTGTAGACTTCATCACCCAACTCACACCCCGTGTCGACAATGTAACCGATGTGGCCGCGTTGGCCACTCTGCTGAGTACTGTAGAGTCCCTTCCGCCAACCCAACTGCGCAAACACCACCAGCCTACCTGCAGAACCCACAACCAACATACCCTAATCCACGACCTAGGTCGTGCTATAACTGCGGTGATCCCAGTCATTTCCGGAACGCGTGCCCGAGACTGCAAGTTCAGATTACGCAAGCGAATAATGACGTGGTTAATGGTACATTTTTACTTAACGGACATTATGCATCTATACTTTTTGATACTGGCGCCGATAGAAGTTTTATTTCTAGCGCATTTGAGCAGAAACTTGCGCGACCGCGCATAAACTTAAGCGAAAACTTTTCAGTTGAATTGGCTAATGGTGAAACTATTTTAATAAACTCCGTAATCAAAGATTGCACGCTTAACCTTAACGAAAACGATTTTCTAATCGACCTCATTCCTATGCCGCTTGGAAGCTTTGATGTTATTATCGGTATGGACTGGCTCTCGCAAAACCGCGCTGAAGTTATTTGCGCCAAGAAGTTGATTCGCATCCCTCGAGAAAATGGTGATCTTCATATCTACGGCGAGAAACCGTCTAACGGTCTTAAACTTATGTGTTGCGCTGAAACCCGAAGACTCTTGCGGAAGAAATGTATCGCATTCTTAGCTCATGTGGTCAAACCCGATGAAGGAAAGAAGAAACTTTGTGAAATCCCTATCGTGCGTGACTTTCCTGAAGTCTTTCCCGATGATCTTTCTGGTTTACCTCCCGTTCGGGAAGTCGAGTTTCGTATTGATCTTGTCCCTGGTGCTTCCCCCGTAGCCAAATCTCCTTATCGTCTTGCACCCGCTGAAATGCAAGAATTAGCAAGTCAACTCCAAGAATTGACCGCTAAAGGATTCATTCGCCCTAGCTCTTCGCCCTGGGGTGCTCCGGTGTTGTTCGTTAAAAAGAAAGATGGTACGTTTCGCATGTGTATTGATTACCGCGAGCTGAACAAGCTCACCATTAAGAACCGGTATCCCTTACCGCGTATTGACGACCTCTTTGATCAACTCCAAGGTGCCTCTTGTTTTTCCAAGATCGATCTCCGTTCTGGCTATCACCAGTTGCGTATCCGCGAAGAGGATATTCCTAAAACTGCCTTTCGAACTCGCTATGGCCATTTTGAATTCTTGGTCATGTCCTTCGGTTTAACCAACGTACCCGCTGTTTTCATGGATCTAATGAATCGGGTGTGTAGGCCTTTCTTGGATAAATTCGTGATTGTGTTTATCGATGACGTTCTGATTTATTCCAAAACCAAGGCCGAGCATGAGCAACATCTTCAGTTGGTGTTGCAAAAGCTTCGAACCGAGCAACTCTTTGCCAAACTCTCCAAGTGTGAATTTTGGTCGGATGAAGTACAGTTTCTTGGCCATGTTGTTAACAAGATGGGTATCCATGTCGACCCATCCAAGATTGAAGCAATCAAGAACTGGATTACGCCATCCACTCCTACCGAAATCCGTTCCTTTTTGGGTTTAGCTGGCTACTACCGGCGATTTATTTCGAACTTCTCAAAGATCGCTTTGCCTTTAACAGCTTTAACGCACAAAGGCAAACCGTATATTTGGGGCACGAAGCAAGAAGAAGCCTTCCAAACGCTCAAGCGATTGTTGTGCGAAGCTCCTGTTCTAGCGCTACCTGAGGGTAATGACGATTTTGTCGTGTATTGCGATGCATCCAACCAAGGTCTTGGTTGTGTACTTATGCAACGAGGCAAGGTTATCGCTTACGCGTCAAGGCAACTTAAAATTCATGAAAAGAATTATACGACTCACGACCTCGAACTTGGTGCAGTTGTATTTGCCTTAAAAATCTGGAGACACTACCTCTATGGGACTAAGTGTATCATTTACACAGACCATAAAAGCCTTCAGCATATTTTTGATCAAAAGGAACTTAACATGAGACAACGCCGATGGAATGAACTCATCAGCGATTACGATTGTGAGATCCGATATCACCCTGGAAAGGCTAATGTGGTAGCTGATGCGCTCAGCCGCAAACCCATCACACCCAAAGATATCACAAGTGGAACTCAACGCTCCTGACTTGCGAGGAGGTTACAGACCTACCCGCATCACACCCAAAGATCAAGCAGAAAAGTCGGGAATTTCTGCACGTGACATTAGGACTTCCGCGGGAAGAATCCCCATGGAAAACCTTAAAACTAAACCCTTTTCAAAACCCTTTGCTTAAGTCCAAAAGTTCACCTCACTTATTAACAATTCATGAGAAGAACATTGGACTGGGGGGACTTGAAGAGGTAGGTCCCAGCAGAGCCCAGTTGGACCCGCAAGACTCACCTCAAAGAGGGAAGCCTGCGTAGTTGAACCCGCAAGACTCACCTTCAACAGGGACGTCTGCGCAAAGGCTAAACTCGCAGAACTCACCTTGAAGAGGGACGTCTGCGCAGAAACCAACTGGATCCGCAGGACCCACCATGCTCAGAGACGTGACGTCCTTACGCGCAGTACGCAAGCTGTTCCCGCAGGAAAAGCCTCCCAATGGTGAAGTACCCCGCCTGTTCCCGCAGCTACGGATACAAGCCATCAGGGAAGGCTACCCGCGCAGCAAGGCTACACGCACAAGGCACTTAACTCTTAAATAATTCAGTAATGTCACCTGAAGGAGTGAGCAAGCCGGGAACACTCCCGCACAAATCCAGGAAAACTCCCGCCCAAATGAGCCAGTCCGTACGATACCGAAGGATCTTTTGTACTGTACCTGACGAGGTATGGACAAAAGATCTGACCAAGGATACGACAGCTCACTGACAACAGTATGACGAGCAGCACGCTCTTATACTGTATGTCACTATTAGCCGCTGCCTACTCACCAACCTGTCGGGGGACGTGAATAGCCTGCAGTTGGTGGAACAGGAATAGTACACAGCCGGCCTGGTCACTATCAGCCGCTGCCTACCTACCAACCACCAGCATGGCATGTGCGTAGCCCACAGTTGGCAGAACAGGAACACTATTCAGCCGGCTGTACATGCTTGGAAACCTACCTTCGGCTATAAATACTACAACATCTTGGAATGGTATTATCTTATCTCATATCTCATATCTTGATATATTACCTGATATCTGCTCTAGTCATTCTCTTAATATACACTTATATTCAAGAGCAATCTAGTCTGATTCTCACGCCGGAGGGTGGTCACAAGGAGGTACCCCCCCCTTCTCAGTGACGAGCTCACGGTGTCTGTTTTGCAGGTTATCAGAAGAACCATCTTCGCCGGATCTAACCCCTCGTGGGAAACATCTATTTAACCCCCAGATTGTCCATAATCTGCCCGGGGTCGATTAGTGTTTCTTCATATAGTATTGAGAATAGTTATTAGTTACCCTAATTTAATACTCATAATAATAACACTTGTATTGTTTTGTTATTTAAGAAACCTAAAGTAATTTAATAACTTGTGGTATTTGTTGGTAACACCGCAAATACTAACGTAGTATAGTAAAAACAAAAAATAAAATAGAAAATATATAAAATAAAATAGACGTTAGTAGCCTGTCACCTACTACTGACAGATACAATAACTTGGAGAAAACGTTCATCACCGACGACACCCAATTCAAGTATGGATATGATCATATTTTGTGGAAATTGTGTATACGGAAGATCCATCGGCGACCATTGCTAATTTAAAGATGCGATTTATAATAAAGTTCATACTGAGAGCTTTTAGTCGATAATACTGGTATGTTACTTTCATTTTAAGTCATTTGAATCCTCTAATTTACGCAGCACATATAAAAAAAATTAAAGTATACTAACGACAACATGAGTAAACGAACAAAAGATAACATATATCTTTAATCATCTCCGTATATGATATTCCTTATATTTCAAAAAATAACATTTACTAAAACCACATAATTACCGAATTAGATTATAGCATGGTTATATTGACTCAACTTATTAATATGATCGGGTTTACTATTCAAAAGGAGGTTGTGGCACAGCTTGTTGTCCATTTATTTACCATTATACTGTATTCGTTTGAATAGTTATTTTTAAATCATATTAGTATTAATTAAACAACTTAATACATAATAATTCTTACATTTATTGCGTATAACTCAATGATATTTTTCTACGAAATATATGAATATAACAATAAGTTCTACCATAAATTTTCATTTTGTACCACGTTCATTTATGAGATAGCTTATGTATTATAGTTTTTTTTGAATTTTAATTCTTTATTAAAGTTGGTTTTGTTTGTACCACGTTCATTTATGAGATAGCTTATGTATTATCATTTTTTTTACTTCTTTATCAAACTTGGTTTTGATGGTTATGACTTACGAGAATATAATGCTTCCAAGTTCCAACACATTTGTAAACTTTGACATGTTTTAAATTAGTGAACCCGGATTAAAGATGATGAGAATATATAAAAACTGAGTTTAAATAAAATATCCAAGATATTTTAAATCGTGTGGCCACGGTTTCGGTACTACGTATAACCAATAATAAAGAAGTCTATTTTACCCTCTTTTTTTTCTTCAAATGGAAATGCTCCTAGAGTCCTGGAAACCAAGTGTGTGCAAATTTGGACTTGGAAACGACTTGTTATAAACGTTTTATTATTATATTAATATTATTATACCAATATGTGTACCATGTTAGATTTAAAAATAACTCATTCTCTGGATTGAATTTTTTAAGGTATGTGAAGTGGTATCGTTTGGGAAGTGCGGGAACATCGTCCCGTCCTACCTGGTACCGTCAAAAAAATCACCAATTTGGTGAGTGTTTGCCTATGTCATTCTCGATGCTAATGGTCATATGACGACCGTTTGAAATGGTCAAATTTAAATAAATAAATAAATAAACATTTTAGTTTTACATTATAAATATTTAACCCTTCCTAGCATTTTTTAAATCACTAATTCATCTTAAACCCCATTCATCCAAATTTATTCTTTATCAAATCTCACAACCCCAAAGAAATTGTCTCCCAGAGTGGGCCATCGTCGCGGAACTATGAAGACAAGTTTGCTTTGTCGAACGCTTGGATGTACCCAATTGACAACGTTAGATTGCAAGCCCAATTTTATCCATCCGGGTGAAGCGTTGTATGTTCAGTCTGGAGGTACCGGAGATTGTGTAGTCCGTCAACTCAACTCAAAGTGGCGGGATCTTAAAAGAAAATGGCCGATTCCACCGATTCCACCTACGGGCGCTTAGTGAGATGCTTGGACAAGATGTGTATGCACAAGCGCATCGTGATTACCGAATCTTTGTCAATCACAAAGTGTTTTAAACCTCGAGGCGTGGGATGTTTTAACATCCCTGGTTTGTGTGGGAAGTTGCTCCGGCTCCTGATCCTGCTAAACATAACTTTGATTCCAGCGTATCCAAAGTCGAGGATTAATTTCATGTTTTATTTATTTAGTATTGTAATATTAAATTCATGTTTTTTAGATTATAAATAATTTAGTTAATTAAATTAAATGAAAAGGTGGTTGAAAAATGGAGTGAGATGGTTGTGGGTAGGCATGTAAACGAACCGAACGAACACGAACAACGGCATGTTCGTGTTCGTTCATTTAACTTCAAGTTAACATGAACACAAACACTTAATCGAACACGTATTTTGTATACATGTTCATTTATTTAAAAAATAAACATCTTCGTGCTTGTTTATGTTCGTTTGTTTAACATCTAAACGAACAGTTCACCAACATAAAGGAACATAAATAAATATAATTGAACAAAGATAAACAAACATAAATTAACATATATAAACAAATGTAAATGAACAAAAACAAACTTAAATGAACAAATATAAAATTATTAAGTAGATGGCTTATCCAGATAATATTTAATTATTTTCTATTAATATGTAAACGTACATAAATAAACATAACTAAACGAACGAAACATGTGCTCATGTTCATTTGTTTATTAAATAAACGAATATAAATGAACTTCTCATAAAATGTTCACGAACATGTCACTAAACGTTCAGTTCATTTACATGCCTAGTTATGAGAGAATTCCATGGGTTGTGGGATGGATTGGAATGGTTGTTGAATTTTGTGATTTTACGCTCAAGTAAATGAGAAAGAGTATGAAAAGATTTGTGTGGGATTTGGGAAGGTAGTGGGATGGCTCTCACCACCCTAATAAATAAATATAGCTCTATTAGTAAAAGTAGACCATATCAAGCACAATCTCATCCATAGTCATGTTATAAGTAGGGTACGTGAACGGTTAAATATACGTAAATTATAACTCTATTTAAGTTGATAGAGAAGTTGCTTTAAAAAAGATTTTCGGCTCCAAAGACCATTCATAGACTTAAGAAAATAAAAGAAGCATGGTGTGCTTTAATAAAAGTATAATAGTAGCAAATTAATATCATAGAGAGACCACAAAAAAATGGAACATGTACGAGCCACTAAAAGTAAAGAATAAACCAAGTCTTTAAGATAAAGCTAAGTCAAAAAACTATACCCTCAACCTAAAAGTTATTAAACATACATCTTCACGAGGTCATATCCTCGACCACATATTTCAATGTTTAATAGAGATGCAATTCTAGCAAAACCTTTCTAAGCATGCACCCCAAGTTAGTTGCGGTCTATCGCTACTCCGTTTCTCCTCCGCATGTCATCAGAGCTCTAACCGACGCTGTCATGTGTCTGCTCTTCACATGCCCAAACAATGTCAGTCTACATTCCCTTATCTTATTCGATATATTGTTTTATTTTCAACAAACCTAAAATTTTCGGTCGTGGATGAACATGGATTACAATGTGATATTTGGAACAAATATTGTTTGTTTCAGTCTCATACCATGTTGTATAAGTGCAAACTCGACCAATACTCGCCAGGTACCGAGTATACATGTTACTTTCTTATCCACTACATGTTAGGATTTTCGAATACATTTAAGAAAGAGGACTAATTTGCTATCATGTGCAAAACACGTGACTTCATTTAACAACCAAAATCAAAGGTGTTCGGGTCAAAAGGCAGACGTGTAATATTTGAAAACATTAAATATAAATCTCGTTGCAGAAAATATGATACCAAAATCAGTACACCAAACACAAATGACATATGATACAAACAAAACACGAATGACAAAATTTCTCTCTTTCTTGTACACCAAAATCTGTTGCAGAAAAATAAAAGCCATGGGAGGGGAGTTGGACCACTGCATAAAAAACCTAGCTGACACGTGTATCTATATTTTAAGAGCTACCTATAATTTATTAAATATGATACCTATAAAAGGACACACAATCAACACCTCAATTTTGAAAAGTGACATATAGTTAAAATCAAATTAGAGCATTCACATCCCGTTCTTCATCCTTATCTCTATAATTACACTAAAAAACACTACATTTCTCTTTACTGTTAAATTAAATAATACTTTTATCATTACAGTTTTCTCTCTCCTCTACTCACAACCAATCCAACAAATATTAAAAAATAAATAGGGCAAACAATTTTCCCCAAATGTTTCCCCAAATTTACAAAAAAACACTACATATTTCTTTCCACCCTATAATTTACACTCACATTCATTCAAAACCTCACCCTATAATTTACCAATCCCCCTCACATAATTATGGGGGATGGGATGGGAATGCTCTTAGTTACATTGTGTGAATAGTTTTACTTCATATATATTATGCAGGGTAAAGTTAAAATACAAAGGACAATAAAAATGAGAAGAGTAAGAAGGAATTTAGTCCATTGATCTTAGATTTGAATGACTGAGATTAATTTAATAAATAAAAATTGATGGAAATGACACGAAGATAATAACCCACATTTGTTGACTTTCTCTCTCCACATGCAAGTCACATGTCAATTCCCCAATCATTTTAAAATTTCCATAACTTTTTCATACGACATTATTTTTTAAAAAAAAATTCACCATAATAATAAGCGTTTTTTATCTTTAATATGAGTATCATATTGTTATATAAAAATAAAAAAAAAATTAATGGATTTTTAATTGTGTTTTTTGTTGTTCATTGTGTAATATGTTGTTTCCATTGTGTTATATATATTCACCATTGTGTCTTACGTTTAGGTCATTGTGTTATACGTATGCACCATTGTGTCTTACGTTTTAGATCATTGTGTAACATATATTAATCATTGTGTTTTATGTATTAGATAATTTGTTGTTATTTTATCGTTATTTTTTACATATTATTATTACACAACGGTGTTATTAGTATTTAAAAAACATAATGATGAGTTGAAAGACACAATGACGAAAAAACACAATGACAAAAAAAGACACAATGATAAGCGAAAAGACACAATGGCGAAAAAAGACACAATGATAAACGAAAAGACACAATGGTGTGCGAAAAGACACAATGATAAGCGAAAAGACAAAATGGTGTGAAAAAGACACAATGATAAGCGAAAAGTCACAATGGTGTGCGAATAGACACAATGATAAGCGAAAAGACAAAATGGTGTGAAAAAAAACACAATGACGAATAAAGACACAATGATAAACGAAAAGACACAATGGTATGCGAAAAGACACAATGATAAGCGAAAAGACAAAATAGTGTGAAAAAGACACAATGACGAATAAAGACACAATGATAAACGAAAAGACACAATGGTGTGCGAAAAGACACAATGACGAAAAAAGACACAATGGTGTGCGAAAAGACACAATGATAAGCGAAAAGACACAATGGTGTGCGAAAAGACACAATGATGAAAAAAGACACAATGATAAGCGAAAAGACACAATAATGTGCGAAAAGACACAATGGTGTGCGAAAAGACACAATGATAAGCGAAAAGACACAACGGTGTGCGAAAAGACACAATGACGTAATTTTTGTTTTAAATTTTATATAACAAAATCATACTCGTATTAAAGATAAAAAAACGCTTGTTATTATGTTGATTTTTTAAAAAAAAATATCATACGAAAAAGTTATAGACGTTCTAAAATGATGGGGGTATTAACATGTGCCTTGCATGTGAAGAGAGAAAATGTGTACAATTACCTCTATACCCTTTTCCTTTTGGTCCACACTTGACACATGTCAATTATTTATGGCTTCTCACACTTCTCATTTTTGTAACCTTTTGTAGAATAACTTGGCCCACATTATGCAGTATATTATTTTATACACATACTAGTTTTAGAGCTCGTGTAACACACGGAATGATCCAAATTATCAAATTAGATAACATATGTGGAAAAATGTATTACATCTATATTATATGCAAATAATTGACTTTATTTATATCATCAAATGATTTTTTTTAATGAACTTAATAAAAAAATGCACGTGCAAAAACGTACCCGAGAACGCTCCTTCTATTGAAAGTTTCATTCTCAATATCATATATGTATAATTGAAAGAATTTTGGTTATGAACTAATTTCGGGAAGAATACTTCTCATACAATAGTAGTTACTTTTATTGATATATTTATCAATTTACCACCCGTATAAGGGAAAGAGAAAGTTAAATTGTAATGACGGATGTTCTTCAAGAACTAAGTTTTTATTAGCTACACCATGAAAAAGATTTTGATATGTTTCAAGGGGCTTATATACTTTGCCATAATGATAAAATAAAAAAATAACATGTTAACCCTTTTAATTTTGTGACTATTTTGCTTCACCTGAGCATAGTTTTGCATGGCATGCTTCTCATACAACGTTCTGATCACCATTAAAGAAAAAGTTAACGCTGACACAGAGGTTTCAAATATGATAAAAGTTTGAATCATTGATAGGCCTGGGGTTGGCATGTCGGAAGTGTTCGCTATTTTTCTTAAAGTTTAATAGTAGAGGGAAAAATAGTCAAATTGCCAAATCCTGAACATTTTGATTATTTCCAAAAATTCCTGTTTAGTGAAAACATAAGCGACATTTTTCAGACGAACAAATGAACGCACTAACGAACAAATGATGACCACGGCAAGTAAATAAAAACTTGAATGGGAAACTCAACCCCTTAATCATCCCACGAGACCATAATATCTCTGTTTAGTGAAAACAAAGGCCCACGAGTCGTTGTGAGCCCCGTTCAGTGAAAACAGAAGCGACACTTTTCAAACGAACAAATGAATGCCCTAACGAACAAATGAAGCGACACTTTACAAACGAACAAATGAAGAGACATGACATTTACTTATGAACCAAGGATCTCTCTTGTCCACGGACGATGTGGGACGATGTTGTATTTGTCAAGGGTGTTACACACGAGTCGTTGCGAGCCCCGTTCAGTGAAAACAGAAACAACACTTTTTAAACGAACAAATGAATGCCCTAACGAACAAATGATGACCACGAAAAGTAAATGAAGAACTGAATGGGGAACTCAACCCCTTAAATATTCCACGAGACCATAATATCCACGTTCAGTGAAAACAAAGGCCCACGAGTCTTTGCGAGCCTCGTTCAATGAAAACAGAAGCGACACATTTCAAACGAACAAATGAAGGCCCTAACAAACAAATGATGACCACGACGAGTAAATGAATACTTGAATGGGAACTCAACCCCTTAATCATCCTACGAGATCATAATATCCCCGTTTAGTGAAATAAAAGGCCCACGAGTCGTTGCGAGTCCCGTTCAGTGAAAAATGAAACGACACTTTTGAAACGAACAAATGATGACCGCGACGAGTAAATAAAGACTTGAATGGGGAACTCAACCCCTTAATCATCCCATGAGACCATAATATCCCGTTCAATGATAAAAAAAGGCCCACGAGTCGTTGTGAGCCCCGTTCAGTGAAAGCAGAAACAACAGTTTTCAAACGAACAAATGAATGCCCTAACGCAAAAAAAATGACCGTGATGAGTAAATGAAGACTTGAATGGGGAAATCAACCCCTTAATCATCCCACGAGACCACAATATCCCCGTTTAGTGAAAACAAAGGCCACGAGTCGTTGCAAGCCCCGTTCAGTGAAAACAGAAACGACACTTTTCTAACGAACAAATGAATGTCCTAACGAACAAATGATGACCATGGCGAGTAAGTGAAGAATTTAATGGGGAAATCAACCTCTTAATCATCCCACGAGACCATAATATCCACGTTCGGTGAAAGCAAAGGCCCACGAGTCGTTTCGAGCCCCGTTAAATGAAAACAGAAGCGACACTTTTCAAACAAACAAATGAATGCTATAACGAACAAATGATGACCACGGCGAGTAAATGAAGAATTGAATGGGGAAATTAACCCCTTAATCATCCCACGAGTCCATAATATAACCGTTCAGTGAAAACAAAAGCTTACGAGTCGTTGCAAAAAATAAACTTTTTGGACTAAATTCTCATTATAT
Organism: Bidens hawaiensis; assembly: GCF_021521415.1. NCBI lineage: Eukaryota > Viridiplantae > Streptophyta > Magnoliopsida > Asterales > Asteraceae > Bidens > Bidens hawaiensis. The sequence continues at coordinate 202,269 of NW_027494249.1, read as the reverse complement.
ACCAAACCACAAGGGCAAAATGACACTTTATTCTAAAAAAACATAGAAAATTAATTATGATAAAGTTTGTTATATATGATAGTGATTGGTATATACTATTCTTACAATTTAACATATATATAGTTTACTAAATTAACTGAAAAAATTAGATAAATTAATTTAAAGCATATATTGCAATTTATAAATTTATATGACAATTTACAATAATAATAATAATAATAACAATAATAGATAAATTGATTGATTTAATAAAAATGAATCGACTTTTAAACATATATTTATAATTTAATGATTTAAAAATGTTTTGTAAAATAAATCATATTCGAGTTTTTTTGTTTTTTTTACCATATTTAACAATATAGTATAACATGTTAATGATAACATTTAAAATTATATTTTTTTCAATCTTTAACAAACATGGTTTGTTGTTAAGTTTTTTAGATTTCACCAAGTATATTGGAATATATAGTAACATACATAATATGTTAATATTTATTTTTATAAAAAAAATGTATAAACATAATATAATTATGGTGTAAAAGAAAAGTAAATAATTATTGATTTAAGACATATATTATGGTCAATTAATATTTTAGTTTAGGAGGAAAAAGAGATATGAGGTTTAATCACAAAGCGACACGTGTCACAATGATTTTCTTTTATTAGAATAGTAGGATTAGTATTTCGAATCTTAGGATGGTATTCGTGTTGGATTTTACGAACGGGTTCGGTTAGGTTGTTTCGGCCGATCGAGTTATGACCCGTGAGAGTTACACATTGGGCAACAAACATAAAATTCACTTTAGTTAGTTAACAGGTATCGACTAATAATTATATAACAAGATGATGTTAATTATGGACTTGGCTAGAGATGGGCTTGGGACCCCGATTAGAATTAAATGAGAGTTTCAAATGAGAGTCTTAAGAAAACCCTAGCCACCAAAAAGGCTCTCAATCCTCTCTTTCTCTCTACTCCACCGTCGCCGGCCACCTTGCCAGTCGGAAACAAGTAGCCGCCGCCATGATGTGCCTCCACCACTGTTTACTCTCGTCCAACCACTGCGCCGCCGCTGCCCACCCTGTGGTCGGCTGCCTCCAAGCACCTCCATCACCGGGTCTCGTTTAACATTGTCACCTAGCGAAGTTTGTTATTCCTCGGTGTATCAACCGATTATTCATTAACCGAGGTAAAATAAATATTGTTTTTTGATTTATACTTAATTGGTTGCTTGGATTTGTACTCAGGCTCGACTTCGAGAAGGTAAAAAATTTTTGGGCCGAAAGCGAAAAATATTTAGGGCCTCAAGTAAAATAGGTATCTAAATGGACATATTTGGTTATGATTAGGGTTGTGTAAAAACTTTGGTATAAAAATAGACTTAAACATGTCTCAAATAAAAATTACGCTTAAACATGTCTCAAATGAGACTAGAACCCACAACTTTTTTTTGTTGTTGGGAGTTATACCTTTTTGTCATTATGTCAAACTAGTTGTTATGTAATTAAGTTTAAACATTAAATATACATATTGTTTTTCATAAAAATGCATATATTTAAAAAAAAATCGGCCATAACGGGGTGTCGGGCCGGGGGCCGTCGACCATCAAGCCCTCCCTAAAGGCCGGCTCTGTTTGTACTTGTATTGTTTGTAACTGGATCCTTTCAGTTTCCATAAAAGTGATGATTACTCGTTTTATATATTCACATGTGTTGATAATAATTATGAAATCATTATTAAAACAGGGTTTAACTGTTAAACTGTTGACTGGTCAACGGTGGATCCCAACAATTCTTTCCGGACATAGTTGGGTGGGTTCACGCCTATTTTGAATTTGTCATTTTTTTAACTATAAAAAGAAAATATCCTAATCATGTGAGCGACTCCTCACACACCTCACTTGTATACTTACTATACATGTATAGGGACGCAATTCATATACCTTTTCCGTATACATTTACTAGTTAACTTGATCGTGGAAGTGTCCACGGGTTTCGGTTGATCGCATGGATGTTCTAATGGGTTATCTCGTGTTGGGCCCTTTTAAAAATCGTGTCGTGTAAAAGTCATATTTTGTGTCGACTCATTTAATGTTTATTTGTGAATGTAAGTTATACATACCACTTAACGAGTAAGTAACAAGTTATACAGTTACCTACTACGACTTAAATGAAACATGTTGTAATTGATGTCCTTTTAATTACTTTCCTCTTCCCATTAAAAGTGTCCATATATCTTTTTTTATTTTTCACATTATAAATGTATATTTCCAAAATTTATTAGTCAATTTTCAAATTTACCCTTAAACGCACAACTAACATTAATAAACAATATTGATGGACCCAATTTCCACGGGTATTATTATCATTAGGTAAGCAAAAAAAATAATCATTAAATTTACCTTGAAATTTGTGTTTTTCAAACCATGACACTTCTAATGAGACGGATGAGTAATTTTGTTTCTTTATTTGTTCAGTTAACAAATTGGTTTTACATATTTATCTTGAGATTAGAAAAAACAAATGGAGGTTATAGAAAAATTATAAACTAGTAAAATTGAGAGCCTTGGTATAATAAAGTTTTTTAAGGCTATTACTTTGAGCATTTATATAGCCACTTTCAAGATTTATTCAAATTATTGAGTTGGTCTGATGGTTAAAGAATTGCTTTCTAACTCTTGAGATACTAATTACTAATTATTCCAAGTTTGAGTCCTCATGCTAGCAGTTTTTTTAGCTTTGTTTAGTGTCTATCTACGTATTGACTGTTGTGTAAGGTTTTTTAAAGTAAGTTTTATTTGTTTTTTTATAATATAACATTTAAAATATGACAAAATTATTAGTTAGGTTTAAATAGGTTCTCATTAGCAGTTAAAACTGAAAGAAGAGAATTTTTAGGAATAAAGAGACGATAAAAAATTTCATGTGGAAACTAATTGTGTTTGAGTGAGCTTCTAAAATTTGCTTGGGGGGGGGGGGTAGGGGTGGTGGTGGTGGTGATGTAATTTCTCATCACAAATCTCACCCAATCAAATGATGCCACATCACCAACCCCAAATCCATCACATTTTGATGGAATTTGGTAGGGGTGGTGGTGTGGTGTGATGGATCTTTTTCCGGCCACCTTCATCCCACCTTCATCGATTTCACTCAAATCCAACCAAAACCCACTTCCTAAACACCCTCAAAACCCCAAATCCACCTTCACCCCATATCGTCGGACCTTTTTTCCGGCCAAACACCAACCAATCAACCACCATATTCGTACCCGACGACACCACCAACCACCAGATCCGCTCATCACGAACCAGATCCGTTTATTACCGGAGCTCCGACAAGAAAAAATCACCGGAACAGACCTTTTTCCGGCCAAACACCAACCAACAATTTTTTCGGCCAAACACTCTCCCCTCCAACGGCTCCCTCTCCTCGATAAACACCCATCACTTAGGTGATGGTTATCACGCACACCACCCCCATCACGCGTGATGGGGGACCGGCGGCGGTGTTCTAAGAGCCACCACGCGTGATGGCTCCCTCCTCACGCAGTGCCCCGTCCGCCCTTATTTGCTATTTATTTATTAAAAAGCAAAAGATGTTTGGTAAAGAAACTCCAAAAACTTCAAAATGGATTTTTTCAAAAGTTACTTTTGTTTTTCAAAAAACAAATAAAACAAAAAAACAATTTTAAAAGCTCCCCAAACACCCCATGTTAAAAGTAAATAAATAGAAGGAAAATGACCAATAAAAACCTAAAAATTTGTCGTTCATTAAATAGTTCACTCTACAACCTAAATACAAACTCTATTAAAAAAAAGCCTTAAAACAAGTTAATATGTTAGCTCAATCATTAAACAAGTTAATAAGTTAATTCATTTACTACACGACGCGTTCATGTTAAATCATTAACTAAACTTGTCGTACTTTGATTGACATGTTTAATAAGACAAGTTATATTAACTAGTCCAAAACCAATTAATTTTCATGCCATGTTTAATATTATATCAGGTTAGAGAGGTGGACAAATAAACCAGTTAACTGAACCGACTCGAAAACCGAACTGGTTTGAAACCGAGTATGTATAAACCGTTTTGTAACCAATTGAAACCATAAGTTTGAAATCGGTTTGTAATTTTCTCCATCAAAACCGGTTCCAAACCAGTTAACCAAACCGAAACCGGGCAAAAACCAGTCAAAGCCTTAACCGAAACGAGCAAAACCTTAACCGAACCCAACTGTAACCTAATCAAAAAATCGGTTTTAGCCCGAACTAAAACCGATCATAAACCAGTTTTAACTTTTGTTGACATAACCTAACCGATTGCAACCAAAGGTTTTGAGTTTTAAACTTGTTTATGCACCAGTATCATCAATCTGTCTCCATATATAGTTGCAACTCAAAAAGGATAGAAATGCCACAATAGCACCAATAAGATCACTTCGAATAGAAGACATCTCACCCTCTAACAATATGATAACATTTAAATATAATAGAGTGAAACTTCTCTTAGCAAAAATACTAATTAAAATGAAAAATCCAAAATATGCTCATTAACTTGTACCACTTAATACAATTTCTCAAAAGTTAAACTAAAATAAAAAATAATCATTCCTTTAATTTTGTAAAAAAGAAAAGTGTTTGAAAGAAGATACTAAACTAAAAAGGAAGTGAAGAAGTTAATTTATATTTCAAGACATGAATGTTGGCTTTCTTTAAAGGTAAATAAAACTTGAGTGGGACCCACTTTTGTTGACTTGGCATTTCGTATTTCTCACCACCTTCAAGGTTGTACTATGTGGTCCCCGCTCAACCAGACAACAACCACGCAAAATTGTACTCCGACCAATCATACATCGACAACGTTTTTGGCAAAACCACCCTGGTTTTCAAAACCACTCCGGTTTTCCATGTCTTTTATCAGATTTAATCATCAAACATTTTCTCAAAAATATGAATATATACTAGATTTCCAAAAATAGCATACATTTAAACAATTTGTTACTTACCTTTTCATATTTGGTTATGATTAGGGTTGTGTAAAAACTTTGGTATAAAAATAGACTTAAACATGTCTCAAATAAAAATTACGCTTAAACATGTCTCAAATGAGATTAAAACCCACAACTTTTTTTTGTTGTTGGGAGTTATACCTTTTTGTCATTATGCCAAACTAGTTGTTATGTAATTAAGTTTTAACATTAAATATACATATTGTTTTTCATAAAAATACATATATTTAAAAAAAAAAACGGCCATAACGGGGTGTCGGGCCGGGGGCCGTCGACCATCAAGCCCTCCCTAAAGGCCGGCTCTGTTTGTACTTGTATTGTTTGTAACTGGATCCTTTCAGTTTCCATAAAAGTGATGATTACTCGTTTTATATATTCACATGTGTTGATAATAATTATGAAATCATTATTAAAACTGGGTTTAACTGTTAAACTGTTGACTGGTCAACGGTGGATCCCAACAATTCGTTCCGAACATAGTTGGGTGGGTTCACGCCTATTTTGAATTTGTCTTTTTTTTAATTATAAAAAGAGAATATCCTAATCATGTGAGCGACTCCTCACTCACCTCACTTGTATACTTACTATACATGTATAGGGACGCAATTCATATACCTTTTCCGTATACATTTACTAGTTAACTTGATCGTGGAAGTGTCCACGGGTTTCGGTTGATCGCATGGATGTTCTAATGGGTTATATCGTGTTGGGCCCTTTTAAAAATCGTGTCGTGTAAAGTCATATTTTGTGTCGACTCATTTAATGTTTATTTGTGAATGTAAGTTATACATACCACTTAACGAGTAAGTAACAAGTTATACAGTTACCTACTACGACTTAAATGAAACATGTTGTAATTGATGTCCTTTTAATTACTTTCCTCTTCCTATTAAAAGTGTCCATATATCTTTTTTTTATCTTTCACATTATAAATGTCTATTTCCAAAATTTATTAGTCAATTTTCAAATTTACCCTTAAACACACAACTAACATTAATAAACAATATTGATGGACCCAATTTCCACGGGTATTATTATCATTAGGTAAAGCAAAAAAAATAATCATTAAATTTACCTTGAAATTTGTGTTTTTCAAACCATGACACTTCTAATGAGACGGATGAGTAATTTTGTTTCTTTATTTGTTCAGTTAACAAATTGGTTTTACATATTTATCTTGAGATTAGAAAAAACAAATGGAGGTTATAGAAAAATTATAAACTAGTAAAATTGAGAGCCTTGGTATAATAAAGTTTTTTAAGGCTATTACTTTGAGCATATATATAGCCACTTTCAAGATTTATTCAAATTATTGAGTTGGTCTGATGGTTAAAGAATTGCTTTCTAACTCTTGAGATACTAATTACTAATTATTCCAAGTTTGAGTCCTCATGCTAGCAGTTTTTTTAGCTTTGTTTAGTGTCTATCTACGTATTGACTGTTGTGTAAGGTTTTTTAAAGTAAGTTTTATTTGTTTTTTTATAATATAACATTTAAATATGACAAAATTATTAGTTAGGTTTAAATAGGTTCTCATTAGCAGTTAAAACTGAATGAAGAGAATTTTTAGGAATAAAGAGACGATAAAAAATTTCATGTGGAAACTAATGGTGTTTGAGTGAGCTTCTAAAATTTGCTTAGGGGGGGGGGGGGTAGGGGTGGTGGTGGTGATGTAATTTCTCATCACAAATCTCACCCAATCAAATGATGCCACATCACCAACCCCAAATCCATCACATTTTGATGGAATTTGGTAGGGGTGGTGGTGTTGTGTGATGGATCTTTTTCCGGCCACCTTCATCCCACCTTCATCGATTTCACTCAAATCCAACCAAAACCCACTTCCTAAACACCCTCAAAACCCCAAATCCACCTTCATCCCATATCGTTGGACCTTTTTTTCCGGCCAAACACCAACCAATCAACCACCATATTCGTACCCGACGACACCACCAACCACCAGATCCGCTCATCACGAACCAGATCCGTTTATTACCGGAGCTCCGACAAGAAAAAATCACCGGAACAGACCTTTTTCCGGCCAAACACCAACCAACAATTTTTTCGGCCAAACACTCTCCCCTCCAACGGCTCCCTCTCCTCGATAAACACCCATCACTTGGGTGATGGTTATCACGCACACCACCCCCATCACGCGTGATGGGGGACCGGCGGCGGTGTTCTAAGAGCCACCACGCGTGATGGCTCCCTCCTCACGCAGTGCCCCGTCCGCCCTTATTTGCTATTTATTTATTAAAAAGCAAAAGATGTTTGGTAAAGAAACTCCAAAAACTTCAAAATGGATTTTTTCAAAAGTTACTTTTGTTTTTCAAAAAACAAATAAAACAAAAAAACAATTTTAAAAGCTCCCCAAACACCCCATGTTAAAAGTAAATAAATAGAAGGAAAATGACCAATAAAAACCTAAAAATTTGTCGTTCATTAAATAGTTCACTCTACAACCTAAATACAAACTCTATTAAAAAAAAGCCTTAAAACAAGTTAATATGTTAGCTCACTCATTAAACAAGTTAATAAGTTAATTCATTTACTACACGACGCGTTCATGTTAAATCATTAACTAAACTTGTCGTACTTTGATTGACATGTTTAATAAGACAAGTTATATTAACTAGTCCAAAACCAATTAATTTTCATGCCATGTTTAATATTATATCAGGTTAGAGAGGTGGACAAATAAACCAGTTAACTGAACCGACTCGAAAACCGAACTGGTTTGAAACCGAGTATGTATAAACCGTTTTGTAACCAATTGAAACCATAAGTTTGAAATCGGTTTGTAATTTTCTCCATCAAAACCGGTTCCAAACCAGTTAACCAAACCGAAACCGGGCAAAAACCAGTCAAAGCCTTAACCGAAACGAGCAAAACCTTAACCGAACCCAACTGTAACCTAATCAAAAAATCGGTTTTAGCCCGAACTAAAACCGATCATAAACCAGTTTTAACTTTTGTTGACATAACCGAACCGATTGCAACCAAAGGTTTTGAGTTTTAAACTTGTTTATGCACCTGTATCATCAATCTGTCTCCATATATAGTTGCAACTCAAAAAGGATAGAAATGCCACAATAGCACCAATAAGATCACTTCGAATAGAAGACATCTCACCCTCTAACAATGTGATAACATTTAAATATAATAGAGTGAAACTTCTCTTAGCAAAAATACTAATTAAAATGAAAAATCCAAAATATGCTCATTAACTTGTACCACTTAATACAATTTCTCAAAAGTTAAACTAAAATAAAAAATAATCATTCCTTTAATTTTGTAAAAAAGAAAAGTGTTTGAAAGAAGATACTAAACTAAAAAGGAAGTGAAGAAGTTAATTTATATTTCAAGACATGAATGTTGGCTTTCTTTAAAGGTAAATAAAACTTGAGTGGGACCCACTTCATGCTGTTGTTGACTTGGCATTTAGTATTTCTCACCACCTTCAAGGTTGTACTATGTGGTCCCCGCTCAACCAGACAACAACCACGCAAAATTGTACTCCGACCAATCATACATCGACAACGTTTTTGACAAAACCACCCTGGTTTTCAAAACCACTCCGGTTTTCCATGTCTTTTATCAGATTTAATCATCAAACATTTTCTCAAAAATATGAATATATACTAGATTTCCAAAAATAGCATTCCTTTAAACAATTTGTTACTTACCTTTTCATATTCTTTCATCATTGTGAAATTAAAACCAAACACACCATAAATTCATAGATTTTTTTCTCTCTACTTATGTTACTTGTTGAATAAGTCACATTTATCATTTAGAAATAACACAAGTATTTAGTATTTACCAATTGAAAAACAATTAAATTTTATCTGACACACTTACTGCTAAATTTCTGTTTTTACAATATTTCCGATATTGTTTAGGGAAAATATCTTGATACTCAGGGGTGAAGGTTAGTGAGGGCCGGGTCCCCTCCCACGGTTTTTTTGCGTAATAGTGTAAATTTATCTGTTTTCGTCCGAAATTTTTTATACGTAGTGTAAATTTAGCCGTTTTCGGCCGAAAATTTGAGCCTGGCTCCCTCCGTTTTTGAAATTCTTTATACATTTTGAGTCCCCCCGGTGTTTTAGTCAAAGCTTCGCCACTTTTGATACTTCACCAAATCTTATATAAGATAAAGGTTTCGGGTATATGATCATAAGATCTTGACACGATATGATCTCGTCATAACATAAACACGCGTTATAGTTTTAATAATAATAATAATAATAATAATAATAATAATAATAATAATAATAATAATAATAAAATGATAATAATAATAATACATGAACTAACAAATTAAAGTATCGTATATGAGTACATATGAAATGATTAAAAAAATTACAATTTTTTTTCATGGGAATTAATAACAAAACTATTATTGTTTTTTATATTTGTCTATATATATTTATAACCCACCCCAAAGTTAGAAGGAAAGTAAAAGCATCTACTAGCTGAAAACAGTTATAACTTGTGGAAGGAAGACCAAAGTCTTAACAACTGTGAGAGAGAGAGATAAAGATAAAAAGAGAGAGAGAGTGATAATAATAATAATAATAATAATAATCGTTTGCCGGAAAATGGGTCGAGGAAAGGTGACGTTGAAGAGGATAGAGAACAAGATCAACCGGCAAGTGACTTTCTGTAAACGGAGATCAGGTTTGTTGAAGAAAGCACATGAGATCTCGGTTCTTTGTGATGCTGATGTTGCTCTTATCATCTTCTCCACCAAAGGCAAGCTCTGCGAGTACGCTACTTACTCATCGTATGTTATTCTTTCATCTTCTCATGTATTTTGTGTTAGTTGAAATTAAAGTTTTTTTTTTTTACTTAGAAAAAAATATTATTTTGAAAGTTTGTGTGTGTGTAACACTACATGAAATCTAGATAACTCATGCACGGTTTATTTTCGGATTATTTGATTTGTTAGTGGATTTGGTACAAGTGATATAGAGACATGTGTTTTTATATGAGGAAAATAAGTGTTAAAAATTGGAAATAACACAATCAGTACATGCTAATTAAGCTTTAGTTTTTATTTACATCAAATTAAATGTACTACTATGCTTTCATTATAACTTCTTCAATTAGCTGACACAGGTTATGTGAGCATGTGTGTGTGTCCATGTGAAACAATATACACCAACAACAATATCTTTTCCTACATGAGTTGTTGATTATTTAAAAGAAGTATGAAAGGTTATAAATAGACAACAAATGTTAATATTCCGTACAATGAATTTAACATAAGCAAGAATGACAAGTGCTACATCAAAATATTACATGAAATTGTATCTATGCAATATATCCAACAATGAATTACACCTTCATATATACCAAAAAACTATACACTGCAAAAATTACATTACATAAATTAAGCGATGACTTTTACGGATGTAAAGATATAAAGGGTGTCTCCTTGGTAATGTGTTACTTGTCCGAAAACATGCCAAGGGTAATTCATTTACCGAGGTCACATATTGTTCTTGCAATATCACCAACGGATCAATGGTGGGAGTTTCAACCATATGGATTAGCAACGGAGCTTGGCAACATATTAGCATTAATATCCATGGAAACGCCTCTTGCAACATATTCTTACTAACAAACGATTGAAAAATCTTAGGCTAGCTAGGTATCACTGACGTTGCTAAACAGTCCTCATAATCGACTACCAATGCTTGGTTTTGCCCGCGTTGGTGTTCGTAGGTGATTACCGTCTATAATTACATTCTTGGTTAAAATAATTATTCACATAACAAAATTGCAAATTTAAGTATATAACCGAAAGAAAAGCAAAATAGAATTACATTTATATCTGCCTCTTGCTTTCCTAAGCATACAAACATTAATTAGGTACCAAAGCTCAGTTGGAACAAATAAGCAATGACATAGTCTTTCAAGTCTCATTTAGGCTTCTTACCACAATCATTATGGGTTTTTCCCCAAAAATATGAACCAAATATTATGAAGATCCTCACTTGTGCTCATCAAACATTTTATTAATTAGTTAGCTCAAACAATTTATAAAAGTATTGGAATCATGCAACTATGTGACCTAGATTCACATAGCCATGTGTGCGCATGCCCATATGCTTTCAAATGTGAGTAAATCATAATATCATATAACATGGTTGTGTACCCTTGTGTTTCCAAGACCCCATTTTCTTACATAAGATCACAAGGAATCAAGGATACGTGATATGAAAATACATAGTCGTGTATTTTAGATCCAAAAATCATCTAAAACGCTACACAACCGTGTGAATAGTTTCACATTATCGTGTCTAGCATTTCCCAAAATTTTTATGTTTTTCACAAAATGTAGCACGGCTATGTACATATAAGACATACTCGTGTTTTTTCGTTTTCTCAAAATTCCATTTTTTCGCAAGGTGACATGGCTATGTAGATAGAAAATGTATAGTCATGTCCTGCATTTCAACTCAATTCAGTTTTTTTTTTACCCAAATCAAAGTTAATTAGAATTCTAAATCCAACCTTTCAAATCTAAATCTGTTATTAATATATATGATTTGAACGAGTTCATAATTGACCCGTGACTAATTTCGTCAAAATTCTAACATATCGATTAAATATGCTAACGCAACTCAATAAACCAAGATTAGTTCATTAAGATATTATATCTCAATTCTGACACTTAATTAAGATTTAATCATATAACCATATATGTTTCACAAATCCTAGAGCAAATATGTATTGGCCTCTCTACTTATAATGCTACGGATTCCAAGGTTCACACATTTAACTAAGATATATATCACCATTAATCATAACATGCTCATAAGTGTTTCACGAGTCTTGGGCATATGGGATGAGTCCGCCTACTTTTCTAATTATCAACATACGCACAGTGCACTTTCACATGCATATTATAACTAACTAATCTAATCAGCATGTAATATAAATCCTTTATTCTCAAACCATCTTATTTCCGATTTTTCATTATCCTTCACCCCCCCCCCCCCCTCTTTTTTTTTTCAAGAATGGCAACTTAAACATATATAATTTCGTCAATGATATTTATATGCCCTTGGCTACTTAACAAGTAATTTGCACAACTTGCCAAGTGGTGTGTGTGGTGCAATTCGTTGCGATTTTGGGCTAAAACTGAAACTTCGGTTTTTGGATTTTTGAAATCGTTCTGTTTTGATTTTTGTGGTTTCCGTTTTGTGGTTTTCATTGTGGTTTTGGTTCTGTTTGAGTTTCTTGCCATTTGAGCTTGAAAATCTTAATAATAAAAAAAAAAATTAGACCGAAAATAATGAATTTATGTATAAATAATTTTGTTGATTATAACTAAGTGACTATTATGCATTTGGCCAAAAATATTTGTGTTACATATTTATTAAATTCTTGTAAATTACTAAAAATAAAAAAGTAAAAATCTTGAAATTTGGTTCGATTTTTATTACATGCAAAACCAAAACCGAACCAAAAGTTCGGTTTTACAAAAGCATAAAACCAAACCATCAGTTTTTGTTTCGGTTTGAATTTTTCAATTTTTTAGATTCTGGATCGGTTTTTTCGATTTCTTACTCACCCCTAGTTTAACCAATCTACTTAACAACAAACAATCCATCTACATCCCACCACAAAACTTATTTAGATATGTAGGTGCCAATTATCAGTAAATAACCCATACATATTTCATCACCAAACTGTCCAAACACATCTAATTATATTATGGCCAACAGTATATAATTGTACCATTAAACTTATCCAGCTTTGTATGCTTTAGCCTTTAGATTTAAAGTTAATAATAGTATAAAAAATGGGTCTCAATCCTCACTAAAGATAATGGGTTTAGACATCATGTCAAATCTCTTTTTTTATTAACTAAATCATAGTTTTAACTTCAATCCAAACTAAACGAATATTTATTTAATTGTCTAATTGATTATATCATTTATCTCCATTTCAAACTAAACATACCGTCAACAGTACCCTTGAGTCCCAATTCATCATAAAATATTATCGAACCATAGCAAATGTTTATGTGAAATATATCTAAAAACATAATTAATAGTAAACAAAAGATATATTAATAATTGTATGTGAACATGATAATCCCGTATCTATGTATATGATATACTAGTTTTTATCATCCGTATTACGGGGTTGTTTAAAATTTTCGTTTCTAATATTGTGAATTTAGTTAATTTATTGTAATAAGTTAATAAAATACTTGAACATATTTTGATTAATTTTTGTTGGGTTACATTCATTTTATAGTGAAATGTTAACTGAATTATCTAATTAATTTTTATATTTATTTGTTTATGTTCATTTGTTATTATGTGGATATTATTTTGTGAAACTTTTCATTTAAGTTAAACTTAAAAGAAAAACGAATTCCTAATGTAACTAAATCCATATTGAAAAATTAAATTAGGATTTGATTATGGGGTTTGTTTTACATTTTATGTTTCCAATATTCATATATTTTAATTTTATTTATTGTAAGAAAATTAATAATATATTTAGGGTTTGATGATGACAGAGTTTCACAAATAAATGAGATGTTATAACCCGTTTAAAAGCTATCTGGGTTTGATGAGACCCATTACCAGCTTATTTTTTTTACCATAAAATTTTATCATAATTATAAATAATATCTTTTTTAAAAAATCGGATATTAATTTTTAGGATATCCCTATTTTATAAGATTTTCATATCAAATATTTATTGAGATTAATTTTTAATATAATAAGATGTTATAACTCGTTTAATGACTATATGGGTTTGGTGAGACCCATACCCATGAGTTCGGGTTAAATGCATGAGAAACCACCATTTACAAATAAAACAATTTTAATATCATGCAGATTTTATATACATAACAATTTAAACTAACAATTTAGTATACTCGCCTACTATTAATAAGTTAACCTTTTGCAACTTACGAAACACTACCAATTATAGCAAGTAAGAACTGATTAAGACTTAAAAAGATATCATAAAAAGCTGATATCGGGAAAATCGATGATATATAGGTCAATATCGCTGATATTATCGGTACCGATATTCTGCTAGAGGTCCGATAACTGCTATAGCACCGATATTGACTACATATAGTCTTGTTCAGCCTTTCAGACTGTATCAGATTTACACACGATTCCCTAGGACTCATCGAGATGCCTACTTCAGAAATCCGCTTCTATTCAAGAGGAAGATCCACCCGGTAGAGATAATGTATATGTTAGCTTTCTGCCTTCATAACCTTCAATACATGAAATGATAAAATAGATGCTTTCATGTACGTGTTATGCATGCACATGATCTCAAAGTAAGTCACATTAGACTCACCTTAGTTTGCTTCATCATGATAAACCTTAGCACATAAGCCCACTTGATTATACACATAATATGTTGTGGCTCAAAATAGTTTTATGGTTATTATTTATATTTAAGTTCTTATATGATATGCTTGTATTATTTGCATGAATAACCTTGGATGTCTTATTGAGAATAGGGAGCTAGCATAATTGTAAGTTTAAAAGCTACCTTTCTGAAACACATGTATATTGCCAGATTTAAGTCACTGTAATTTATGGTACATATAACTTAATTGGTTCATAATGCAATCAGTTAATATTATGATAATGAGTAGTAATGATATTTGGATTAGAATTGTACATTATTACTTACTAAGATATATTTCCTCTTCTAATTATACTAACTTGTTATCTATCTAAGATTCTAAGGTTCATCATCGACATCATTTATTTTTCGGTTTTATTATGAAAAAAATCTAAGCACTTCAATGATATAGGTTTATATCCATAGTTCCATACCAGGTTTTGAACTTTTGATGGTAAATTGATGCAAGTCAACACATTAGTACTAAACCTATTTTAAGAACTAATAAGTTTCTGATAAGTGCATTAGTACTAGTTCAACCCATAATGAATTTTTCTGTACTTAAGTCTACCTTCATAAGTTCATATCATGCTAAAAAAACAAACATTAAAGCAAAATTTAATCCTATATGGAAGCGTTTCAAGAGTATATTTGAATTGTTCCGTGAGTACTCCTTGTGGGCGAAGTGGACAATATTGGTTAGTATGAGATACTGGATGTTACATGTTACATTTCTAGTGCAACTGTTGTAGCACATGCATGCATCTTATTATAGCAAATGTACAAGAATTGAGTATGTCACTAACTATATGACAAATTTTAGGCTTGTTTCTTTCAATAATATATTAATTCACTTACACAATGCTGCTTTATATAATCTTGGTTTCATTTGATCTATTTTATTATTCTAATGACACCATCTTTTTGACAACAGAATGGAAAGAATCCTTGAGAGGTACGAGCGACACTCTTCTGAGACGCAACATACTTCAATAACTAACGATCCACAAGTAAGTCGGCTGTGTAATCCTCAGACATCTTGCATGACTTTCATTTTCTTTTTTATAAAATAAAAGACTGAATTTTATAAATTCTTCTAGGGAATCTGGACTCTGGGAAATGTGAAGCTTAAAGCTAAACTTGAGCTTTTGCAGAAAACACAAAGGTACTTGCAAATTGCAATAATAATAATATAAAGGTCATGTTTGTTTAATGTTTATATAGTTAAAAAAAAGTGGTCAAACATGATGTATTGATTTTGTTTTTTAGGCATTTAATGGGAGAAGAACTTGATTCCTTGAGTCTCAAAGAGCTTCACAGTTATGAGCAGCAAATTGATACAGCTCTTAGACATATTAGGTTAACAAAGGTATGACATTTTATCTTCCATATTATTGTTATATTATATATATGGCTATATATGCTAGTTCTTGTTATATGGATGTGTAGCATCTTCATTTCTTTTCATGTCAGTTATTAAATTGAATCTATAGATAAAAAGAAAATATTAGGTGGTTAAATTTTAACCAAGCTTCTATTATTTGCAGAATCAGTTGATGCTCAAATCGATTTCTCAGCTCCAAAAAAAGGTACATACATTTCTCATATTCAGTAAAGTTTTTAAGATAAGATAAAGTGTATCCTATATGAAAGCTAATAAAACACAAAGATAATGCTATGATCCAATATCAAATGTATCAACAGGACAAGGATATGCAGGATCAAAACACCTTGCTGTCTAAGCAGGTAAACTATATAAAATGATAAATAATTTCCCATGTTTTATTCTGAAAAATGAAAAACGCTTCGACATTTATGATTAAAATTTAAAATCATGCAGATCAAAGAACAGGAGAAAAAGTTGGAACAACATGAGATGACGCCTTCAGTTCGTTTGGGCTTGTTAAGCAACTGGTAATGTTAACTCTTTTCGTTATAATTTATATTTTTATAAAAGTTACGAATATATGTTCGATTGGAATACAGTGACAGGTATGAGTTAGGAGGTGCTGGTGGTGGTGAAGCGGAGGAGAACCCAACAGAAGGTCAACCGTCAACAGTAATGCCGCCTTGGATGGTTCAACACCTGAATAAGTGAAGACGTGGATGCGGATACAGTAACGTCTCAGCACCGTCTATGTTGCTCGTTTTTAAATAGCATACCAGATGTTAAAGGGTATATGTATGGTTTTTGGTTCGTTCATCTCGAAAATCCGTGGAAACATCGTCATGGATCAGGTCAGATTCATTTCATGCTTCGACAGTTAGTTTGTTTGCCACCAAATTATTATAAATGGTTATGAAAGCCCATTTTCTGACCTGTTTTAAGGCATGGAAATGGATAGCTTCATGACTAATTTTGGTTGTATGTTTTACGTTTGGTGGTTTCATGTTAATTTATGCTATTACTTGAAATTATTACAAGACTTGTATAAAACATACATTATTATCAATATTCTAAAACAATGAAAATGTATTGGCATTTCAATATAATGTGTAATTTTCCATCTTTCAAAACAAAATTTCAACAAACTACAAAAGACCAGAAATCAAGATAAATCTTCAAGACCCATATGTTAAACGATACAGTTTATCGTACCCTGAAAGAACGCCCGCCCCTGCTACACCGACAAGCACGTTTGCAGTAGCCCCTCGGTATAATGCCCAGAAACCCTCGGTGGTTATAATCTCACGCAATGCGTGTACACCGTTACGATACTTTATCGGTTCACCAGAAGTCATCATCATTCTTCGCCTCAGTGTGTCAAACGGGTACGCACAAAACCCTGATAACGTTGTCACGCTCCAACCCAAGAAAAAACTAGCAACAAAATTGTCCTGCAAGTTGTTGCCACGTGTCAGAAAGACAAAATAATAATAATAACAATAAAAACGGTTAATAATAATAACAATAAAAACGGTTATGAAACGCACCTGGAACGGTCCAACTAAGACAACGGGTTTCAAGCTGTCATATAACCCGAAATACATCCCTCTGTACAATGTAATCCCCACAATTGAAACCGTGAACCCACGGTACAACCCTCTAATGCCATCGGTCTCAAGGGTCTTACGGTAGACGTCGAAAAGCCCGTTAAACTGTCGTTTTCTATTAACAGAAATACCCGTTGAGTCCGTTGCTAAACGGGTCCGTGCATAATCCATATGATATAGAAACAATGAAGTGGTAGCACCAGCAGCACTCCCGGAAGCAACATTGCCGATGAACCACTTGGCGTACCCGTCTCTCTCCTTTGACCGTCCAAATAGACTTTTGAAATAACCTTTGAAAGCAAAGTTGAAAGCCTACAACACTTCTAAAACGTTTAACAATTAGATATTAATTAATTCTCAAGTTCTTGAAATTGATATTATTGTTATGAGGTGAATTAGTGAAGGGGTTACCTGAGTCGGGAAATATCTAATGATGGTTACTTGATTACCGCGCCAAAACGAGAAAAAGCCTTCTTCTTTAAAGACCCTTTTGAAGCAACTGCTGACCCCTGTATATGGTTTTATGAGTTGACCTCTTTTTAACAATTCGCCTTGATTTTGGAGTAAAAGCTTTACTCTGTCAAGTGGTGCTGCTGCGCTTTTTGATATTATCGCAGCGGTACCTCCCATCACGAAATCTGAAGAAAATCTCTTTGATTTTGTTGTCATCCTGAACCTTTTTATGTTGGATGGTTGCAGAAGGTAAAAAGAAAGGCGGTAATTAGTTATTTTGTTGCTCAAAGACTAAGAAATGTAACATCAAATATTATCACACATGTTCATTACTCATCTGCAAGCTTAGTATCACACATGTTCCTAATTAACAAAACCAGAGAATTTGAGTACCATCATTCATTACACGTCTGCAACATATAGTAGTATTATGAACACGAAACGAATACCTTATCAGACTTCATAGGTTCTACATCATTAGAAGTGAGATAAAAAGGTACAAGTAAAAGTGAAAGAATTTAAATGACAAGAAGTATCGGTATGAGTTATTAGGTTAAGTGTACAGAACCTCATATTGTGACCGAATTTGAGACGGTATATAGCATCCCTAATTTTCTGTTATTGTGGATTGTCATTGTAACCTCATGCATCTCTAAAGTCAATATCATTATCAAACGGATACAACGGAAAATTTGATGTTTAATGTCATCTCATCATCATCATCATCATCATCATCATCATCATCATCATCGTACTCAGTATATTCCACCAATAGCAAAGCTATGGTAGGGTCTGAGGAGGGTAAGATGTAGACAGCCTTACTTCTACACTTTAGGAATAGAGAGGCTGGTTACGTTGAAACCCCCGGCTCGATAGTAGTTTTGCATCAAGCCTTGGACATAAGGCACATAACAATCAACCATCGGGACACCGCTGATTGGTGCATGTACCCTTGTCTTTCGGCTATCAACGCCACCACATGATGCCTGATTAACCTTCCGTTATTTTCACGAGATTAGTAAAATAACGTCAAAATTAGTGAAATTTCACTTTTGCCCACCCGAGGGTTCACACATATATACATTACCGCAGGCAAGGCGAACAGGGGAGAAGCAATAATATTAACACAAGCAATAGCTCTGATTGAGGTGTGAAATATGAATCTAGCATACTTATAATTAGTGAAATCAAGACATGTGATTAAACCAAGTTTTAAAATCACAATCAATGAACATGCAATAAATAAATCAATGGAAATGAAATCAAGAATTAATGAAATTAGAGTTCGCCATCCATTCAAGAACCAAATACATCACTCACTAACAAACAATACAGAAACCAACCATATGAAATAATAATAATAATAATAATAATAATAATAATAATAATAAAATTAGCAAAATTGACAAGAATGAAACAAACCTGATGAAAGAAAGAGAATAAGATTTGAAGGGTTTACAGAATCAGCAGCAATGGAGAATCAGAATCAGAATCATGGGTGGGTTGTGTTGTGTTGAGAGAAGAGAATGAATCTTGAAGACAATGGAATGGAGGAGCACCAGATTGGAAAATAAAATGGGGATGAAATTGAAATCAAAGGTGTCAAAATTATTGTGCTCAAAAGATATATGTAAAATGTTTATATCTATATTTATTATTTATATTATATTTAGTGGAGTGTATTGATTTTAATATGAAAGGATAATTGTCCCCATTTATGGTTGGTAACCTTGGGGTGAAGTCTTAAAAGTTGGTGATATAGTCCATTATAAACCATTAGACTGAAGTTACTAAACCCACCCTTTAAGCCCATTAATCAATAGTCCATTAACCAAATAACCTTTAGCCTAAGTACACCCATTTAAACACAAAAGCATACACATCTAAAACACAAAAATGTTTTTTCAATTATATACACCTTCACCTACGCATACAAAAATACATACGTATAATAATTTTTAAGCTCATTCATATGTATAAACTACACACCAATCAAAGACTTTAGGGGTTTGGTATAGTTTTTTTATTAAAAATATGTGCTATGGTTGTAACTTATCGTACTTAGAATTCTTTATTATTATTATTATCTATTTTTTTATTTGTATTATTATTTTAATTTTATTTATTTATTTGTTTGTTTTACTTTTATTTTTACTTATATATTTCTTATTATTCTTTTAGCAATAACTATTACACATTTTAAAATTTCTACTTTATAGTTTATTTATTTTACTGGTATGTTGTTTGCTTTGGAGTTGAGGTTTAGTTGAAAGCAGCCTCTCTATTTTTGGAGCTCATTCATGGCATGAAATGTTTGTTTACATCCCACCCTTCCCATACCCTACTGATAGTTTAATTATTTGTGGGATTTACTGAGTATAGTTGTTGTATTTTACAATCGGCCATACTTAATTGCCCGTTTCAAGTATGTTGGGTCTGTTTGTTGGGTTCAGGTTCTTTTGCCATCCTACTTATCAGTATTTCTGTAACACCGTTGGCTCTTAGACCGAATCAATCGACCAAAGATTCTAGAAGAGCAATAGAGCAATTTTTATCATGACAATGAGAAAGAAAGTTGGAGATCATTTAGGGTATAAATTGAGTGAGTTGAGTACACACGTATCTAATAGCATGTAATCATATATAATACTTACACTGAACACAATTATTTTCATGCCTACAAATAGAAAAATAAATGTCACATTGTTCACCTACATGTATGATAAATTCATTAGTCGGATTCAGGTGACGAGTCGAGCTTACCCCAAGCTCGACCAGGCTCCAGATTGCCTCATTTTCGCTTACGATGGCTCAAGCTCAACTTGTTTTATGCTCTTTTGCTAATAAATAGAAGTCCTATACTCCTATCTAGGTAAAACTTAAAAATACACTAGGCTCGTTAAATCTCAACAAGCCTAAACA
Organism: Bidens hawaiensis; assembly: GCF_021521415.1. Lineage (NCBI taxonomy): Eukaryota > Viridiplantae > Streptophyta > Magnoliopsida > Asterales > Asteraceae > Bidens > Bidens hawaiensis. The sequence goes on along the minus strand of NW_027494249.1, from coordinate 181,488 downwards.
AGCTTTCTATACAAAGCTAGAGCTCGGGCTAAATTATGATTTTTTAGGGGAGTTAACGTAGTATATACAAAACGTGATCTGGCTAGCAGCTTTGTGGTTCCACAAACATCACACTTCTGTTTTTGATTCATCGTATTATTCAAATGAGCAAAAACCATTACACGTGCTTGCTTTCATGTGTATGGCCCCTCAATTCCCACAAATTAATAATAATAATAATAATAATAATAATAATAATAATAATAAATCCCCAAATCAACTCATACTCAATTCAACTTATTAATAACCTCATCATCTACTTATTCGATCGGATATTAATAATAACGTGTGTTGCTGATTCATTTGGATGGATAATATGATCAGTGGCTATTGCTGATCCGGTGAATTTGGGATCGTGAGATGCGGCGGCGGGCGGCGGAGTACCGGCGGCCGGGTCGACGGCGGGTTTCGATATGGATCTGGGTGGGACTAATTGGGTTATTCTGTATTGGTGGGTTTATTCTCTTGGCAGTTAAACAGAATCAAGAATATCATCAAGATCAGCAACATCCCATACTGGTATTATTATTATTATTCTTTACTTTCCCATTCTTTATATAATTATTATTACTACTATTATGATTATTATATAATTATATATGCATCTGAATCAATGCATAGTATTTTGATTCCATTGTTATGAAAAACCCTTGCTTTAGGTAGGCAGCTGTAATGTTTTAGATGGGGGTGTTCACTATTCGAATCAGACTCGAAAAACTTGAAATTCGAATTTATTAAGTGAACTTTGAATCGAATGCCAACCTTTTGTTTTCGATTCGAAATTCGAATTCATCATCATCATCATCGTACTCAGTAAAATCCCACCAATAGCAAAGCTATGGTAGGGTCTGAGGAGGGTAAGATGTAGACAGTCTTACCTCTACCCATAGGGATAGAGAGGTTGCTTTCGGTGAGACCCCCGGCTCGATAGTAGTTTTGCATCAAGCCTTGGATATAAGGCACATAACACTCAACCATTGAGACACCCGCCGATAGGTGCATGTACCTTTGTCTTTCGGCCATCAACGCCACCACGTGATGCCTGATTAACCTTCCGCCACTTTTAACATTATTTTCTCGAATTAGTAAAATAACGTCAAAGTTAGTGCAATTTCACTTTTGCCCACCTGAGGGCCCACATATATACATTATATGCGCGCACCGCAACCAGGGCGAGAAATTCGAATTAAGTAATCAAATAAAATTTAAAGTCCATAATCAAGTAATTGGCTTTAAGTTTCCGCATCCAAATTTGGAAAGTTGGATTTTATTGATCCCACCTTTTAAAGGCTGGCCGATAATAATCCCACCTCACAAAATTGTTGCCACCGGCTCACTGGTCCCACCTTTCACACTATTTTTTGAGGTGAGATTATTATCGGTCAACATAAAAAAAAGAGGGATTTATAAAATCCGATTTTTCTTTGAATTCTAGTTCATTTAGTTTTTCACTTCGTTTGCCGTTTTTCCTTTCTTTTGATTTCTAGAGCACTTTGCCAACTAGGGGTGCTCGGTGTTCAAATGGGACTCGAAAAACTTAAAATTTGATTCGAGTTAAATAATCGAATTCGAATCCAGCTTCAAAATTTCGAAATTCGAAAATTCGATTTGATTAATTCGAGTATTCGAATTCGATTCGTTAAACACAACTAGTTTGGACCCCTAGATCTTTTTAGCTTTCTCTTACCATATAGATGCTTTTATTATTAGTGTTTATATCATATGGATTAAACAATTAAGCCGATTTCGAACCAATTTCAGGTAAGAAATGATGGAACATTGCAATATTCTCATGACAACCTAAATATAACCAAAGAGACAACAACTGCTAATTCATATGCCAGACAGTTATTAGATCAAATGACACTTGCAAAAGCATATATAGTTATTGCAAAAGAACACAACAACCATCATCCTGCTTGGGAGTTAACTTCAAAGATCCGAAGCTGTCAGTTTCTTCTTTCAAAAGCCGCCATGAGAGACACCCCGATGACACAAAACAAAGCAGAACCGCTTATAAAAAGCTTATCAACTCTCATTTTCAAAGCACAAGATGCACATTACGACATTGCCACCACGATTATGACCATGAAGTCCCACATTCAAGCCCTTGAAGAACGAGCAAACGCAGCCACCGTTCAAAGCACGTATTTTGGACAGCTGGGAGTCGAATCCGTCCCCAAGAATCTTCATTGTGTTAATGTTAAACTTTTGTCCAGTTGGCTCACGGTCAAGAACCTACACGAGGTTACAAATGAGATCAAGAATTCACCGAGATTGGTAGACAATAATTTTTATCATTTCTGCATATTTTCAGATAATTTACTAGCGGTTTCAGCTGTGGTCAACTCGACCGTTTCAAACACCGACCACCCGAAACAGCTCGTGTTTCACATAGTCACAAACGAACCCAACTATGGAGCCATGCAAGCTTGGTTTGTTAGTAATGACTTTAAAGGATCAATAATAGAAGTGCAAAAAGTTGAAGACTTTACTTGGTTAAACGCTTCATATTCACCCATTGTTAAAAAACTAACAGAAACCGGCATTCAAGAATATGATCTTGAACAGTCTCGAGATTCAAACAACGAGCCAAAGTTTTTGAACCCAAAGTATCAATCTTTATTAAACCATCTTCGGTTTTACATCCCGGAAATCTACCCTCACCTTGAAAAGATTGTCTTTCTTGACGATGATGTCGTCGTGCAAAAAGATTTGACTCCTTTGTTCTCGTTGGACCTTCACGGGAATGTAAATGGGGCTGTTGAAACGTGTCTCGAAGCGTTTCACCGGTTTTATAAATATTTCAACTTTAAAAATCCGATTTTGAGCTCCAAGTTTGACCCGCAGGCATGCGGGTGGGCATTTGGTTTGAATGTTTTTGACCTTGTAGCTTGGAGGAATGCTAAAGTGACAGATGTGTACCATTACTGGCAAGAACAGAACAGCGATGGAAGTTTGTTGAAGTTAGGGACCCTGCCGGTGGGTCTATTGGCGTTTTATGGAAGGACCGAGCCGCTTGACAGGAGGTGGCATGTGTTAGGGTTGGGTTACGATGTGAACATTGATAACCGGCTCATAGAGAGTGCAGCCGTGGTTCACTATAACGGGAACCTGAAGCCATGGTTAAAGTTTGGGATTGGACGGTACAGGTCGTTATGGGAACGTTACGTGAACCAAACGCACCCTTATATTATTGATTGTGTTACAAATTGAGAGGGGGTTAGAAGGGTCAAAAAGTGTAGAAAAGTTTTGTATTATTTAGATGTTATATTTTTTGAAGAGAGACTTCAATATTTAAGAAAGTTTATTGTTTATGCATTTTGTAAGCCATACAAACAAATTTTGTGAGATAATTAATTTCCCATAGTTTTTCCCTTTTTATAAAATGCTAATCTTGTACTCTAATGAGGCTAATGATGGTCTTTTTGTCCAATAGCATTAAAGTGATGGTTAGGTTGAAAATTCAACACGAGAGAATTTTTCCATAGTGATGAGTTTCCTTGTTGATGGTGTTTCTAAGGTGAGTCACGTTTTGAGCGTCAAAATCAGTATGAATTATTGACATTAGAAAGACTCATTTGGTTATTGGGGATAGTTCCAACTTCCAAACATTATTAAAAAAAATATTAAAAAATAGTTTAATTTAATTTGAGTTAAATCTTATTGAATCAAGTTTGTTTGGGTTATAATTAACTTCCAAACATAACTTTTTTTATTAAAAAATTGTTGGGCTATTAGTTTGTGCCGTCTGGTTAGAGGTGAAAAAAAAGGGTTTTTCTAATTATTGACATTAGAAAGACTCATTTGGTTATTGGGGATAGTTCCAACTTCCAAACATTGTTAAAAAAATATTAAAAATTAGTTTAATTTAATTTGAGTTAAATCTTATTGAATCAAGTTTGTTTGGGTTATAATTAACTTCCAAACATAACTTTTTTTATTAAAAAATTGTTGGGCTATTAGTTTGTGCCGTCTGGTTAGAGGTGAAAAAAAAAGGTTTTTCTAATACCCGGTTTTTGGTATGAAACCGGATTCAGGTATACTTAGGTATTAGAAAATTAGTACTGGTCATGCTTGGGTTGGGTTCATGTTCAGTTATTGGCTTAAAAGGTCATACCTGGTGTCACCGGTTCCAGGTAGGGTATGGAACCGGGCACACTATACGGCTATACCAGGTAAGTTAATACCCTACTTTCAAGTATGAAAAACCCTATTTTCGAGTACAAATCAGGCGTTTTAAGAGGTTGCATTTTATTTTGTTCCGAGTCCATTTTTTTGCATAAAATTTTCAAATTCCATATGGTATATATAAATAAATAACACAAAAATATTAGAAAGTTAAAATATTATAAAGATATAAAATTCAAAATATATAAAAACACACATTTATATATCGGTTATTGGAAAACCCTGGTTTCGAGTAGGGGCCCAGAACCGGGTTTCGAGTATAGATCGGGTCCAGGTTTTTGGATTGAAATGCATACTCTATGCGTACCCTACGATAGCGTCGGGTATGGGTTCAGATCCTAACAACCCAATTCCAAGTATTTTTTTTCTTTTCGGGTTTGGGTCCGGGTTTTTTGTGCATCGGTACTAGAGTTGGCAAATGGGTTGGGTTGAGTCGAACGAGTCATGGGTTGAAATGAGTCATGGGTCAAAACGAGTTTGGGTCGTAATGAGTTTGGGTCAGAAAAGGTCAATTAAAAAAATGGTTGTTTTCGGTGAAAATACGGACAAAAACGAATCCGAGTCGACCAAAAAGAAACCAAAACCCAACCCGTCACGGGTGAAAACTTGTGTTGGCTTGAAACCTGAACCGAACCAATTCCAATCTAAAACCTGTTTCGATCCGAAATTTGTCTTGTACGAAAACCATTTCCAATCTGAAATCTGTCACATTTCCTTATGACACTAACCTACATCGACCCATTTCTTTGAACTTGTTGACCCATTTTGACCCGAAAATAAAATGATAGAATTTCAAATGACTCATTTTGACCCATTTAATTAAAACCTCTTACCCAAATCAACTCATTTAATTTTTAAAAACAACTCAAATTGACTCATTTGAAATGGTTTGGGTCAAGATTGTCACCCCCAATCGGTACCCATTGTTGAAGAAATATATTTTTGGCGCCAATTAATCTCCAATTAATCATTAGTTGGTACCCCGTCGATTAGTTGCCGATAAATCACTTTGGCCAATGTCGGTCCAAATTGAAATTTTTATATATAAAATTTGGTATATTATCTATACTATATATAATATAGGAGTCATGGGCAAATTAAGACGGTAGATTTTAAGAGTTTTACAATTTGTAATGCATGAAGTACAAGTGTAATAAAGGATAAAATAGTCTTTTAAACACAATCTACACACGTTCATATGATTTCAACAAATATAATTACAAGTTTGGTACCTCAACTTTAGTTAATTTTTGTTAATTTAAGAAATAATTACAACTTTCATCTCTAATGTTTACCCAATTTTTACTCTTAACTTTATTCTTTTTGGTTTTCTTGTTATACATTTTTTACAAAAATATGATTAAAACTAAATCTGAACATACCCATTTAACGAGCTTATTTTATTGACGTGTCAATATAGTTTTGTCAAAAAACAGATAAACGATTCAAATTGTACAAGTTATTAATGCAAGGATATGTGCATGAATGTGCAAGTTAGTTTTATAACTAAAAATTAATTACAACTATAGTACATCAACTTACTCAAAATTTTGCTATTTTAAGGATTATTTACAACTTTGTCCCCTCATTTTTATGTAAATATTATTATCTTTTGATATGTATTACAAAAATATGATTAAAAGTACTCAAATAATATAAATATCAAAATAATCAAGGCGAACTTGAGTTTAAGATTTTATATTTAATTTCGAGTTGAGCTGAGTTGGCTCGGTATGATGTTCGACTCGAGCTAGACTTGGTTTGCTAACAACCTATTAAATATTGTTTCCCGCTACATCGTGCGGGCATCTGTAAAATACTTAGTCGTTTAAAAAACATAATAAACCCAACAAGTTGAGTCACTCTAAAATACTTTTGATCAAGTTTTCGGTTTTATGGCGCACAAGATCAAATAAGTACTTATACATGGTATTACATAACATACATATATATTTATGCAACCTATTTTTATAACTAAACTTCTTATGCTTGTAACAACCCACATGTATATTGCAAGTATGCACAATACTATGGGGAATAATTGTGTGTAATTTATATAGATAACTGTGTAATTATAAACATCCACATAATTATTTTATGTGTTGCGTGATTATTATATAAGTTGGATAGTTATTTCTATGCGTTGCATAATTATTGTATTGATCTATATCGCACATTTATCTTCGACCAAAGACATCAGTTACTTTATACGCTTGGGTTGTTAAAAACACCTTGTACAATTACTTTCTAGTTTCTATACATATATATACCCATTTTATACATATATACCCATTTTATATAGAATTAACTTTAAGTATATAAGTCATATTTACATATCATTTAAATTGTTTTAAAATAATAAATGCGTGTGAATGTTTATTATTTCTTGTGTCTCTTTCCTTCAAAAAAATTACGATGAAGTAATTTGACCAAATCTAGCCTAGATTTTGTATTAGATTGAGCGATCAAATAAAGTCGGTCATCATTTTAATTAAAATATATATTTTGTTTTTTTATTAGCGTGGAAAGAATGAATAGAGATATGATTAGCAGCAACACATCACAAATAAAATATATATTTAATTTTCAATTCTAATAAAGTCTTATGCTAAATTATATAAATCGGGGTAAATTATATGTTGTGTTTTATGTTCGGTGATACTTGCAAACTTTATTCTTTAATTTTGATATGTGAAAAGATCGGCTGTCAAACTTTTCACCCTTTACACTAATAAAGTAGATTTTTCTGTCGCTTTAATCTTTTTCTTTTGATTGTATTTTATTTGTTTGGTTCTGGTTAATCGGGTTTTTTATTTGAAATTATAACGGTTAACCGACCCAAATTACAATTGTTTATTTGGTTATTGAGTTGTTTGTTTATCAGGATTTTCGGGTATGGTTGTTCGGGTTTGTCAATATAGTCAACTATATTAATTCTTGTTGTTGAGTTGTACATTTAGAACGAGAGTTAAGCCAGAAAATGGGTTAATCAAAACTATAATCAAATTTGTTTTGTGTAAACCAGCCATAGGAAACTAGATATTAAAATTCGTACAATATACATTCAGATAAAATGAATAAGCACATGAATATTTAAAAAGGGAAAATTGCCGGGGAAAAGTACTTAAAAGGTTTATTATTGGTTACGTGTTGATAAAAAAATGTTTTATAATATGTATATGACGTGTAGGCGTGCAGCAAACACATACTTTTTCAACCAACAAGAGTATAAATTACTTCCTATGTAAATAATTATAAGCTCATCTAGATTTGATCGAGCTGGCATGAGTTTAATAAGTAAAGTTTAAGCTCGTTTATTAAATAAGTTTAACTTTAGACTTGAGCTTCTTTAAGCTTGGCTCGATCTCCTTTTTAGAAGCCGATCTGCTTGACTTATTTACACCCCTAGATTGTTTAGTCACCAACTCTTCCTTCAGCATGCAAGAATCCTCCGCTCTAACTACTAGGTGTGTTAGGCTATCTATAGTGGGCGACAAAATGGACAAATTGTGGGCAACTTTTTTGATGGTGATATATATATATATATATATATATATATATATATATATATATATTATAATGGTGTGATAGGCTATCCCATTTTGTCTTTGTTTTATTATTATTTTAATGGTGTGATATATATATATATATATAGAGAGAGAGAGAGAGAGAGAGAGAAAGGATCAAATAAGAAGTTTGATTATCCTAAGAAGGCTAGGAAGAAGGGTATTTTTGTCTAATACCTTAATATTGAAAACCCACTTAATTTAATTTCAAAAACCCTCTTAATTAAAATCCATTTAAATTTTCACTTATCTCCTACAATCACCACCGCCCACCGCCACCACCTTGCCGGAAAAGTCTTCGGAAATTTCGTCGGAAAAAAAAACACTATGAAAAACACAATGAAAAAGACACAATGTAAAAAACACAATGGAATAAACACTATGAAAATAAAAACACAATGAAAACACAATTAAATTACACAATGTAAAAAACACAATGCAAAAAACACCATGAAAAAATAAAACACACTTGTATAACACAATTTTGTAAAACACAATTTTGATAAAACACACATTGTAAAAAACCCACAATTTTTTTTATTTCTATATAACAATATGGTACTCATATAAAAGATAAAAAAACACTAGTTATTATGGTGAAATTATTTTGAAAAAAAATGTCGTATAAAAAAGTTATGAATGTTTTAAAATGATAGGGGTATTTGACATGTGCCTTGCATGTGGAGAGAGAAAGTCAACAAATGTGTTATTCCTATTAAACCCTTACCCTTGTTTTACACTTTTTGATCTCTCTAATCTAATCTCAACCATTCAATTTTAAAATGAATGGACAAGATTATTTCATATTCTTCTTAGAAAAACTAATCTTCTTATTATAACTCAACCCTATATATATATATATATATATATATATATATATATATATATATATATATACAAAATGGTTCAAATAAAAAACAATTGTTTTGTGAGAAGTGTGAGTAGACTTTAAAATAAAGTACTCCACATAAATAGGACACTATAACATGTAAATAGAAAACTATACAACTTTTAAAAACTACTAATGACAACCACTAAATCTTAGATCCAATGATGTACATCTATTATTATGTTTCTCACAAAACTATTGTTTTTTTTACATTAAACATACCATATATATATATATATGTATGTTTAAGTTCATGAGAGAAATCAAGTTATTGCAAGAAATGATTATGATCAATCACATCATTATCCTTTCAATTCATAATTATTTAATTAGGACATATTAGTAAAATTATTGATTTTCTTATTTTGGTAACTATTTATAATTAATAGTAAGTTACAATTCAATATATTATTTAATTTACTTTTTATTTAGCCTAACATTATGATTGTTTTATTAGTTCGTAAATTCATATCACTTTTATTCCTACACAACAATTTATGGATACTACATAGCAACAACGTACATGGCATCCTACACAACCTCTATATATCATAAACTAGGTTAGTTACCCGTGTAGCACACATGTTATAATACGTATTTTTTTTAAATAATAATATAATGTCAAATACAAAAAAAACGTATCACATATATAAAGATATATTATATAGTAAAAAAATTACATAATATGCAACTTGGAAATAAAAAGTTGTTAGAAAATTCATAAATCATAAATTATTTCTTTGTTATTTTCTATATAAAAATTTAGTTGTAAATGACAACTTTTTTAAAGTAACTCGTGGACCAAAACTCATTCTAATTTTAAACTGTTTAGACATGAACAATGTATGATACTATAATCGATTAAAGAAACCCACCCGTTTTGTATTGGTTACTTATAAAAATCTAATATTAATAACTAATGCAATACATTTTATATTAAACAAATTAAAATATTTATGATGGTATTAATTCTTTTAAATTATGATGGAATAATTAAAAATTGAAAATGAAATATTAAAAAGAGAAATGTAGTTAATGTGAGAGAGATTAGGGAAAACTATTGGATTAAAACCGCATATTTTGACAAACAATAGGGACGAAAACCGCAGTTCTCTCAATAATAATAGATTGAAAAGAAAAAAAAAAGATAAAATATAAAACTATTAATAAGAAAAAAATATATATATTTAACATGAGAGAAATGGGAAAATGTTGTAAGGATCACTCATGTGTAATGGCATATGACATTAAGACCAGTGTAGAACACGAGTTAGAATAAATAATTTTGTTTAGATAATAACACAATGTAATATGTCAAATGATATAAAGATATAATATATGGTAAAATAAATTACATATTACATGATACGAAAATAAAAAGTTGTTGAAAATTAATAAATCTCTAAATATTTTTTTGTATACAATATTTGTAATTTTAACCTACATATTAGTAGTTTCGTTTTATTTTTTATTTCAACTTTAGATAATGAAACACATCACTTACCATGCGTTAAAAAAGGTTGTCTAAAAGCCAAATCAAACCATCTATAGTGATTGACTTTAGCTTTTATTAATCTTCATTGCAAAACAAACATAAAGTTAAAATTTCTTTATTTGAAATTAATTATTTTATCTAAATCAACGTGAAAATTTGTTACTTATAAAAAATATTAATAACTAATACAACATATTTATTTAAAACTAAATAATATATCTATGTTTGTATAAATTAACAAATAATTATTAAAAAGAGAAAATAATTGATTAAGAAGGAAAAAAATAGTTAAATATAAAACTATTAATAAAATGGGAAATGCATGTAATAAGAGAAAGTGGTGGGAAACTATTTTATGTGATGTCATGTGACATTAAAAACCTTAATTTATTGTATCGTATAGATAAGATATGATCATTTATTGCTACACACCAATTATGTATACTACACAGACAAAAATTGTCTTTCATTCCTACACAACAATTTATGAATCCTACATAAATTGTTATATAACAAACAATGTACATATATGTTTCCGACACAAACCCTATATATCACAAAGAAAATAATGCATTTCATTGCTACACACCAACTATGTATACTACGCAAATAAAAGTTGTCTTTCATTCCTACACAACAATTTATGCAATCTACACAAATTGTTATATAACAATTGTGGTACATGTCCATTTTCTACACAAACCCTACATATCACAAAGAAAATATTGTCTTTCATTGCTACATACCAACTACGTATACTACACAAACAAAAATTGCCTTTCATTCCTACACAACAATTTATGAATCCTACACAAATTGTTATATCACAAAACAAAGCACATATATGTATCCTACACAAACCCTATATAAAACAAAAATACTAGACACAAATTACATACTTTTAGGTATACTACACAAACATCAAGCATGTATATATCCTACACAAACTATTATATATATAGTATAAAGTGTTAACTTTTAACAATAAAATACATGGTCTAAAAATTGTCACGTATATAGAAACCAACAAAACATGTAAAATGAATCCTAAATATACAAAACTAGTATGAAAAAAATATATATAAAGCATGGAAATAGACTACAATAATGAATGAATAATAGACGAAACAATAGGAAATCATAAGCATTAAAGAAAATCTATTTAAATGCAATATGATTTTGTCAGCGAAGATGATTAATTAATTAATATGGAATAAAGCTTGAAATAAGGAAACTACTAGAGTTATAATAATCTCTTTCTATTAACTAAAATACTAAGGGTCTGTTTGGTATGGGGTAATGGAATGGACGACGGAATGGAATGGACGTGGTAATGGAATGGACAAAGGAATTGAATGGATTATTACCATTCCAATGAAATGTTTGGTTACCACATGAGAATGAAATGAATCATTACTTTGTATTGTTAGTAGGTAAGAAAAATATAAAAAAAATAAAATTAAAATGATAGTGAGTGGTGGTGGTGGTGGTGGGAGCGGTGGCGGTAACGGTGGAGGTGGTGGTGGCGGTAACAGTGGAGGTGGTGGTGGGCAACGATGACGGTGGGCGGCGTGGGTGATGGTGGGGCGATGATTGATGGATGCGGCGGGTGGCTGGAGGTGGTGGGTGGCTGGCACTGATGGCGATGGTTTGTGGAGGTGAGTGGTGGTGGCGGAGGACGCCGATGGTGGTGATTGATGGCAGTGGCGGCGGTGGTGGGCAGCGATGACGGTGGGCGGCATGTGTGATGGTTGATATATGTGGCGGGCGGCTGGCGGTGTTGAGTGGCCGCCACCGATGGCGATGGTTGGTGGCGGCGGTGGATGGCGATGGTGGTGGCTGGTGGCAGTGGCGGCGGTGGTTGGTGGCGGTGGTGGGTGTTGATGTTAGGTGGTGGTGTTGTTGGGAGGGTGGTGGAGGTTATGTAGGGTGAATGAGGAGGGAATGGAATGAAAAAAAAACATGGGGTATGAATGGAATGAAATTGGGGTATTTTAGAAGGAATGGATTGGACTAGGTAATGTGTCATTCCATTCCTTTGATCAACCAAACACACTATTTTACATTCCCTCACAATGGGTCATTCCATTCCGTCATCCATTGCTGCATACCAAACGCTACCTAAGGGTGCTGCTAAACGTACCTCACCCCCATCCATTATTACCAAACATACCCCCTCCATTAGGTTTTACATTAATACAATTTAGACCTTTTTGTTGTGTTTTGTTATTTTGTTATCTTTTATAATCATTATTATTTTTATAAAAGCATTTTTATTCTATTTTTATTTAACAACTTTTTTTTCTATTTATCTTTTTTATGTATATTTAAAAGCCTTTAATAAAAACATATTTTTTCTTACTTAGAAAAACGTTTTTTCTCTTATCTAATAAACATTGTTTTTCTTGTTTAAAAAATGTTTTTTTTTCTATACTTGTTTTAATCTTTTTGAAGAGCGTTCTTTTTAAATTAAGAGAGTTTACATTCTTTTATAAAAAAATCATATTAGTTTTTATAAATACAAAGGTTAAATAACATACAACTTAATAAACAAATTTGGCTCTTTTCTCAAGTAACATTAACTCATGTATCTAGACCTAACAAAAAAAAAACAAATTGTTTTGAATACATTTTATAAAAAAAAATAATAAAAAACTAGCTAGAGAAAACATACAAAACTTTTTAATACATGTAAAAAAAATAAACAAACTTTTTATAAGATCTTAATGAAATAAAATAAAAAAATCAATAACAAAAATATAAAAAAATTGTAAAACAAAAATAAAAACTTAAGAGTTTTTTATTTGATATTTTGAGAGAATTATAAAATAAAATAAGAGGGACTAGAATGTCAATTATAAATGTTAAGGGTAAATGAAAGTTCAGGGGGGGTGTATGATTAGCAAGGGAGGGGGGTACGTTTAGCCTGACCCAATACTAAGATACCATTTTTTCATTAAAACACATTTAAAATAGGAACTCAATAATTACATTAATATCATAATCAATGTAGGTCATTGATCAATCTTAATCAAGGGTAAGAAATCATTTCTTACATTTATCGCAATAAACTGACTTCTCTCTTGAACCATCCCCTATGTATGTGTATATATATATATATATATAGCGTTGGTAGCACTTAAGAACTCTAAAAAAGTTAAGAACTCTTAGGAACTCCAAACAACCAAATATTTTTTTAATTTTTTTATATATTAACATTATTTAAGAGTAGTTTTATCATATTTTATATAAAAAATTTTGATTACATATATTAATCAAAGGTTACATATGTGTAAAAATTATGTACCAACAAATTTACATATGTGTAAAATAAAACATAGATATGTATAAAAAACTAATTTTTAAAACTGTAATCGTAAATATAGATATACAAAATGATAAAACTACACTCGAATAACATTAACATATAAAGAATTTTCTAAAGAACGTTAGTTTTTAATGGTTCATTCAAGTTCTTAAATAAATTTAACAGTTCTGTAACGATACTCATCATATATATATATATATATGAGTTATGTGCCATTTTAGTACCTGTGGTTTGGACAACTTCGCAACTTTAGTACCTAATCTTTATTTTATGCAAATAGCTACCTCAGTTTCCAAAGTCTTGCATTTTTAGTACTTTTTTTTAACCCCATTAACTTTATCCGTTAAGTCAGTGGTATTTGTGTAATTCTATTATTTAAATGAAGGATATTTGGGTAATTTTACTATTATATTTTTATTTTTATTTTTCTTTTTTTGTTTTCTCTCTCCCCGATTATAAACCATGTCCCCCATATCTTTCCCCAAATCATCATATGAACTCTAATTCTCCAAAATCACATAGACCTCAAAATTGATCATGGTTATGTACTCTTGTGGTTCGCCAACCATCATTCAAAACCTCATCGAATTCAGTCTTCTTCAAAGGATCCGATAAAACGCGCCACGCGTGACGAACAACATCCAATAGTCCGGCGAGTAAGGCGAGTAAGGCGTAAGGTGTATTTCCGGCAGGTGTCGAAATGGCGGGGAGAGAGAAAGGCGTATTTCCTGCAGGCGTCAAAATGGCAAATGGCGGGGAGAGAGAAAACAGTCCGGCGAGAGGGTTTAACAGTCCGGCTAGTAAGACGGCGGCGACGACGATGACCTCGTTGACGTCTGGGTGGTCAGGGTTGAGGTGGTGAGCTTGGAGGGCGTATTTCCGACAGGCGTCGAAATGGCGGCGACGGGGATGTCAGTTTATTGACAACTGATGAGTGAAGTCGGGGATTCAGTTTGGTTTATCAATTTGGTGTTTAGAGAATTAGGGTTATTAGGAATGAGTTAGAATATGATAATAATAAATGGGGAAGGAATAAATAAAAGAAATAAACAAATAATAATAAAATTACACAAATACCCCTGACTTAACGGATAAAGTTAACGGGGTTAAAAAAAGTACTAAAAATGCAAGACTTTGGAAACTGAGGTAGTTATTTGCATAAAATAAAGATTAGGTACTAAAGTTGCGTAGTTGTCCAAACCACAGATACTAAAATGACACTTAACTCTCTCTCTCTCTCTCTCTCTCTCTATATATATATATATATATATATATATGGTTGGTATCATTTAAGAACTCTAAAAAAGTTAAAAACTTTTAGGAACTCTAAACAACCAAACATTTTTTTAATTTTTTTTTATATATTAACATTATTTAAGAGTAGTTTTACCATATTTTATATAAAAATTTTTGATTACATGCATTAATCACAAGCTTACATATATGTAAAATTTATGTACCAACAAATTTACATAGGTGTAAAACAAAACATATTATATGTATAAAAACTAATTTTCAAAATTTTAATCGTAAATATAGATATAAACAATGATAAAGTTACACTCAAATAACATCAACATACAAAAAGTTTTATAAAAAACGTTAGTTTTCAAAGGTTTCTTTAAGTTCTTAAGTTATTTAACAGTTCTGTAATGATACTCATATATATATATATATATATATATATATGAGGCTACAACACAATTACACTCCTAAAACAAAAACCTCTTATTTGCTGACTATGCGCCACATGACACAAAAACGTCATATTTTGTAGCACACTCACTACACATAGTCTTAGATAATTAATAAGAAGTATGGCCGGTTGTATTATAATATACTGTAGCATATACTCTATAATAAAGAAATGCCACTTTTGCCACTTGTCACTAAAAAAATGCTCCTCACCCTATTTCAACCCATTTTCATATTGTGAGTCTTATTTAGGGTCCCGACTCGATTAAAACCCGACCCGCTAGATTGTTGTCGGACCTATATATCTTTATAACCCTTTTTGTTTATAATCGCCATGTTGTAAAACCTTAGTGAATCCAAACCCTTAGTTCGTTTCTTCTGTCCAAACCTCTCCGGATTTCAAAGGTAAATATGTGAATAACTCATTATTGATTGCTTTTGTTTGTTGATTTTCATCAACTACATAAATGTTGGAATCGAACTATTCCTGATGGTGATTACATATATATGGGGTACTAAGGAACCCCTAATACAAAAGATAAGTCTATCTGACTGCTTCATGTTGATTAACTAATTACCGATTTTAGTTCCTTAACTTTTATATTCAAATATTACTTTTTAAATTGATTTGAATTTATTATTCTTTAAGTACCATAAATCCTAGATATATTTGTTTATTGATTCTTCATTCACCAAAAGTCAAATCTAAATCTAAATCTAAATCTTTTTATTACAACCCCTCTTAATGTATTTTGTTTTATTTTTATAGGGTGGACTTCAAATTATATCATCAGTTATTTAATGTCTAGACTATCATATGGCAAAGTTTAACATATAAATAATAGGATTCAAAGTCATAATACTAAATTGCGCGCACGCGTGTGTATCAATTGATTGAATGTGAAGATGATTATCTTAATATTCAAGACAAAAATCATTTAGTTGAAGATGATGATGTTTGTGCTTCAATTCTTGCAGTTGTCACTTTTAATTTAAAAATCCAACGTTGCTTTGTAAGTTTCAAAACATAATTTGTTTAAAGTTGTTTCTGCCCACCCTCTTATTAAATTCGAGCACTCATCGTGTTTAACTTTTAAACAAATAATTTTTATTTGTGGCTCCTACCTCCTCGCTTATTACAACTTTCTAATATTGATGAGAGTCCGGAGACCATGGTTCTTAACTTTGTCAATCTAGACGGTGACCATCGTTAAATGCTTATACGTGCTTAGAAGAATACAACTAGGTAAAATATATAAAACGTACAAAATATATATGATTTTAATTTGTATCTTGGCGGGGCCATCGTATTATTTATGTGAAAGGAACAACAATGTCTTTCATGTTGAAATTTGGATCTAAAGCCTTAAAACACCAATTTGAAATTTGGGAAAAACTTAACGGCAAGCCCTAAAACATCAATATGAAATTTGGAAAAAACTCAACGCCGTTAAGTATCTTTTAACGGAGGTTCAATGAAAACAAGTGTTGTGAAAGTTGGGACCGGTAACAACTATTTTCTAAGTTGGGATTATTATAGGCCAAATGCATTAAGTTGAGATTATTAAAATCTAATTCGCCATTTTGTTATTAAAATTTAAGATTCACAGCTTAAATATAACCAAAATTT
This sequence comes from Bidens hawaiensis, assembly GCF_021521415.1. Classification (NCBI taxonomy): domain Eukaryota; kingdom Viridiplantae; phylum Streptophyta; class Magnoliopsida; order Asterales; family Asteraceae; genus Bidens; species Bidens hawaiensis. The sequence continues at coordinate 164,655 of NW_027494249.1, read as the reverse complement.
AAATGTTTTAAATTTATGACATTTGTAAATATAATCATTATTAATTTTAGCTAAAATGACGGTTAAATTTTAAAGATGACAATTTTTCCATGTAGTACGTTTCACGATTACCATAAACAAAAAACCAATGTCAATCATATGTGGTCTTATCAACAGTTATAGGTAGACATAAACTAAAGATTTTGATCCTTGATAAATAAAGTATGTTCGACCAATACAACCACAAATGTAGTGTACAATGTAATTTTACTTATTTGTAACATATTTGTATAATGTTTGTTTTGCAATTTACGTAATTTTAATATAATTTGTAATTGTATTAGCAATATATGATAATTGTGTTGTTTACTTTATTTCGTTTAATGGTTAAAGTTTAAAACTTTCAATAATTACCCGTGTAATACAACGAGGCTTAAACTAGTATTGAATAATATAAAATCTCTGTTAATGTAGTTATTTGTTTTCCCCTGTACTATACATTATATATCTATACTATATATAAAGCATGAGTGAGAGACCTCTTAATTTTTAAGAGATACCAAACTTGTTGCTTTTAATACAAACCATGATGCATAAAATTAAGACACTTTAGGGACAATTTTGTCTTTTAACAATTTTGTCTTTTAGCAAAAGGAAAACCAAAATGTTTCGATTTTTTAATTTATTCAAAAATAATAACAATTTTGGTCCTTTAACTTTAATCACATTTTATTAACTTATATAATACTTATATATATACCCCTTATTTTAAACCAACTACCCCGATGACGTTTAAACGTTTATAACTTTTCGCACGCTAATATATTATTTTTAAAAACATTATACCATAAAAACGAGTATTTTATTCTCTTTAATTTGAGTATAGTATTGTTATATTTTTTTTTTTCATTTTAAAAACTTAACATGTTTATATGATTACCATTAAAAAACGGCAACGAATCGGGTGAGTTCGGCCGATCGGGTCATGGGTCTAAAAAGTTAAGGTTGGAATGAGTCGATACAAAAAGGTTAATTTAGTTTGGGTCGGTCCGGGTTTGGGTTGAAAGGGGTCAAGTCATAACGAAGTTCGGTTAGAACATTGTCAAGTGGAACGGGTTGCGGGTCAAGACGAGTTCAATGTAGCATTACGTGCGCACCGACATCTGACTTAGCATGCACCGTCGTTGTGTGACGTGCTTACTAACACCGGTTAAGATTCCAATGCCGCAATATGAGCATACTATCGTCGGGTTATGCGCGTACTATTGTGAAATCATGCACATACAGAGATCGTAACACCGGTTACGCATCTGATGTCAAGTTTGCGTACATACCTCGCCGCATCGCGCGGGCACGCAGCTAGTTAGATATATACAATGAACTCGAATTAGGATTTCCACCACAATCAACACGTGCATCTTCTCATAGTAAATCATTTATATCACATTTAAAACTCACCGGTTTTCACTATAAAAGAAGCTACACATACACCAAGTTTTAGTTGCATCCATATATTATCCAATATGTCTACTTACCTTATTCCCGACCAAACTCCTTACAATAACCACCCCACGTCCAATAATATTATTAAGAACGAAAACCAAACACAAACAGATCAAGAACACAACAACCTTCTTGCAACTCTCCCCAAAGACAAAGCATGGAGAAGCAAACACGTGTTTCGCTACAAGGATTTCTGGTTAAGCTCCGACGTGATCAAAGGCCTACTATTGATTCACAAACACTTCAACCCGCAACCCACCGACATCTTTCTTGCCGCCTTCATGAAGTGTGGCACTACATGGCTCAAGGCCCTCATGTTCGCAACCACCAACCGCAAACGTTACAAGCTTTCTGACCACCCTCTCCTTCGAAACGGCCCCCAAAGTGCTTTCCCGTTTCTTGACACACATATATTACTTGATAACGCGGTGGCAAACTTTGAACTTCTACCGGCCCCTCGGCTATTTGCTACACACTTTGCTCATGGTTTGTTGCCTAGGTCAATGACGTCGCCTTTGTCGACATGCAAGTTTGTTTATGTGTGTAGGGATCCGAAAGATGCGTTGGTTTCGAAGTGGCATTTTATGAGTAAGCTTAGGTCTAAGGAATTGGCACCTGTTTCGTTTAATGAAGCTTATGAGTTGTTTTGCAATGGAGTTTCCGAGTATGGACCCTTTTGGGACCATGTATTAAGCTATTGGAAAGCAAGTCAGGTATATATATATATATACACGTGAAGTAAAAAAAATTGTGTTGTTTTGTATTAAAAATGGCGTTAGAGATTTTAATCAAGGGTCTAATCTGTTATCAGTAATCGATGATACATGTCATCCTATGATTGATGGAAATTACTGGAATATAAAATAAAAAGAAGTAACGAACTATTTTCGTAATTTAAAAGGCCAAGATAAACTTTTTTTAATATTTTTGTGAACTCGACAGCCTTTGGTTGTTTTGTCCTTGGCTGCTTAATTTTGTTCGGGAAGTACTAAAAAACATGAGTTTCATGGGTACGTGATATCATTTGGTTAGCTGCGTAGTTGACACTAAATTGCGTCGGTCATTACCAGAAAAACGGATTTTCTTCTCGTGCTATATTGTTTCTCTATACACCTTTTATTAAAAATCATTCCTTAAAGGATCACATGATTAGATTGTTTTCACAAATTAGATAAGGGCTTAAAAAGTTGTTTTTGGTTTAAGTTAGATGGCTTATGCTTATGCTTGTTTATTTATTTTATTAAGAGAGGCCATTTAACTTATTTTTTCTTGATATAATTGGTTGCATATTAGGAATCACCGGATAAGATATTGTTTTTGAAGTATGAGAATATGAAGAGGGAGCCGGCGGTGGAGCTGAAGAAGTTGGCGAAGTTCATGGGAATGCCATTTACTTTAGAGGAAGAGAACGGAGGGGTGGTGGAGGATATTGTGAAGCTGTGCAGTTTTGAGAATTTAAGTCGTCTAGAGATTAATAAAGATGGTGGTGGCGGCCAAAAGTTTACGGAGAAGGTAGTGGTGGAGAACCACGAGTTTTTCAGGAAAGGAAAGGTCGGAGATTGGAAAAATTACTTAACGGAAAAAATGAAAGAGCGGATTGATATGATCACTTGTGACAAGTTGAAGGATTCGGGTTTGTCGTTAGGCGTCACCAAATGAGCTTGTGTTGCTCAAATGTATTAAAACTTTGGTTGTTTTAATTATAATAAAGTTTGTATGCTTATTTAGAAATTATAGCTTTATAATAAAGTTTATATTTTTCACATGCATGCATGTTACCAACTTTAATAGAAGAGAAGGAATGTGGACAATCTGTATTAAGTCTGTGAGAATAGTAAAGGAACCGACATGTATTTGTCTCTCACTTGAACACGCTTAACTGTGAAGTTTTCCTTTTACCCACAATAAATTCGTCGAAAACGCTTTAGGGATATTTGAAGTTCAACATTTCTTATGCACCTAGTTAACCTCATGTTTACGAAGTGTTTTGTCTAAGGTGTTGCAACCCATCATCCTCGATATGGTTTGCCCCACAATCCCAATCATGGATGCGGGATTTGCCTAAGGCATCCCACTCAACACCCTCGACCCACCATCCTGAATGCATTCATAAGGAACACCGAACTGCAAATATCATCAGCGAGTTTTAGGCGCAGTGATTATGGGTGAGAGAACTTCACAGTTAAGCGTGGCCAAATGCTACAAAGTTTGCAATTTTAATCGAACAATATCTAATGTATAGTTGGATGTTAACAGTCGGCATCATCATGATTTAACAGAGCATTTAAATGCAGCGGTGGTCAGCATTAATTTGTGTGGGATCAGGGAAACAAGGACAAATATTTATATGATTCAACAGTTCTCTATTGAAAATTAATTATATATTGAATGACCCTGTTACTCACATTTATATGTAACATGGCATGGGTGTGCAATCAATTAATTGATGGACTACAAGGATCTCCGAAATTTGATTTCTCCAATTCTAAAACACCCTGCAAGAACATCACATGATTAGCAAATAGAACATATACATCTCTTGTATTTTATATTTTATATTCAGAACAACCTTAATGATCATCGCTGCTGCATCTTTGTGCAAAACTTCATTGTATTCGTGACAAGAAAGATTCTAGAATACAAGAAATTAATATTAAGTCTACACTTTTATAGAAAAAAAATGAAACAATTTAGCTACCAATGTCATTAAGTAGAACCAACCTGAACACAATTAGGGCAACCGGTGTCACCCGAGCAATAGCAAGATGTTACAAGTTCCAATGCAGCAGTTAAAAGTTCAGTGAAAATAGGTTGAACCTACATTTAGTTATACATATGCGATACGTCAATTCTCTTTTTGAAAACATATAATTTGTTTTTAAAAAACGGTTAAGTTCACCTGTGCTGAAATGCCTGTTCCTCCGGGATGTGAATCGTAAAGTAGAATTCTTTCGGGAATGTAACGAGTGTCATGAGGATTTAAACACTCTGAAGCTAAATCAGACGAGTTGCAAATTATATATCTGTGTTAAAATAAGCACCGTTAATTATATTCAATTAACAACTATGAAGTAATTAGACTTACAGAGGGACGATATGCAGAAGTGCATGACCAGCAGCATGCAAACCTCCACGAAACGAATAATTTTCTCTTTCCACGGCTGTTTTTATTGATTGTGGAACCCGAATCCAGACAGCCTAACTCAAATCAAAATCAGTTAGAATAATTAAACGATCAACACAGCTTGATTATGAACATGACTGATGGCAAAAACTGAAAATGTACCTGTGACTCGTATGTATAACTAGGAAGTGATAAATTAACCGTATCAAATACTCGGTTGCTTCCTTTCCATATACGTCTAAAACCGAACCATGTAGTAGTTACTTTACACGGGTTTGATTGGGCGTTCGTTTTCAATTTCTGGGAGTTACAAATCTTTACTGGGTAGGCCTATAAGATATTATGCGATTAGGATGTGGATAAGTGTTAATTAATGCTAATTTAATTATAAGATAATTTAGGATCAAACTTACAATGTGCCCGTTTACTACTTCAATATCAGTAAAATCACGAGTCTTGGTGTAATATTTCAAGTCGGCTTCCTGACACGAAGCAATTTTGGTAGATAAATCCAAATTCTTGACTAAATAGGTTTTCCCCTGCTGCATATATACAGCACCATCATACACCTGAAACAATAATTACTATAAGATAATATAAATCTATTTCATAAATCAAAAGAATATCATGCTAACGATAATTACCTGAAAGAAAGCCTTGCTCTCTTCTATTTCTTCTAGAAGTTTGTCATCTTTCATGTCAATTACCTGATATCTTTCTGACTCTATTGCGCGAATGCTAACATTATGAGAAGGCATTTTCTAATACGTAAAATGTAAAAACCATAAGTTATAGCAAAAAAATAAAATAAAAATTTAATAATCAATATTATATCAAATATTTTATACCTCATGCCCAATGTAGTTCCAAATTTCAGCAGCGGGACCCCTAGACGGGTCAGTAGTAACAAATCCCTTACTTTTAAGTGACAACATGGAAGTTTTCAAGGAAGGACCAAAGTATTTTTACACTTAGTGGGTGTTCAAAAGAGGCACATATCAAGTGTTGCTCAAGCACCTGCTAGTTGTTGGCATCCACATGGCAACATTCGATTGGGCCTCTGAATAGTTTATGAGGATATTTCATAAAATATTGGTCAAGAGGTCCTTCAAATGCAACATATATAGCAAGTGATTGTTGCTCCCTTCTTCCAGACCTCCCAGCTTGCTGCCATAAGCTAAAAATTCAAATAATTGGTCTCAGCGACAACAAATAAACAAATGGAATGATTAGAATAGATAATATATACGATATTAAAAATAAACTGAACCAAGTGGCATACCTAGCTATACTACCTGGAAACCCTAGATGTAGTGTGACATCAATATGTCCAACATCAATCCCCAACTCAAGTGCATTTGTAGCAGCAACACCACAAATTTTCCCACCAAAAAACTCACTCTCGATTCTTCTCCTATCCTGTTTAATTGTTTACTTAATCGTCATATCCTAAAATCACATCTCTGTTCATTTGGAAAACAAAATACAGAATGAATAATATTAGTATATACTAACCTGAGCAGTATAGCCAGCCCGATAAGAAAATACAGAATTTACAAGGCTGGGTGCAGTCTTCTGAAGAATTTCACGCTTATCACAGGCAATCATAACTCCTCAAATCAGATAAATGATGATTATTAATTTATCATAGAAAGAAAAATGTAATGTATAAATAGATACATACGTATAGCTCAATACAGTTCGGACAGTTTGCGTGTTTTGCAAAATGCAATGCAACGAAGTCCATGCTGAATAATTTCTGCAAAGAGACATGAAATTTCCAAGATTGGACTGCACGAACACATGTTTCAATTATTGATCGGTTATTTTAAGTGCCACGTGTATAATACAGATAGCCCTATACCTAGAACGACCAGCAAAAACTGTTCTGTCAAATTGGTCAGTATTTGTCCTACTTCTGGTTCTCTTAATTTCCTGTAGTCAGATAAAGAAGCAGTTGATACCCTGTATTCCTGTAATTAAATCACCCCCAAAACCACCACACAGAAAGAAGCATCGACAAATCTTACAGTTTTCATGCGTAAAGGAGGATTCCAGAGCACAAATAACTTGGGGCCAGAAGGGCTGCCATCTTTGTGAATTAGCTCCATTGTTGGTAGACTTGCAAGTTCCTGCCGGTTAAAGAAATTGATTACTATACTGCAACTGGCAATTCTGTTAATGTATAGAAAGAACTAAAAAAAACAAATTTCCAGACAAATTAGAATAGATGTTTACATTTCTATTATAACAGTCTTGTGTCTAATAAATCTTTTCTATCTTACCATTGCATGGTCACGGGGATTGGCAGATGTTGCAGTGCAAAATATAAATGATGGATCACTCCCATAAACTGCAAACATTAAAGCAGCCTGTGAATGTATATACACACATAGTACAACTTCTTAGCGTTAGACATTCGAATATTAGCACATTAATATAATTATAAATACTTTATATATGAGAAGGTAGATAAATCACAAACCATGAGCACAAAGGCGGCGAAACCTCCTTAAAATAAGAGCCGCATGGCATCCAAATGCTCCTTTATACATGTGAGCTTCATCAACTACCACATACCTGATGATACATAAGTTTTGTATTAAGTCCAAAATTAACAAAGAAAACTCAAGATTATTTTGCATAAAGACAATAAATAACTTCAAAGATAACCTGAGGTTTGACAAAAATCGCTCAAACTGCTTATGCGTTGGCAAGATTGACACATGGAGCATGTCGGGATTTGTGATCAACTACAAATAAGTTTGTAAGAACATTGTCAACAGAACCCATTTGCCATCTGAGATTTACTACATTGTCTAAAAAACACAAATTACAAAATTACCAGTCTAGAATTATCGCGCAGCCATAATCTATCTGCTTGAGAAGTATCACCATCATAGATTCCAATGTTCAAACCTACATCAAAACCTACTGTCATAGATAGTAATGCTCTTAGTTGATCTTGTGCTAAAGCCTGCACACATTTGAATGTAGATTAAATTCAAGAAGCCATATAAGTGAATGATGCTTGATAAAATTTAATGTATGCACCTTTGTTGGAAAGAGGTATAAAGCACAAGCTGAAAGATTTTGAGATAACACTTCAAGAACTGGTAGATTATAACAAAGTGACTTTCCACTAGATGTCATGGTTGAAATAACAACATTCTTTCCTGCTAAGGAAGCTTCAATTGACTCTGCCTATAAATACCCCAAGAGTGGAAACATAAATTGGACTTTCAAATGTAGAATTATATATATAGATGAAGGTGCCAAATTGTGAATACCTGATGGCTGTACAACTTTGAGACCCCTGAAGATTTAAGTGCAGATTGCATTCGTTCAGATAAATAAGATGGAATCTCCACAAATTTGGCTACCCGGGCGTTAATCTCTTCAACATGAACTATCTGTAAATTTCATCATAAAACATGCAGCTTCATATAATCATATTTATGAATTCAGAAATATAAGTAATGAAAAGAGTAGGAATAGAGATGACACCTGTCCTTGGAAACCAATGCCTGCTCTCAGATGCTCAACCAGTTCTGTAGGTAGCAAAGGATTTGTCGCCTGTAAGGGAATATATTAGTGAAACAGAAAAAATTACAAAACTGAAAATTCAAGAAAATGATGATATTTACATTACACAATGCTTCGGGTGAAAAAGCACTTGAGGATTCGGACAAACTTCTCTTTTTTTGCTTAGCCTCAGTTTTCGTTTCTTCGTGATTTTTCTCATTTATATGTAGCAAAAGGTCGTTCACTGAACATGATATGATTTTCTCATTGCCCATTTTTTCCTGAAAGACAACATTTTGCATATCAACTAACCAAAATTTTCTAAGATTAAATAAAATATAAAGGACTGAGAAAAAGAAGAGAAAATGTAACATCTACACATACCATAAATGATTTGACAATTGCAAATAAATCTGATTTAAATGAATCTTCTCCTTTTCTCATTGCATTGACAACTCTTGCTGTAGACATTTTTCTCTTGCCTATACCAGCACAGAAAAAGTTAACTTGGTTGTAAAGTATGCAATCATGATTGACATTTGGCAACAGTTTGGTTTACCTTTAACTGGGCACTCAGTATCTAATTTTGACTTGATGACAACAATCATGTTATTTACCTTTCTACACCCAGTTTCATCATCAGTAAACTGTATAACCTGCATGTTTACAGTGCAAATGTTGATGTTGTAGACTAGTCAAAATTCAAGATAATAAAGCCATGGTTCACCATTATTACTAGCATTTCAAAGTATAAAATGAAAATGTGTACAAGAACATAATGAAAGCATTGAATAAAACCAAAAATTTAACACGGTAACCATGTTAATATGTGTAAGACGGTAATTGGTTAGAGTTACATACAGTTCCATAACAAGACTATTTACCTTAGGGCAAAGCACAGAAAGATTCTGAAGATCAGCATACCCAAATCCCGGTCCGAATTTACTTAGCCTGTTCAGTCCTCCCTCCAAACTAAGCATAGTAACTGTTTTCTGCTGCAGTTGAAGAAAACTACAGTAAATGTTCAAAAAATAAAATGCCTTCAAAACAACCTTCAGCCATGAAGGACAACAGCATGAATAACCGTCCGTTTCACTGCATCGCATACTCGTATTCCTCAACATACAACTCTTGGACTTCGAATCATATACACAATTAACCAACTCCAAGACCTGCATAAACTTCTCCCAACCCGTTTCATCAAGCTCATTGTTATCACACAACTGCAACGCGTTCAAAACCAGTACCGCCTCATCACACAAACTCTCAAAATTAGAATACGCTTCGTTTCGTGCGTTCAAACACGTGCCTTCAGAGTCAATATTTGGACGACTTCCGTCTCCACCAATCTCTCGTTCACGGAGAGACGACAGATCTTGCATCATATCAGACCATGCCGATTCAGCAAAACTGGAAGTCGAACACTGATGAGTATTTTTATTGTTTGTTTCAGTTTCATTTGCAAATGAATCCACAGACTTCTGCTTGTCCTTCTTCACGAACGGAATAAGAACAATAAAATCGCCGTCCAAAATCATATTACTACTTATCCGACTCTGCAAACGTAGTTTCGACCCCTAGATCACAGTATTACAATGCAAACAATCAGATTACAGTATTTAATCATATATTAAACAAAATTCGAATATATCAGCCCTAATATTCTAATTTTACACTATGCATATGTAGTAAAAAATGCAAACAAACAGATTACAGTATTTAATCAAATATTAAACAGCAATCACATATATCAGCCCTAATATACTAATTTTACACTATGCATTATGCAATATGTAGTAAGCAATGTCAGCTTGCAGACAATCAATATTATAAAAATATTAAACAGCAATCACATATATCAGCCCTAATACTATGCATACGTAGTAAGCTATGCAGAGAGTCAGCCTGCAGTATTTAATCAATATTAAAAATATCAAACCGAAATCACACATATTAGCCCTAATATTAAAATTAACACTATATATGCCTATGTAGTAAAATGCAGACGGTCAATTTGCAGTATTTAATCAAATATTAAACATATATTAGCCCTAAAATTGTAATTAAATGCATACGATTGAAAAATTGAGATACCTTGAGTAACAAGTGGAAGTTCGGAAATGATGTAGCCGAAGGAAACACTTGCTTGAGAAGAAGCTTGAGGTCCTGAACCGTCCGGTTCGAACAAATTGAAACTGTAATTGTTTCACCGGTTAGCGTTCGAACCTCAATTTCAGTCTCGGTTTCGGCCATCGGTTCGTTTGTTCGAGTTCAACGGATTTGAATTGAATTGATTTGATTCGATTAGTGGTTTTAGGGTTTGCCAGTGGGACGTTGTGGCATGATGAACAAATTATACAGTATATTGTTCCCGGTCATCAAAACTGCCATTATTCACCCTGGATCAAGCTGAGAAGAGATCTAGACCGTTTAAAGTCTTAGAAAACGGGAGGTTGAGGACGGTTTATGTTTTCCCCAATTTATATTACGTTAAAACCCTAATTTTTGTGTATGTTTTGAGAAATAGGCTAGCTATCAGGGAAGATGGTGCTGAAATAGGCCCAATTAAGGCGAATAAAACTTACTGCATGAATTTCAAAGTTTGTCTCTTTGCTTTAATAAATATATTCTAACTATTATTAGTGTTTTAACTTGGTGGTGCATGGAAGGTGTTCGACGAATTGTCTGTGAGATGCTTCCATACCATAGCTTTTACTTCGCAATACTCAAATTGATGTTTAGTAAGTAAATACCCAAATTTTCCCAGTATTTGAACTTTAATATTTTTATTTCTTATTTACTAATAATTTTTTTGTTTATATATAAAATCTTGAAATTTTGATGTTTTTATGAAATGTGAAGATGTGCATGGAAGCTTTGATGACTTCTGAGATCAGGTTTTAGCATCAATACATTGTGTGGTTATATTATTTATATTGCGTGATGATAGTTTGCCCGCTGTCACAAAGAGACGTCTTCGATCTTAAAGGTAGTTAATCCACTTACTTACTTATATATCATATGCAAATTTCCATAATCAATCTAATAATTGTCTTCATAGGGATCTAAATACTCTGGTTTTAGTTTTTTTCATTGCCAGATCGCTATTGCTTCTCATGTTGAATGCAAAGTCAACTTTGATCGTAATGATCCAGTTCATGAAAAATGGATGTGTTGTGGCTGATAAAGAAACAAACACATCTTAAGACATGAATCAGGATGACAACGATTGTGATGGTCTGCATCATTTCACCCAACATAAACCTGGTCATGTCCTTGAGGAGTCTGTAGCTTAACTGTTTCATTAAGGTATTTCCTAATTCGGAGAGAAAAAAATTAAGCTACATTATGAAAATCTGCAAAACTGCATTGTGTTATTTTATTTCCTGTTCTCATTAACAATATTTTGTTGGGAAGATTTGTGTGACCAAATGTTTCATCTCTGTGCCAAAGTAAAGGAAAGATTGAGTACTCCAAAAGATTATCGGGCATTTCTGGAAAGCGTTGAACAGTGTGCACATAAACTATTACTCGACCACAACTGCAATCACCGGTAAGTTTATGTACATAGTATTCAGTACCTAAAGCTAGGGGTTAGCAATAACCGAAATTGAACTAAAATTAAGTGAAAAACTGAATTGACCAAAAACCGAGTAATCGAAAATCGGTTATCAGCTTTTTTTTTGTAACATCGGGTAACCAAATAAACCGAACTGAAGTGAATCAATCGTATTTTCATATAATGCTAGCCTTTTACTTTGTTGGCTGTATATCTTCACTACTTCAGTTAGTATGTGTTCAATGTAGATGGTCGTCGCCTTTAGTAGAATTTAGACTATTGGTTTTATTTTGGACACAAGTGTTAGTTTTATTGATTTGAGATTTTGAGTGGCATGCTTATATTTGATGGTATAACAAGTTTGGTAATTAGCTTAAATAATTTTTAATTTTTTTAGGTAAATACGTAATTACGTATATATCTTATTCTCCATAAGTATATGCGTGTCTTTTTTGTATATCTCGATGCTGAGTCTACATGAACGCCCCTTTATTTATTTATTTATTTATTTTTGTGACTCTAGCATGACTTTACTATATTCATATTATCGTCACAAATGTATTGATAATGTGGTAATATTATTTTTGTGCTTATAACTAATTTTGGCAGGATCTGGATCCAAACCATCTTCAATTTCTAGCAAGGAGAAGTATATGATTCAAGCAAAATGACCTTTCTGACTATGAATGTTGCACTCCAAGTTACCAACTTATGCCAAAAGATGTAGGGAATTTTACGTCAAAGGTGTTTGGTTATAGGTTTTTATTTGAAAGCGGGTGTTGCTGTATACAGTACCCAATTTCTTCATCAAGTCAAAGAACGAAGATAGGTTTCGAGGTGTTTATCATTGGGTGTTTGTTACATCTGGAAGTCAGGATTAATCTTTCAAACGCATGCATTTATTTTGATGTCAAGATGACATGTTGGGAGTTTCTTTGAAATATATCTATTTGTGTGTAGTCATTTTACTCTACCAAGGGTTTTTTGCACTTTTTTGTATCTTCTATAAAACTTATGCAGGGGATATTTCTCAGAAAGTAGATGGTTATTAGTTTCATGGTTTTGTGCATTTCAAGCTTCAACTAGACATGTTCCCCTGTCTACACCTACCATACATGAATGTTACTTGACATTTTTCTTTTAAGCAACACTTCACGCCCTCACGTTTTAGACGTTCAACATTTACTGTTTTTCACTGGTTTGTGATTTCTTTAGTGTAGTCGAACGCTTTTGCTCATTAGTAAACGAGTTGCACATTGATCTTAAAAAAAACTTATATGTTTCCGTTTAAAATGAAAAAAAGATACTTATGCCATTATAACATTATACTACTCGTCCACCGGACGGGTATAAAACTAGTTCTAGGGTATTGGCGGGGAATAATTAGTAGGACAGTTATGGTTTTTTTTGTATTATTTCGTTTAACCGCCAACAAACGGATAATTGTCTAAACTACTTTGGACGCCGTCTGGCCGAACATAGCCGTACGAAGCTCTTAAACGTCTCTTAGTTATCTCTAGTTAGGGGTATGCGTGGTGCGGTTCGCTGCGTTTTTGGCTAAAACCAAACCGAAAACCAAAACTTCGGTTTTTGGTGTTTTTGAAACCGTTCGGTTTCGGTTTTTTCAGTTTTCGTTTGGTTTCGGCTTTTTCGGTTTTTACCATTTGAGCTTGAAAATTTTAGGCCGAGAAAATAGTTTACAAAAAATAATGAATTTAAATATAAATAATTTTGTTAATTATAAATTAGTAGACTACTAAACATTTGATCAAAAATATTGGAGTTAATATTTATTAAATTCTTATAAATTACTTAATATAAATATAAAAAAAATAAAAATTATCCAGTTCGGTTTTTTTACATGCAAAACCAAAACCGAACCGAACCGTTAGTGCGGTTTTTACAAAAACATAAAACCAAACCGTCGGTTTTTTGTTTCGGTTTGGATTTTTTGGTTTTTTCAGTTTCTTCCACACCCCTATCTCCAGTTCGGAAGAAAACCCACCCGGCCCATTTGAGGTAAAAACCGGACGCCATCAGGATTGAACTTTAGATTACAAAGATTACAGTCTTTCTTAACTAAGTCACCCATACCAACTCCAAAGTATTGTTTGTCGGGATTGAATATGAGTCTATGTTGAGAAAGTGGGAAACCGTTTTCTATCACTATGTCACGTTGGAAAGGATAAGATTATATTTTTTTTAAAACTAAAATAAAATATCATGATATAATATTTGGGTGTAAACGAAACGGATAACTCAAATCATTATCAAGTTTGTAATACTTTGATATCAGATTATATTGTTGGGATTATACGATACATGCATGCATTTATGCAACATAATTAATTCAACCAAACTTTTGGTTTTTCACTTTTCCTTTATGAGTATTTTCTTATTATTTCTTTCTTTGAGGAATGTCGGTTTTATTTATATCAGTTAAAAACAAGTAAGGACTTTTTGATAGTTTTTTAATTGGTGACGAATCTAGAATAAAATCTCGGGGGTAATGTTTAAAAATATAATTACAATAATAAATAAATAAATTTAAACACATGAGGTTCAGATTTCTCCTATTCGATTTTTGAATGCTTGAAATCGAGCCATTACAATATCTTCATTTAATTTATCAAATGTTTCTCTTTCGATTGCACAAGAGCATTGTAAAATACTCACCTATTCGATTGTGCAAATCCGTCTTAATAAACTTCATTTTAGAAAAATATATTTTAACGGTTGCGGTTGTAACCGGTAAAACCAACGCTAGCTTCAATGTACGGTAAACGGAAAGCACACCACTTTTCATTTGATTTATTGAATATTGAAGCTAGAGTTGGTTTTATCGGTTGCAACCGCAACCGTTGAAACGTGTTTTTCTAAAATGAAGCTTGTCAAGACGGATTTGCGCAATCGAATAAGTGACGTGTATTTGAACAATGCTCTAACTTGTGCAATTGAAATAGAAACGTTTTGTAAGGCCCCGTTATCGGTAGCCCTACTTTCGTGTTGGATTTACTCATAAACGCAGTTCTAAATATCAGAGTTAATTAAAACATTCGCGGAACATTAAAAACTTTCATAAAACATTTCGTAACAATCGAAAACTTGTCTTAAACAAACAACTTGTCTTTCAAAAACAAAGTAATTAAAACATATCACGTCTTGAGCCTTCTGATGCCAGCCTCTTATTCAATGCCACGTGTCTCCTCAAGCGAGCTGCCTCATCCTACTCACCTGCGTGCATACTAAAAGTCAGCTACGCTGAGTGAGTTCTAGTTAATCATACATTATACAATACACACAAACTTATATTCTTTCATTCATACTTTCATACTTTCTTTTGTACTAACTTGCTTTCATATCTTACGTTATAAAGAGCATTACGCCCTACATTCCTCGAGTATTATTAGGGCTCGGTACCCTCCTTCCTCGAGTATTATTAGGGCTCGGTACCCTCTTTCCTCGAATATTAGTAGGGTTTGGTTCCCTAGTTCTCGAATATTAGTAGGGTTCGATTCCCTCTTCGTTACCATACAACCATACATCATACCTCGAGTATTATTAGGGCTCGGTACCCTTTTCGTAACCATACAACCATACAACCATCCTTTCCTTCTTTTATTAACTTTATCACGTTCATACACATAAGCATACATATCATACTTACCTTATACATATCGTTACAACTTGACAGTACGTGCAATCTCCGAAGATCGTTCACGTACCATCAAGCAATCATTCATACATTTCACATTATTCACATAAGGCATACATTTATCTCTTAGGATAAGCATATTAACAAACATATTGAGTATGCACACAGCCCCGAAAACATAACACATCAATGGGGCTAGAAACTCACCTGAACATGGTTACGTTCACCATTAATTGTTATTCCCTTCTTGAGCTGTGCACGGCTAACTGTATAACAATACACGTATCAATCATCTATCGCTATCTATATTGCGCTTCTAGTTTAATTATAACCCACAACGAACGGGGGTCCGGGGGCAGCGCCCCTGGCATCGGGGTTCTAGGGGCGGCAGCCCCTAGCAGCGTCCAAGGGGCAGAGCCCCTGGCTGGGGTCGAGCTGCCAGGTCAGCTTGGAAAAATTTTATTCCATTAACTGTCTTAACACATTTTTTATTAGGTTTTTAATTTATTTCTAATTTGCTAACTCCAGCGAACTTATCATTAATCGAACTTAACAATAAGTGAACTTAACATTAAGCGAACTTACTGTAAGCGAACTTAACGTCATGCGAACTTAGTGTTCGGCGAAGTTAACCCTAAGCGAACATATGCCAGGCGAAGTTAAGCATTAGCGAAATTATCCTTAGGCGAAGTTATCATGGGCGAACTTGGTAACAGACGAACTTATGCCTTAGCGAACTTAAGGTGGCGAAGTTTAGCAGTGGATAACTTAGCTTGAAGGCGAAGTTGCTCAGTAGGGGTTACTGTTCGCTCTAAAACCCCTTAATCATAATCGTTTCATCGCGAAATCCTTGAATGCGAGTTTAACCAAACCCGTAAACATTCCCATGTTCATTTTCGGATAAAACTTGACCCGTAATAGCATAAAGCATGAAACTTTAACGCTTAAACGTTTAATACTAGATCTAGGATTCATTTTACACGAGCCGCACATATTCGCAGGTCTAACGAGTTCGTTTTAGCATCAAGTTCGCAATTTTACGTTTCATTTATATCCGATCTATACTCGTTCTAAGTTTCAAGACTAAACGTTTATAAAAACGTAATATTTAGGATCAAAACATACCTTTTATACGTTCGATTGGTCGCGTTTTGCTTGGTTATCTTGTATCTAGCTAGTATATGAGAGATCTATTGCTATTCGATGTTCGTTGGTCGTTTCACCCTCTTCATCTCTCTCGGCCGTAAATAGTAATAAGGAAGTGTGTGTGTGTGTGTTTTTGAGTGTGTAGAGATTAGGATGGATATAGATGAGGGTTTAGGGTTTTAGGTTGGTTTAAGAGGGTATTTATACCTCTTGAAGCCCATGGACCTAAAACCCATTACCACTTAATCCACCTTAATTAATCTAAGTCCATGATCCGTTCTTTACTCGATATTAATTAATTAATAACGCGAAATTACTAAACGTAACTTTCTTTATTTAACATTATAATATTTAGGATGTTACACGTTTGATAAAATAAAATAAGATGTTAATGGCTCGATTTCAAGCTTTCAAAAACCGAATAGAAGAAATCTACACTCTATGTATTTAAATATATTTATTATCGTATTTTTATTTTTGTTTCGTATACATTGTATGAAATACGGTAAAAAATAAATTTTAAACTTTAAACTAAATAACGAACATAAAACAAATATGGTTAATGGGTTATTGGGTTTTAAACTATGGTTAGACTTAAATTTCTTTGAACTTTTAAACTGGTTGAACTTTAAACAAATAAATGTAACATTATATTTTTCTGTGGTATCGAAAATACAAAACCCTAAAAAAAACAAATTGTTTTTTTACACTACCGAGGAAAATTGAGAGGTAACGGAGGCTACCCTGCTAAGTCTACAGATCCGCACCTACTCTTAATGATTCCATTAAGAGACTACCTTTAATTTAGTCAGAGGAATATTGTGTTGACCCATGGTCTCTCTTGATGATTAAGTTTCAGAAACATGTTAAATGATTCAAAGACAACCTCTTATCATTTAAAACAGATTTCTTATTGATTCAGCAAAATATTGTCAAACAACTCCTAAGTTGGGTATGATGGGGTAATGGGTCAGAACAAGCCTATTTAGAACTTATTTATTTTCGTGTGGACAAAACAAACTTCATTGAAAATATATTCGGCTTAAATACGCGGTTTTGAAATAAACATGCAAAATGTATCAAAATATCATTAGAATTAATTTCTAGGTTTGATAGATTGTAATTTATTTTTTGAACTCAACAAAAGATCTAATACCGTCTTTATCTCATTGATTTTAATTTTATTCACACGAACTTCCTTCGCAGGGATACCTTTTCAAACTCAGTTATAATTAAGCTGGCAACCACCCAATTGCCAATCTTTCGTCTTCGTGCATCCTCCTCGTCTTCTCAAAATGATAATAATATTGTCAACAAATTGCGTCCCGAATTCCACATTTTAAAAATACAACTAGGTATCAATGTAAGGAAACCCTAAAAATTAAAGAAAAACCTTATCATATTGCCAAAGACTCGTACTCTCTTCATACAATCTGATGGTAGAACGGTCAATCTTTGTTTTTTTGTTTCGCCACATTTTTACCCGTGAGTATTTTCGGTAACAATTCTCATGGTCACAATTGCCGCCCATCATTAGAATCCAAAATTTCACGCATTTAACAACAAAAAAAATGTATTATAATCCGTTTGAAACTTTATTTCCATCAAACTTCAAATTTATATTAAATACGACTAAATCCAAACCAAGTCATAAAAAATAAACTCAACGATCAATTTACATTTTTATAATTCCTGTAACTCTATTATCGTCCAAATACCGATAAAAACCGAAACAACGAACCAAACCAACATAATACTAAAATTTTAAACCCTAAAAACTTCAAAAGTTCGTATCTAGTTATTGTATTTTAAAGGGTCATTTGGTAAATCAATAAGATGTCTGATTGATTAAAAGATAGCATCTGAATTATTCAGCATGCCTATGAAACTTAACTATTAAGAATCTTCATGAGTCATTAAGAGGTAGCATGTTAATAAAATCATTAAGAGACTACCAAACAACCACTTACTTTTCAGTTAATCAAAACATTATCTCAAAAAGTTGTTACTCCATACTAATATACAAACATGTTGTTACTCCATACTAGGAAAAAGCCATGTGTCCAATACGTGTTTAATGTTTTTACTAAACAATACCCAGCATTAAAACACCAACCTTTTTTGTCTTGATTTTTATTTAATTCCGGAGGGAATATGAATGAACATGATTTGAAAAAGTGCAAAGGTTACTATTTACTAGACTAGCATCATGGAGCAGTTTCCTTGTATTCTGCTAACTAGTTTCTTAAGTTTTAAAAAACTCAACATTTAAAACCCTAAAATCTCTCTTCTCTCTCTCATCATTTTCACTCTCTCATATATCAAACATGAGCACACCCTATACGATAGTTAGAAACCGTGTTAAAGATCTGATTTCATGTTTTAACTCATGTAAGCTTCCGGTGGAGAAAGATGATGATGATATTGATGTTGAATTGGATCGGATTAAGCGAGCTGAAAGAGGGAAGCAAGTGGTGAATGAAATGACGTCGGAGGAGGTGGTGGTGGTGGAGACTCAGACTACTACTGATCGTGAAGGAGGTGAAGAGACTCATGATGAATCAGATGATTATATTGTGTTTTATTTTAAGGATGATGACGTCAGCGGATCAGGGATTGTTGAGGAAACCTCGTCTAACGTTGTTGGTAGCAGTAGTAGACGTCGGCGGAACAAGGTTTGTTATGTTTGTTAATTTCCGACATATGTGTTTGCATGTTTTATTGTTTATAAGTTTAATGATTATTATTATTATTATTATTGTTATTATTATTATTATTTGTGTAGAGAATTGTTTCGGAGATTAAGGAAGTTGACGAGTCGGTGGAGCATGTAGACACATTGGAGGAGTCGAGCAACTCGAGTACTAGTTCATTTGCCTTCCCAGCGTAAGTAACTACTACAGCGATCCCAATATTCGATCACCATGTTTAATTACAAAAAATAAATGAAGTAATCAATTTTGGATGTTTAGTTATTATTGATTATGTTTTTTTTTTTGCTGAACTGTTTGTTTTTCAAGATTTTACGGTTTGGTTTTGATGGTTTAGCAGTTTTAGTAAGTAAATAAATGTTAAGGATTGTTCATGGATATAGTAGATATGCATAGCTTTATATTCTTAAAATGAAAAAAATATTAAATGACAAATGTTGCACGGCTTGTTTGATTTATATGTTGATTCATTGTTCAAAACCTTAAACTGTCAAATAGTTAAAGTTGGCCTTAGGGCCGGCCGAGGGGAGGGGTGAGGAGGGTGACAGTTCCAGGCCTGATTGCCAGGGAGGCCCAAAATTTTCTAAATTTATTTTTATATCATGTATATTTGAAAAAAAAATATGTATCTTTAATGTTTAAACTCAAGTATCCAATTCATTTAAGCAATTTTTATATAAAAAAATTAAAATAAAAAGAATTTGCACGTACAACCCAAACCATAATCCAATTACCCAATAAACTCATTTAAAAGTTAAATTGTTATCGAGCTTATATTTTACTTAATGCCCAAATTCTTACCCACCCTCTGCCAAAAAACTTTTAATGATTCCCCGGGACGGTCTGGACTGTGAGCCGACGGACCATATGTATTTCAATCTAGCTGACTTTTTTTGTTTGGAAGGTTCAGTTTTGGTGGTTTGTGAAGTCCCTACTAATTATAAGGTTTGTTTTGTTGATAATATGCAGAATCCAACAGGAGTGGACAGGTAGCCCCGTGTCGATGCCAAGACCAGAAAGACACTACAAGTCTGATTGCGCTTGTGTTCAATGTTGTAAATTCTAGTTTTGTTTAGCTCTGCTATTGCCTTTTGAATTGGTCATCATGGCAATGGAGTCTCAGAACAAGATTCATTTATGATGTTTTGTATATCTCTCAAGGTATAATAATAGTCATTTTACAAGCAGTGATAGCGTTAAGAAAATGATATTCACCAAAACTAGAAAACTTTGTATGCAATTCTTTGCAAAACAAAAAGACTTCTCTTTTGCATTTGACATAATGACATTGAACATTTGACAATGAAGTGAAATATAGTTATTTTGTTTAATTTTTATGTTTATCATTAAGGTTGCGTGTTTAAGTCTCATTTATGTATATCGTTAAGGTTGCGTGTTTAAGTCTCATTTATATAATACATCTTCATTTAGACATAAACATGTTTATGAAATAAATTTCTAGTTTACTTAGTTGTTTTTTTTATCAAGTCATTGTTCGCCTTTCATTGTCTTTGCTGAATCATTATTCAAAAATCAAATACACTTAATACCGCCTAAACTAAGCAAGTATGCAGTCATGAACACATCACAAATCAATTTAATAACCATATATTACTGATATGAGGCTTGAAGAGCATTAAGAATTAATGTACATTTCATGTACGTGTAACGCCTTAGTTAGCCACCATCGCGTTATGGATGCCTAATACCTTGGTTGTGTATGAGAGAATAACATATATTTAAGCATCTTTGAGTAGAAGCAGTCTCAGAACGAGCAATCTCCTGGAAAGTGTCGGCTCAGTTAACCAAAAACAAAGTCGTGAGCTCTGTATTTGCAAAGCGAACATATTGATTGGTATTAATGGCCAGGCGTTACATACTTACATTTCAGTTTACTAATTGAAGAGGTAGGTCCCAGCAGAGCCCAGTTGGACCCGCAAGACTCACCTTGAACAGGGACGTCTGCGCACTGACCAACTGCTCCAGCAGGACCCACCATGCTCAAAGAACCTTACGCGCAGTACGCCAGCTGTACCCGCAGGAAAAGCCTCCCAATGGTGAAATACCCCGCCTGTTCCCGCAGCTGCGGATACAAGCCGTCAGGGAAGGCTACCCGCACTAACAGAAAGGCTACACGCACAAGGCATTCGTTACTTCAGTAGTCACATGAAGGAATGAGCAAGGCGGGAGTATGCTTCTGGAAGGTCTTTCGTACTATACCTACTAAGGTATGGGCAAAATAGACGATCTGACCAAAACAGCCCATGAACCAATCACAGGGTGACAGCTCACCGACAACAGTACGAGGAGGAGCACCCTCTAGTACTGTTTGTCACTATTAGCCGCTGCCTACTCACCAACCCTCACTGTGGGACGTGCGTAGCCTACAGTTGGTGGAACAGTGCATAGCCGGCAGTAAAGGAACAGTATACAGCCGGCCTTGTCACTATCGGCCGCAGCCTATCCACCAACCAGCATGGCCTGTGCGTAGTCCACTGTTGGTAGAACAGGAATACTATTCAGCCGGCTGTACCTGCTTGGAAACCTACCTTCGGCTATAAATACTCCAACACCTTGGAATGGTAAGGACATCATCTGATATCTCAATCTTATCTAGCAATCTCTTAATATACACTTATATTCAGAGCAATCTAGTCTGATTCTCACGCCGGAGGGTGGTCACAAGGAGGAACCCCCCCCCCTTCTCAGTGACGAGCTTACGGTGTCTGTTTTGCAGGTCTCCAGAAGAACAACCTTCTCTGCTGAACCTCATTCCCGTGGGAAACATTACTTAACCCCCAGATTATCTATAATCTGTCCAGGGTTCACTTAGTGTTTCTTCATTGGCGCCATCCGTTAGCGAGGAGGTTACAAACCTACCCGCTTCACACCCAAAGATCAAGCAGAAAAGTCGGGAATTTCTGCGTGACATCAGGAAAACCGCGGGATGAATCACCACGGAAAACCGAAAAACTAAACCCTTTTCAAAACCCCTTGCTAAGTCCAAAAGTTCACCTCACTTATTAATAATTCATGAGAAGAATATTGGACTGGGGGGACTTGAAGAGGTAGGTCCCAGCAGAGCCCAGTTGGACCCGCAAGACTCATCTTGAACAGGGACGTCTGCGCACTGACCAACTGCTCCAGCAGGACCCACCATGCTCAAAGAACCTTACGCGCAGTACGCCAGCTGTACCCGCAGGAAAAGCCTCCCAATGGTGAAGTACCCCGCCTGTTCCCGCAGCTGCGGATACAAGCCATCAGGGAAGGCTACCCGCACTAACAGAAAGGCTACACGCACAAGGCATTCGTTATTTCAGTAGTCACATGAAGGAATGAGCAAGGCGGGAGTATGCTTCTGGAAGGTCTTTCGTACTATACCTACTAAGGTATGGGCGGAACAGACAGTTTGACCAGAGCAGCCCATGAACTAATCACAGGGTGACAGCTCACCGACAACAATACGAGGAGGAGCACCCTCTAGTACTGTTTGTCATTATTAGCCGCTGCCTACTCACCAACCCTTACGATGGGACGTGCGCAGCCTACAGTTGGTGGAAAAGTGCGTAGCCGGCAGTAAAGGAACAGTATACAGCCGACCTTATTACTGTTGGCCGTAACCTATCCACCAACCAGCATGGCCTGTACGTAGTCCACTGTTGGTAGAACAGGAATACTATTCAGCCGGCTGTACCTGCTTGGAAACCTACCTTCGGCTATAAATACTCCAACACCTTGGAATGGTAAGGACATCATCTGATATCTCAATCTTATCTAGCAATCTCTTAATATACACTTATATTCAGAGCAATCTAGTCTGATTCTCACGCCGGAGGGTGGTCACAAGGAGGAACCCCCCCCCCCCTTCTCAGTGACGAGCTTACGGTGTCTGTTTTGCAGGTCTCCAGAAGAACAACCTTCTCTGCTGAACCTCATCCCCGTGGGAAACATTACTTAACCCCCAGATTATCTATAATCTGTCCAGGGTTCACTTAGTGTTTCTTCACTAATGTTTCCTTAGTTGTTCCATCAAAGGTTCCAACTTGGATTACAAGAGTCGTGCTTTCTTCTTTAGCTTACACATCAGAAGATTCGACTTCAATGCAGCGGAGGTTATATAGATTACAACATGACTAGAACAACCACCCAAACTGTTACCTTTATTTATGCTTCTGTTATAAAAGTAAAAAAAAATAAAATTGAAACATGCATACAAGTCTTGGTAAGACTGTAAGAGTATCTGGACTACTATTTAGATAACATTCATCAATAAATGTAGGTGGTATGCGCAAGACCAAGAGTTTTAACTACTATTTAGATAACATTAATTCATCACTAAAGATTTGACTGTATCGACGAGGACTGGCTCGTCATGCCTTGTCATCTAGCTAGTTTGTATGTTAATGTAATGACTAGACGCAACTAATAATTATCGAGCTTTGGTCATCGTATATCTAGTTCTTTTGAGGTTTGACACTAGAAATCTAGTACAAGTAAACACAAATGCACATGGTGTATTAAATGTTGGAATAAATTCATTATAAGATGCTAGCTCATTCTTTAGTGTGAAATCAAGAATACACATATGCAATATTCCTATTGCTAGAATTGTTGATGTAGCTGTGGGGTTACCAAAGCCAGTTTTTTTCAATCTTGAAAACCATATTGTACTTTGCATTCAAACTACACATCTAGTAGATCGAGTACACGTTATATATCAAGGTTATTTTAATTACTCGCCCCATTATATGTCTTATTCAAATACACCTCCATGGTCCATCACCAGTGGTCCCAATTGGCTATACTTGGTATTAGTTATAACTTACAAATTTGTGTGCGGGTATCGTGTTAACTTCGTCTGATTACCTCAAACGGGCCCGTACTTGTTTACTCGCTTCGAAAACCAATATATTAACACACTATCTAATTTCAAATACAGAATATATAACAAACACTATATAATTTATGTTACTATATAAGATAGATATTTTGGAGTGGTTATAAATTTGTGTACACCCGTATCGTGTTAGATGATACCTCCGCCCGGTTACCTCAAACTAGCTCGTACTTGTTTATCCGTGTCGAAATCCAATATGTTAATATGCTATCTAATAAATATATATTTAAGTTAATAGAAACTTAGCATTTATTACAAATTTAAAAGTATAAATTTGTTAGAAAACGATAATTGGTATTTGATGTTTCAAAATAAGTTTAAAGCAATAACACACTAACACCTGTATCATTAACCAAAAGGGCCTTGGTTTAGTGGTATTAAGATGTTGTTTAAATCTTATTGGTGACAAAAATACATAATAAAAGGCAGATAAAAAAAATGCTTCGATTCAGTACATTTTTACAAGTAATTATAAAAAACCGGTTAAAAACGGTGTAAATTTTCTAATAAATATCTAACAAATATATATTTAATTTACTAGAAACTTAGCATTTCTTAAAAGTGTATATTTGTTAGAAAACCATAATTAGTATTTGATATTTCAAAATAAGTTTAACGCGGTAACACCTGTATCATTAACCAAAAGTCTAGTGATATCAAGATGGTGTTCGAGTTTTACTGGTGACAAAAATATAGAATAAAAAGCAGATAAAAAAAACGCTTCGATTCAG
Source organism: Bidens hawaiensis (assembly GCF_021521415.1). Taxonomy (NCBI): domain Eukaryota; kingdom Viridiplantae; phylum Streptophyta; class Magnoliopsida; order Asterales; family Asteraceae; genus Bidens; species Bidens hawaiensis. Next base: position 139,825 of record NW_027494249.1, on the reverse strand, counting down.
TACAGTTTTACAAGTAATTAAAAACAAGCCGGTTAAAGAAACTTCGACAAACAGTAATGAATTTGATACCATAAAGATTGAATTAACCTGGAGATATGTTAAAGTAAGTAATTAAGTTGATGATCAGTATTATTCAACCAACATGATTGATCAAACAATCCCCAATCCTCGGCCACAGCCTGATCTTGATCTCTTTGCTGCGTTAACAACGACGTCTCTGGTGCCGAGACGAATCCTTGAGGCAACTCATTGGAGGAAGAGGTCATCAAGCTTCTAAATGCTCCCATCTCCGAAAACAAGAGGTGGTTGTCTGTCAACATTGGTGGCTCGAAGCTTTGATTAGCCAACGTCGGGTTAAAAGGCGTCGTTTCTGGCAAGATATTGGCGGGACCGATGGAGTTGCGGCTACTTGAGCTTTTTGAATTGTTTGATTTACGTTCATGAGCAGAAGCTGTGGAAACGGAAGAAGATTTTCCGTTTCCACTCTTCTGCTTTGAACGCTTTGCTTTACGGCTGCCACCACCTACGGGAACATTGCGAAGAATGCCTCCTTTGGTCCAGTAGCGGCGGCAGCCTTTGCAAAAGAAACGTGGTTGAGAAAGGTTATAGTTGTTGTAGTAACAAAACTTCGTATTTAAAGATCCACAATGCGGACACTTTAAACAACCACCGTCGCTGCCGACACCGCCACAGAACATACCCCCAATTCCATTGCCTATGAATTGTACATCCTGCATATTATTATTTTTTTTATCAAAATCTCTATATAGAATATAAGTGAATGAGTGATTGGAGAATGGAGGATGTAACTTGTAAGTTAATGTGAATAATATCTTCTATGATCTAAAGAATATGATTTAGTGGTTGGGTGTGAAGTTACGAAAATGCCCCTGCAGGTGTGGTTAAATAGGTGCCGCCATTTTGGGTGGGTGGTCATTCCTCCACGTTAAGTGGAAGTATGACGTGTTTCCACTACGAGTAATTGGTTAGTCAGCCAACGTTGACATTTTTGGAGTAATCAGTAATGTACTAATGTGTCCTAACTTGTTTAATACAAGGATATATGGGTAGTGGAGCTATAAATATGGGTGATAAGGTGTGACACGGGTGAGAACACCGCCCCTTGGGTGCTAAGAGGGGCAACGGGTTTTGTTGTCGGCGAGGTTTAAGAGAATATTATTATTTTATTGTTGTGTGTGCGTGTGATATATATATATATGTATATCTGTATGGGGCTATAACATCATTAAACCCCTAAAACAAAAATCATTTTTTTGCTGACTGTGTGTTACATGAAACAAAACGTCCCATTTTGTAGTCACTCCACTACATATAGCCTAATGGGTTTAAATTTTAAAGTTTTTTTTACGGGCATTTTGGTTTAGTGATAGCTCAATTATTTCTCTTAGAAGAGATCGTGGGACAGCTAAAACTGCATGTAGAGATGCTCATAGTGACATATATGACCGGTGGAATTTGATAGTCATATTTGAATTTTAAGAATCTTAACTAAAAATCAAACAGATAAATAAGACATGTACTTTTAGCAACAAAGTTATTTTAATCTTAAGATAGATCAAGTAAGAAGCTAGAAACCGCCTAGTAGATAAGAATGTACTAATTATTTTATATGATTTTTCCGGTAGTTAATGAAATTTAAATTTAAGAAAAGTTCAAAGTTTTAACATTATTACTTTAAATTTACGAGCTTCTAATATTTCTATAAAAATGAAATAAAATTGACTAAAAAAACTATCTGAATCGTCCTTGATCCGAGTCACATGACATCATGTGAAACCATATAAGTAGGGATGTTTATGGTTCCCTTCAACCGTTTTAAGCACCTTTTGAGACCATTCGATAAGCACTATTCAAATAAATTTAAATTATATAAAGATAACCAAATAAATTTGACAAAAAAAAAACATATATACATGAAGAAATGATGGAATAATATTACAGCTACACTACGAAAATCATTAGCAAAATATCTAACTTCATTGTCACAAGTAACCGACTATTTAAAACAATATGTTTTATACCAAAAAGTCTACCGTCTTTTTCTACAACCATACAATCATTAATGTCTATCAACATTTCAAAAACGCTAGCGAAATTATTAATTAAATAAAAAAAAAAAAAAAACGTCAGTCTACAAATTTTCAAAGTTCAAAAGCACAACACATTCCAATTTTTCAACTCCATTTGATAATATTTAATATATTGCCATTTGCTTTCATCTATACAAGGATATAAAAGACAAGACTATCAAAACCTTAATTAAAGAACGACACAAATTGTAACATAAACCATTATTTCAGTGTTTTCAAGATCTTCATTTTCTTGCAAAACAACTTTGGTTTCTATCGGCTCTTGTAAAAGTCGACTTCTTAAACAACGTCTATATATGTATAGGTGCTTATGCCTTTTTTTTTAGTAAGATTATTTTTAAAATAGTCTAGAACTTGTCCCTAGTTGCTAAGTAGATTCACTTGGAAAAGAAAATGTTCCAAACTAATGGATTCGAGTCCATAACCAAAGGTTCCAATGCACGATATCTGGTAGCATTTATCAATAAGGCCTAGTCAATTAGTATTGAAAAAACGATGGAAGCATGAATCCGTCGCAATACGATACAAAATTATATATTTTGTGGAATTCATTTTCCACCAACCCACTAACAAAAAAATTCTATTGCTTAATCCAATCATACGACGCCACATAAACCAATTATGACCACGCAACGCACAACTTCTCATTTGTAATATATAAATATAATAATAATCCATTCCTTTTACAATCACTCTCCACTTGCAATCACATGATTGAGTTTCAGTGAAATTATATTTGTTAAATTTAGGCAAACCATGAGACTCAACTATTGATCTCATCTGTATTGCAAGTAGTTATACATGATAATGCTTAAGTATTTTCTACGTAATAATGATTATATATTGCAAACGCCGATATAATTCAATACATAACCATTTATAGCACTTTATAGGTAAAGTGTTAGAAACACTATATAAACACTTCTATATATTTCATAAACTCTAATACATAAGTTGATCTAACAATGTTTTCTTTTTCTCTTAATGCGATTTATTAAAATTAATTGGTTCTATAGTGAATGAATATATGATTGTATTTTCTTATGTTTTCTAAATATCTAGTCTAAGAATACATCTTTACTAAAACTAGATATATGTTGAAATCTGTAAGGCCCCGTTACCGGTAACCCTACTTTCGTGTTGGATTTACTCATAAACACAGTTCTAGATATCAGAGTTAATTAAAATCTTTACGCGGAATATAAAACTTTCATAAAACATTACATATCAATTCATAATCATGTCTTTAAACATTCCTCTTGTCTTTCAAAATCAAAACGTAACTTATAAAACATATCGGATCTTCAGATGCCAGGCTTTAGTCTTCTGCCATGTGTCCTCCACTCAAGCCAGCTGTCTCATCCTACTCACCTGCGTGCATACTAAAAGTCAGCTACGCTGAGTGAGTTCTAGTTAATCATACACTACCATACAATACCTTGTTACATACATACGTACTTAACCTCATAACTTTCTTTCATACACACATAAGTACTCATACCTTCATTCTTACTTACATACTCTCTTTCTTACTTACATACTTTCTTTCTTACTTACATACTTTCTTTACATTCATAATCATACGTTTTAAAGAGCCTTTCGCCCTATAACCTCACAGATATTATAAGGGTCTGGTCCCTAACATCACAGATATTATAAGGGTCTGGTCCCTATCATCACAGATATTATAAGGGTCTGGTCCCTATCATCACAGATATTATGAGGGTCTGGTCCCTAACATCACAGATATTATTAGGGTCTGGTCCCTAACACCACAGATATTATTAGGGTCTGGTCCCATGTTTTCGAATATTAGTAGGGTTCGATTCCCTCTTCGTTACCATACAACCATACATCATACCTCGAGTATTATTAGGGCTCGGTACCCCTTTCGTAACCATACAACCATACAACCGTCATTTCCTTCTTTTATTAACTTCCTTACGTTCATACACATAAACATACATATCATACTTGCCATATTTATAACGTTACAACCTGACAGTACGTGCAATATCCGAAGATCGTTCACGAACCATCAAGCAATCATTCATACATATCACATATATCACCTATGGCATACACTTATCACTTTGGATAAATGTATTAACAACACATCAAGTATGCACACAGCCCCGAAAACATAACAAGGAATGGGGCTAGAAACTCACCTGGATCCTGTTACGCTCGCCGTTGATTGTAATTCCTTTCTTTAACTGGGCTCGGCTAACTGTATAATATTTACACATATCAATTACTACTACTACTATTACCACTACTCATTTTCGATAACCGCCTTAACACATTTTTCATTAGGTTTTTAATTTATTTCATAAACGAACTTCACTTCAGGCGAATCTTGGAAACAACTTGGTTCTGGCTTGATTCGATCGAATAGGGACATATTCGATCGAATCTGAGACACACTCGATCGAACTAGACACACACTCGATCGAACCAGTTGGGAAAACTCGTTCGGTCGGACATGGCACTTGTTCGATCGAATAGGAACTCGTTCGGTCGGATATGAAGCTCATTCGGTCGAATAAGATGGAGACCGTTCGGTTGCTTCCCTATTCGGTCGACTGGACTTGTTCGATCTACACATTCGATCGAATGGACTGATTCGATCGACTGATTCGATCGAATGAGTCTGATTCGACTCCTTCAAGCTGGGCGACGGAGAAAACTACGGGTTTTCCAGATTTTCCAGATTTTTGACCCAAAATCGAAGTTTTTGACATGGAAATGCTCGGGATTGAAAGGGCTATCGATTCCTAGTACTTTTAAACACAAAAGCTTGCATTTTGACACCAAAACAAGGCGGTTTTTGACCCGAAAACTCAAGTTACGAAAATGGGAGTTTTTGCTCGGTTTGAGGCCGAAAATGGTTATGAAAACGGATGATTTTCGAGAGGGACTTACCAAAAACGACTAGGAACAAGATTGTGAACTCGGATTTGTGATTTGAGAACTTTCTCTCTCTAGTTTCTCTCTCTAGAATTGAGAGTGTTTGGGTGTGGGTGTGAAAGGGAGTTAGTGAAATGGTATTTTGGGCTCGGGATGGGTATTTATATCTCTCGAGCCCACGGACCCAAGGCCCATTCTCATTTAACCCATCTTACGTAATCTAAGCCCATGACCCGTTCCTTTCTCGACATTAAATAACTAAAACGTGAAATTACTAAACATAACTTTCTTTTATTTATCATATAAAAATTTTAGGATGTTACAAGTCTTCCTCCCTTAAAGAGGTTTCGTCCCCGAAACCTAACTATTACATAAACAAACTAGGGTAAAACTTGCGCATCTCATCCTCGACTTCCCAAGTAGCATCTGATCCCTTGCGGTGTTTCCATATCACTTTGACCAAGGGTATAATCTTGTGACGAAGCTGCTTCTCCTTGCGATCAACGATCTTTGTCGGTTGCTCGATGTAGTTCAATTGTTCATCAACCTCGATGTCCATTAAGGGCACGTGAGACGTGTCATCAGCTAGACACTTCCTCAGATGAGAAACATGGAAGGTTGAATGAATTCCTTCTAACTCATCGGGTAAATCCAGTTTGTAAGCTACTTCACCCACACGTTTTACAATCTTGAACGGTCCAATGTACCTCGGACTCAACTTTCCTCTTTTCCTAAAACGGATAATCCCCTTCCAAGGCGAGACCTTAAGCATCACATAGTCGCCAACGTTAAACTCAATTGGTCGTCGCCGCTTATCCGCATAAGACTTTTGTCTGTCTTGAGCGGCTTTCATTCTTGCTTTGATCTGATCGAACTTTGAAGACGTTTCTTGAACCACTTCTATACTTCCCATTTCCTTCTGACCAATCTCACCCCAACACACCGGGGTTCTACATCGTCTACCGTACCGCATCTCAAACGGTGGCATACCAATACTCGAATGGTAACTGTTGTTATAGGAGAACTCTGCCAGATGCAGATGATCATCCCAACTTCCACCAAAATCTAAAACGCAAGCACGTAGCATATCCTCAAGGGTTTGGATCGTCCTTTCAGACTGTCCATCGGTTTGAGGATGATACGCCGTACTGATGTTCAACCTCGTCCCCATAGCTTCATGAAATTTCTTCCAGAACCTCGAAGTAAACCGTGTATCCCTATCAGACACGATCGATAACGGTACTCCATGCTTGGTTACAATTTCTTTAATGAACAAGCTTGCTAACGTTTCTGACGAGATGGCCTCTCGTATGGGCAGAAAGTGAGCACTCTTGGTCAAACGGTCCACAATCACCCAGATGGTATCATGTTGCTTAGCTGTACGAGGTAGCTTAGTTATGAAATCCATGGTGATGTGTTCCCATTTCCACTCAGGTATCTCTAGCGGTTGCATCTTCCCACAAGGCTTTTGGTGTTCGGCTTTGACTTGTAAGCAAGTTAAGCACTTACCAACATAATCCACTACATCGCTCTTCAATCCTGGCCACCAGTAATCTCTTTTCAAGTCTTGGTACATCTTTGTAGCTCCTGGATGGATTGAGTACCTTGACTTATGAGCTTCATCTAAGATTCGACTTCTAAGATCACCATGGCGTGGGATCCACATACGGTCGAACCTAGTTTTAACTCCATGAGTGTTTTCCACCAACTCATCTTGCTGGCCATAAATCCTTTCCTTCTTTACTAACCCTTCATCTATTAACACTTCTGACTGCACCTTGATGATTTCTTCAAAAAGACTCGGGTTCATGATCAACTTGTATGACTTCACTGTTGCAAGGACTTCCTCATTCTTCCGACTTAACGCATCAGCGACCACGTTAGCTTTACCGGGGTAATACTTAATCTCACAGTCGTAATCCTTTATCAATTCTAACCATCTTCTCTGCCTCATGTTCAGTTCTTTCTGCTCGAAGAAGTACTTTAAACTCTTATGATCGGTATAGATAGTACACTTAGTGCCGTACAGATAATGCCTCCATATCTTAAGAGCATGCACTACAGCTGCTAACTCCAAATCATGCGTCGGATAAGTACTCTCATGGACCTTCAACTGTCTGGACGCGTAAGCTATCACCTTCCCTCGTTGCATCAACACGCAACCTAATCCTTGATGCGAAGCATCAGCACAAACAACGAAATCCTCGTCACCATCGGGTAGAGTAAGGATTGGAGCTTGCGTGAGTCTCTTCTTCAATTCTTCAAAGGCTTCTTCTTGAAATTTTCCCCAGCTGAATACTATCGACCTTCGGGTCATACCGGTCAGCGGTGCGGCTATCTTGGAGAAACCTTCGATGAATCTCCTGTAGTAGCCGGCTAACCCTAGGAAACTTCGTATATCAGTCGGATTTTGCGGAGTCTTCCAATTCGTTATCGCTTCAATCTTAGCTGGGTCCACGGTAATCCCTTCAGGATTAATCACGTGACCTAAAAATTGCACTTCTCTTAGCCAGAACGCGCACTTCGAAAACTTGGCGTACAACCTTTCTTTCTTCAGAACTTCCAATACCTCTCTCAGATGCTCGGCATGGTCAGACTCACTCTTTGAATAAATCAATATGTCATCGATGAAGACGATAACCGACTTATCCAACATCGGTCGACACACCCTATTCATCATGTCCATAAATGCTGCAGGAGCATTTGTTAGACCGAATGACATTACAAGGAACTCGTAGTGTCCATACCGCGTTCGGAACGCTGTTTTAGGGATGTCTACCTCTTTCACCTTCAGCTGATGGTAGCCTGATCTGAGATCTATTCGTGAGAACCAACTCGAACCTTGCAGTTGGTCAAACAGATCGTCAATCCTAGGCAAGGGGTATCTATTCTTTACCGTAAGCTTATTCAACTCACGATAGTCTATGCACATTCTCATACTTCCATCCTTTTTCTTCACAAACAAAACCGGTGCGCCCCATGGAGAAACACTCGGTCTGATAAAACCCTTGTCGAGGAGTTCTTGCAGTTGTGACATCAATTCCTTCATCTCGGACGGTGCTAGACGGTAAGGCGCTTTCGCGACGGGCTGGGCTCCTGGTACTAGATCTATCTGAAATTCTATCTCTCGCTCAGGTGGCAACCCCGGAAGATCCTCAGGGAATACTTCTGGGTAGTCGCGCACAATAGGAACATTCTTCATTTCTTTCGTCTCGGCCGTAGCGTTGACAACATACGCCAGGTAGGCACCGCACCCTCGCCTTAACAAACCCTCGGCTTTTATCATCGAAATGACATTAAGTCCATAACTCTCCTTATCACCATAAACCGTCACCGCACTACCATCCAATGACTTTAACCTTATCATCTTACTTTTACATACTATCTGAGCCTCAAACTCAGACAACCAATCCATACCCAAGACTACATCGAACCCTCCTAAGGCCATAACATACAAAGTAACAGGGAACTCATGTCCCTCTAACTCTATCTTACAATTCTTCACCATTTTTGTTATTTTCACCGAAGTGTCACTTGCGGTTTCTACTACAAAAGTTTCAGACACTCGGCAGCCTTTCATTTTAGCTAGTTTACTAAACGTCGTAGCTACAAAACTTCTATTCGCACCAGAATCAAATAATACAGAAGCGGAAACATCGTTCACTAGAAACGTACCTGTGACGACATCCGGAATCTGCCTGGCTTGTTCCTGGGTCAGCATGTAGGCTCTAGTTCTGGGCCTAGCTTGATCGGCATCCTTCTTTCCACTACCTCCAGCTACACCTTCAGTGCACTCCCTTGACATATGGCCTGTCTTGCCACATTTGTAACATGCTGGCTTCGCACTGCACTCATTGGCATAATGCCCTACCTTCCCACACTTATAACAGGCATTCGACCCCATTCTGCATTCTCCACCATGAGCCTTTCCACATTTGAGACAAACATTAGAACTTTTACCCCACTTGCACTCACCACCATGCCTCTTTCCGCAGGTCTTACACGATCTCTTCTCCCACACTTTTTGTTTCTTATCCCTGGAGTTCCATAACTGAGTACCGGGTCGTTTAGCAGGAGTGACCCCTTTCTTCTCTTTCTCTTCGTCCCTTTCCACCCTATCATCCGCGGCCACGTCAGCATAGACCATTTCCGCGAGTCCAACAGCCGAATCAAAAGTAGCAGGTTGAATCGCCCTGACTAACATGCGGACCTTTTGTGGCAACCCCCTCACATAACACTTGATTCTCTTGACCTCAGTGTCAACCATGCCAGGCACCAACCTAGATAGTCGGTTGAACTCCGTGGTATACTCACGATGCGTCATCATACCGGCTTTTAAATTCTGGAACTTCATCTCCGTTCTTTCAACCTCGGCATCTGCACAGAACTTCTTCATTACCAACTCTTTCAAATCTTCCCACTTCATCCCTTTGATCTCTTCACGGGTCTTCCTCTGCTCCACACTCTCCCACCAATACATAGCCTCATCTATGAATGACTGAGTAGCATAGCCCACAGCTTGGTCGGGACGGCATTCGCTAATGCGGATAACCTTGTCCATAGCGGTTATCCACTGGAGAGTAGCGATTGCGTCTCCTAAACCAGTCAGCTTAGGCGGGTCACAACCTTTGAAGGACTTATAGCTGCACCCACCTTGTCCTCCTCTCCTATCATCGACTTTCACAGACTTACCCCCACTCGAGGCCCCTCTTTCACCTTCCCCATCCCTTCTACCATCACCACCCGCTCCTTCAGCAGTTCGTTCACGGCTTCCAGCAGATCCTTCGGGATTCAGGTTCTTCACAGCAGCAACTACAGCCTGAACAATGGCTGCTTGAACTGCAGGGCTAAGTTGAACTTCCTCGTTGTTGTTCTGGTCTCCTCCAGCTGCGCTTCCTTCATCTTCGGTGTGGGAAGCTTCTTCTACCGAGGGTTGCCGGACAAGACGAGGCCTGCCACGACGTCCAGTGCGACCCCCAGCTTCAACAAATTCTCCAGCTCCAGCCATCAGTATCCTATATGAGAAAACACAAACATCATCACTCAAGGAACTATCTAGTACAAGGATAGTAAGGCTAACAGGTAATAACAGTGGCCAGTTGTGATTAGCTGATCACGTTACTTTCCGTGTCATATACACTTCCCTTTATGAGTCTATTTGTGCTGGTTCTACTTAAGCAGTTTGTCAATTTAAACAGTCAATTATTCCTATCCCTATCGTTCACATATCCTTTCTTATTAACATACATCATTTAATCATGCACTTTACCTTTACTGATCTTGCTTGAGCGACACATGGCATTCTTGAACTGGCATCTTCTTTCCTTTCTTACTTAAATCCCATTCTCTGTTCGAGTCTAAGCATGTAGGATGCTTAAATCTCTCGAACTTTGCTCTGATACCAACTTGTAAGGCCCCGTTACCGGTAACCCTACTTTCGTGTTGGATTTACTCATAAACACAGTTCTAGATATCAGAGTTAATTAAAATCTTTACGCGGAATATAAAACTTTCATAAAACATTACATATCAATTCATAATCATGTCTTTAAACATTCCTCTTGTCTTTCAAAATCAAAACGTAACTTATAAAACATATCGGATCTTCAGATGCCAGGCTTTAGTCTTCTGCCATGTGTCCTCCACTCAAGCCAGCTGTCTCATCCTACTCACCTGCGTGCATACTAAAAGTCAGCTACGCTGAGTGAGTTCTAGTTAATCATACACTACCATACAATACCTTGTTACATACATACGTACTTAACCTCATAACTTTCTTTCATACACACATAAGTACTCATACCTTCATTCTTACTTACATACTCTCTTTCTTACTTACATACTTTCTTTCTTACTTACATACTTTCTTTACATTCATAATCATACGTTTTAAAGAGCCTTTCGCCCTATAACCTCACAGATATTATAAGGGTCTGGTCCCTAACATCACAGATATTATAAGGGTCTGGTCCCTAACATCACAGATATTATAAGGGTCTGGTCCCTATCATCACAGATATTATAAGGGTCTGGTCCCTATCATCACAGATATTATGAGGGTCTGGTCCCTAACATCACAGATATTATTAGGGTCTGGTCCCTAACACCACAGATATTATTAGGGTCTGGTCCCATGTTTTCGAATATTAGTAGGGTTCGATTCCCTCTTCGTTACCATACAACCATACATCATACCTCGAGTATTATTAGGGCTCGGTACCCCTTTCGTAACCATACAACCATACAACCGTCATTTCCTTCTTTTATTAACTTCCTTACGTTCATACACATAAACATACATATCATACTTGCCATATTTATAACGTTACAACCTGACAGTACGTGCAATATCCGAAGATCGTTCACGAACCATCAAGCAATCATTCATACATATCACATATATCACCTATGGCATACACTTATCACTTTGGATAAATGTATTAACAACACATCAAGTATGCACACAGCCCCGAAAACATAACAAGGAATGGGGCTAGAAACTCACCTGGATCCTGTTACGCTCGCCGTTGATTGTAATTCCTTTCTTTAACTGGGCTCGGCTAACTGTATAATATTTACACATATCAATTACTACTACTACTATTACCACTACTCATTTTCGATAACCGCCTTAACACATTTTTCATTAGGTTTTTAATTTATTTCATAAACGAACTTCACTTCAGGCGAATCTTGGAAACAACTTGGTTCTGGCTTGATTCGATCGAATAGGGACATATTCGATCGAATCTGAGACACACTCGATCGAACTAGACACACACTCGATCGAACCAGTTGGGAAAACTCGTTCGGTCGGACATGGCACTTGTTCGATCGAATAGGAACTCGTTCGGTCGGATATGAAGCTCATTCGGTCGAATAAGATGGAGACCGTTCGGTTGCTTCCCTATTCGGTCGACTGGACTTGTTCGATCTACACATTCGATCGAATGGACTGATTCGATCGACTGATTCGATCGAATGAGTCTGATTCGACTCCTTCAAGCTGGGCGACGGAGAAAACTACGGGTTTTCCAGATTTTCCAGATTTTTGACCCAAAATCGAAGTTTTTGACATGGAAATGCTCGGGATTGAAAGGGCTATCGATTCCTAGTACTTTTAAACACAAAAGCTTGCATTTTGACACCAAAACAAGGCGGTTTTTGACCCGAAAACTCAAGTTACGAAAATGGGAGTTTTTGCTCGGTTTGAGGCCGAAAATGGTTATGAAAACGGATGATTTTCGAGAGGGACTTACCAAAAACGACTAGGAACAAGATTGTGAACTCGGATTTGTGATTTGAGAACTTTCTCTCTCTAGTTTCTCTCTCTAGAATTGAGAGTGTTTGGGTGTGGGTGTGAAAGGGAGTTAGTGAAATGGTATTTTGGGCTCGGGATGGGTATTTATATCTCTCGAGCCCACGGACCCAAGGCCCATTCTCATTTAACCCATCTTACGTAATCTAAGCCCATGACCCGTTCCTTTCTCGACATTAAATAACTAAAACGTGAAATTACTAAACATAACTTTCTTTTATTTATCATATAAAAATTTTAGGATGTTACATATAATGATTATATATTGCAAACGCCGATATAATTCAATACATAACCATTTATAGCACTTTATAGGTAAAGTGTTAGAAACACTATATAAACACTTCTATATATTTCATAAACTCTAATACATAAGTTGATCTAACAATGTTTTCTTTTTCTCTTAATGCGATTTATTAAAATTAATTGGTTCTATAGTGAATGAATATATGATTGTATTTTCTTATGTTTTCTAAATATCTAGTCTAAGAATACATCTTTACTAAAACTAGATATATGTTGAAATCTTGACCCGCTCTTCAAATAATGAGTTGAAATGAGCAAAAATAAATTGAATATGGGTTAATTTGGGTGACCTCATATCAGTTAACACGTCAATTTAAGTCACATCAAATTAGACAATGGTTTAAAACAGACAAGTGCAATAAAACTCGTTAACTTAAAAAAGGTCCAAATGAGTTAGCACCACCGATGTTCATGTTTGTCTCCACCTACTCGCAGAGGCAAAGTATACTTAGGGCCCAGTGTGGCCCCGGTCCCCCTGGTTTTTTGCGTAGTAGTGTAAATTTACCCGTTTTCGCCCGATATTTTTTATGTGTAGTGTAAATTTAGCCATTTTTTATCAAATTTTGAGCTCCCCCCCCCTCGTTTGTGAATTGTTTTAATACCTACTCGCAGAGGCGAAGTATACTTAGGGCCCAAGCTTCGCCACTGACTACTCGCCCCAAACCAAATTGATAATCTTTCAAGTGGCCCGTTTTGACCCGACTCATTTCGCTCCGAACTTGTATTGACATGAAAGCCGATGTGACCCGAACCAGGCCTAAAGCTAGATATGTGGTGTTATACAATTATGATCCACCTAAAAATCTTCAATTTATCATGTAAACTATCAAACAGTTTTACATGTTTTTATTTTCAAATTCTTTGTAACAAGTTTCTTTTTGCTGAATATAATTTTCACATCTCACTCTATTATATCTAAAACACAACTATCAGCAGTCAAAAAAAACCAAAAAATGTTCACAAAACATGTCCAAAAACCATACTACTTACATTAACATGTCTGGTTCTTTTTTCCTTTACTTCCAATTAAGTCCACATATTGCAGCATACAGTTTCCTTCTGGGCCCCACAGCAAGAACACCCATTTCCTTCAAATCATCAAGAGTAAGCAAAGGCAATGCTTCTTCATCAACCTCATGCATTTCAAACACGCCCGCATATCTTCCGAACCCCACATCTTCCAACCATCTACCGACACTATTTATACTCATCGACTCAGAAACTAAATCATTGTTTTCAAGATTCTCCCCGTTTCGTTTCTTGAAAACGCGTTCACCGAGATCATGCTCCTCTTGATTATCAACCGACCCGTAAACATCCATAGACGGAGTTAACGCAAACTTCCACAAACCTTCGAAAACCATCCGTTTGCATCTTTTGCTCCGCAAACCTTTTACCCTCTTTTCATCCGCTTTACACTCAACCATTTCCGCTACTTTCATCGAGTTCGGGTCATCGTTCTCCCTGTCTTGATTCACATCAACCAAAAACCTCGAATCCGATTCTTGAACCGGGAACCCCGAAACATGATAGCTTTGTGATTCTTCGAGCACGTTGAAATCATACACCCATAAATTGTTTATCATCATATCCGAAAACCCGTTACCAAAAGCAGAAGATGTATCTCCAAATTCCCCCAATCTAACACTTGGCCATCTTTGATCACTTGATTAAATATGTGACATAATCATTTTCCCCAAATTTTTAAATTCTTTTAAAAACCCTAAAATTATGCAATTGGGCAAATTTAGTAATAGCATAATAACAATAATCATAACAACAATCCAAAACACTAACTTAGTATAATTGACAAAAGCATAACCACAATTAATACAATTATTCAACATATTATGATACAAATCAAGAAAAAATCAAAAAATTAAGCAATTGCACCAAATTAACAGAAACCCTGAAATTAACATAATAAAGATACCTATAAACTAATAAAGATTTGATTCTGAGCAAAACCCATGTGGGAATTAAAGTAATAAAGCTAAAAGATCCGATTATGAACCGAATTGAAGAGCAAGAACGAACCTTTTTTAATGGGTTTGAAGCAGTATTGAGATATGGGTGATGGGTTATTGAATTGGATTGAAATTGAATTGAATTGAGTAAAAGTTTGGTGATTTGAGTGAAAGTAGACGAAAGGTGTACGGGTGTTTGGGGATACAGTTATACATACATGTGGATGAAGATTAATTGTTTGATAGAGAAGTCTACGTTAAGTCAATGGTGGAACAAGTGGTCTTAACAAGATTTGTAGTTTTGGGGATTTTGAGTCAAAGATTGTTCTTGATTGAAAGCATTTGACTTGATAACATTTTTATTTTAGGAAGTATGTGTCTTATTTTTACCTCGTTTTATCGAGAATTTACTATGGTTATTATTTTCGTGTTAAGACGGTCTAATAGTATGAGTTTTTTTACTTATTAAGATGGTAATAAGATGTGTTCTAAAGTAGTTATAAAGTTATGAACTTATATTGTATTGAGTTCAAAAACCAAATCAATAACTGTCTTAAGTGTGTGTTCATTTTCACTTGAATTAACTCATTATTACTTAAAAGTAATTTTGAGTTTTACGTACCAGAAATTTGTCTCATGGTTGTAAATTTGTAATTGTTTTGGCTACAAACAATACACACTACATTTGATATATATATTAAAATATTAACTGAAGAGTGGTCATTGGAACAACATATGACGATTTGGGCCTTTGGGGGTTTTCTAAGCCTCTTGCCAACCTAATTTAAGTTATTTAAGTCAGTGTTTCCCTTGTTTGGGTCCTAGAGTTGTATTTGGAGTAGTTCAAGTGAATTTTGACGGGGACGATAACGTGGTGCTAGTTATAAAATTGAGTCATAATTGCGGCTTATGTAATTTTCCCACTTTTATATTTGGAAATTTTTACTAAGTTATATAAGCTATCTTTTTATTTTTGTTCATTCTCCTAATTATCCTACTTCATACTAACTTTAAAGTTCATACAAACCAATTTTTTTTCCAATTAATCATACCTTGTGTTTCTTGATTCTAAATCAACAATAATGAATCATAACAAATTATAACACTGACATGAATGCTAATAAAATGATGCCAAAGAAGTGAAAGACAAAGGTACGTTGTGCCCGCTTAAGTGGACATTGTTTGTTCCTAATATCTCCGAGCTATGCATGCTCAAATCTTCTTTAAGATGAGCTCAAGTTGTGATGGTCAAGACTCGATAGTAGATGTTAAGAGCGGTAACAAATACAGAGTAAGGAAAAAAAAAGGACACGTATTTAAATTCTTGACAGTAAAGTATCATTATTTGCTGACGACCTTCGGAACTGCTTTTATGAATGCTGTTCATCGGGATGTTGATTTTAACTTTGGAAATATTTACAGCAAAATATGGTAAAAAAAACAGATATCGCCGTTGCCGGGGATCGAACCCGGGTCACCCGCGTGACAGGCGGGAATTCTTACCACTATACTACAACGACCTTGTTGTCAAGTTTAGCCTTTTCAGTTAATGTTATTAGTATTATCTAAACCTCAAGTTTTTGAAGTCACATTCAAATGTGTAGTAAATACTTGACCATTAGATAAAAGATAAACAACACGTTGAAAGTTATAATTATAAAAGAAAAGAGATTATTTTTTTTATTACGGGTGTAAACTTATTACAACTCTTAAGTCTTAAAAACTCTTTTAAGAAATTTGTCTAACTCTTTATTTGATCAGAGTTCAGACCCATATGTCACAAATTTCTCCAGTGACATATAGGCAGCCCAAATACTTTGTGGGCTTTGGCCCATCTTAAATGGATTAAGCTACTTAAGTACATATGTCCAATTAAGCCTACGACAAGTCTGGGTTCGGAGTATTTCACTAGTCACTCGGGTCTTCTTCTCATAGTTCGGGTTATGGATTTCTGACTCGAATGGCACTTATCATATGCGTTCTTATTCTTCCATAGTTTATGATGTTGCTCGTAATCATGGTTAGGAGAAAATCATTGTTGGTAACAGTATGTCGCTCATATTGGTCATGTTTTACTTTGTTTGTCACAATGCACGGTTGTTATAAATGTTCTTCCTGCGCTTGGATTAGTCAAATATATAATTTCTAGTATATATATGCAATGATTTTGATGAGTTGGAGTCAGTGGAGTTCAACATTTTATCAAGGATATTGATGACTTTACTTAGTGAGTTCAACATTTTGATGAGTTGGAGTCATATTCCAACTAATGCATGCACCGTTAACCGTTAGGCTTAGGCCCCAATTGTGTTACAAACTCAAAACCACAAACCCTTTAACGTACAAATTTGCTACCTGTTTCTAGAGAGAACAGTTTTGATCATTTGATAATAGCTTAAAATGTGATGGGTCAATTGGGATGCACGGATTATAAGACTAAGGCATTAAACTTCTTAAATAATTATGTTCAAGGAAGTAACACAATAATAAAAGAGTGTTCCAGTACAACCCAGTTCGACTTGTTTTCGCTTGTTACCCGAGTCACTTATTTTTGCAACTTTTACCTGTTTGCCATGAAGCACATGTTTGACAAGCGTGTAAGCTTGATTTAGAAAAAGCTTCCTTTTAAGTAATCTTATTATTAGCTTGAAAAACAGTCTCTTTATTGTTTAATATATTCCATAAATCTTTGGAGATTAAGAACAAACACTTTTATCACATTCACATGCAACAAACATCACTCCATTAGAGACTCATTTTCTCTTTAGCTTTATCTTCATTAGGCCACATATGAACCTCATCATAAGCCCTTCTATATCTTCTATATTAATATTTATTAGTAATATAAAGTTTGAGAGATCATGGCTATTGTCCATATTGTTCACTCTACATTGCTAAGGATTTCAAATATATAAAGGTGTCCGTTTAATCATCACATTAGATTTTACAAATCATTCAAAAACATTGATTTTCTCTCAACTCCTACACACATCTTTACAAATTTTTACATTCCCACATATGCACTGCTTATCAATTTACTTTTTTTGTGCCAAATGAAATAGGCAATAAAAAAAATTAACCATAAATAAACAATAAAGAGTTAAAACATATCATAAGCATAAAACATTTAACTATAAAACAAGCAAACAAAAATCCAACTTTAAAATAAACAACAAAAAAATGTCATCATAAACAAGCAAAAAAAACAGTTATAACCATAAATTATTAATAAAAAACTTATTCGTAAAATAAAAACATAAAAAATCTAACCATAAATAAAATACAAAAATTAAATCAAAAAATAATTATTAATAAAATAACTTAATAATTAAAATATTGGGGTGAACACTTCTAAAATACCGAAGTTACACACGTACTAGTTATGGAATCAACGTGGTTTCTTACTTCTGATAGCTTCTGATAGTATACGCCCATAAATTGCTGCTGCTGCTGCTGTGTTTCGTCTTCAGTTACATGCAAATAGTTTCCTCCGATTCATCTCTCGAGTTTACCATTCTCTCCATCATCCCGGTAATTATTATTGTTCTTATTATTATTATTAACCCTCAATTCTCTGTTTCTTGCTTTCAAATTAAACATTAATAATTAGACTTGGTTTCTGCTTACAAGTTTCTTACTAATTACTAATTACTTGTATAGTGTAATCGTTCATGCATGCATATGTAATTGTGTGATTATTTATGCTTATTTGGTTATTGTTGCATGCAGGTAATCTTGCATTATTGCATAATGTCTTTCACTAACATGACACCATCATCATTCGGTTTGTCTTCCGTGAACCATTCACTAGACCAGGATTCACTGCCTGGTTGTGTTCTAATCGAGGAACATCATGATGTTGTAAACCAAGCAACACTCAATGTTCCATCTTTTACACCAGCTGGTACTTATGAATTTAACTTAATATTTGGTTATATGTTTCTATTGTTGTAATACTGATTATGAACTCCATCTTTTGAGGTCAGATATATATGGACAGCAACAGTACTTCAATGCAACTTATCATCATCAGCAGCATGCACTACCAGGCATGCTTCCGGTCAACACCGGAATTTTGAGTCGGGTCCCACAACATAATTTTTTTCGGGCGTAACATTGTAAGTTTCTTACACCTTATCATTGGTTATATATTATCAGTGGCAAAGCGGTCGGGTCGGGTAACGGACCAGGAAGGGTTTGGGTTAAAACGGGTCATTTTAATAAAGTATGAGTTTGGTTCGGTCATTTCAAAAAAGTACCAATTTGGTCCGGGTCAAAACGGGTCATCTCAAAAAGGTATCATTTTTGTTAAGATCAAAACGGTTCACTTAAAAAGGTTTAAATTTGGTACGGGTCAAAACAACTAAATTTATAAGGGTATCAATTTGGTTTGTTTCAAAACGGGCCATTTTAAAAAGGTATCAATTTGGTTCGAGTCCAACCAGGTCATTTTAGAAAGGTATCAGTTTGTTTCAGGTCCAGCTGGATCATACTAAAAAGGGTAGCATTTTGTTTCAATCGAGCCCGAGAAGCGGGCCACTTTAAAAAAGTATCTATATGGTTAAGGTTAAAATGGATCGATTTGGTTTACATATATTCTGTTTGGATTATTTATTATCTTCAAAGTTCATGGTTGTGTTGACTTGTACAGGGATGTTCTCAATATCCATATTATGGTGGAGGAATGATGGAAACTTACAGTCCACCTATGGTAAGATACATGATTTTATATATCTTTATATGATTGTAAATCTTCAAAGATCATCAATGGCAATGCATGAATTTATTTTGACTGTCTAAGTAGATTCCACCGCAATATGTGGATGTGCCATCAAGATTACCTTTGGCACCCGAAATAGGACCGAACCCTGTTTTTGTTAATGCGAAACAGTACCATGCGATACTTCGCCGAAGAAATATGCGTGCAAAAGCAGAGATGGAAAAGAAATTAATAAAAGAGCGTAAGGTGAGTTATAACTTTATGATTTAAAGATGAATTTGGTTGCGTAAAAACAGTAAATAACATGCTATGTTGGTTTTATTTTACAGTCGTATGTTCATGAGTCGCGCCATCAGCATGCCATGAAAAGGCCTAGGGGTACCGGTGGTCGTTTTGCGCCGAGAGAAGAAGTTGATCCCATAAATACAACCACCTCCGATTCTTCAAAGCATGTGCTCCCAGGGCCTTCTGAAACACCAGGGGGCGAATCAGGCAATTCGCAAAACTTCCCTCCATCACCGGGCTATGATTTCCTATCTTCTGATATCGGAGAGGATTGGTTCAGCATATCAACACCTAGCGAAGGTTAGGTGTAGTGTTGTTTCATATGCTTGGGAGATATGCAGAAGTTACTATATATGAGCGGGTTGATGGGAGACTTAAGAGCACTGAGAGGATGCAAGGGCATGCGTTTATGTAATTATGTTGAATGTGAACTAACTTTTGTATGCATGAAATTTTGAATGCATGAAAGCATAATGTATTTGCCAATGTGTGTCATATTGTGTAAGCCCTCTAAAGTCATTCTATTCAAGAAAACAGTTTCTTTCTAAAATAATACCAATATTTGTAATCATAATTAGACATTAAATATATAAGTGTTTTAACTGTTTTTTTATTCAAGAAAACAGTTTCTTTCTTAAGTAATAATGTACCAACTAGGGTATATACTCGCGTGATACGCGGGTGGAATAAATTTTCACTAAACATAATCAACTTAAACATCAATTTAAACAAACATAATATTTATTTAACTATTAAAACTTAATAGATTTACATTGTCACTAAACACATCACCATACCAATCAAAAAGTAATAGTTTACATTGTCTTAATATTAAAACTTTCAAATTACTAGAAGTTAATTTGAACATAACAAGCATAATAAATTTAAACAACAAATTCAAGCAACACAATACTTCTTCAAACTTTCGGACCAAAACGTTAACCATTTACATTGTCTAGATCTTAAAAGTTAAAAGTTACAATAAGTTAATGCATATCGAACAACCAAAAAACATCAACAAAAGACATAAACATGTACTTTCATATTAAACCACCATCAATTTCTTTAAACATTCTACCAAAACAAACTCATTTTGCTTCACCACATGAAAATATAATAAAACATTAGCATCAATAATAAATATATTTAATAATGAGTAACATTTGAACATTAATAAAGTTGTTATTATTAAAACAAAATAACATATAACAACAAACAAAGTAAAACGACAACATAAAATATCTTTCTAACTTAAACCATTAAACCAAAAAGATATATCAATAAAAATCTTTTTTGGCCGTAATTTTATACATAACAACTTTGATACTCATTTAAAACAACCCGTTTTGAAATATTTTCAAAATAGTTACAAAATATAAAAAAATTGGAATTAGTCAACTTTAAAAAATTATGATTTTTTTTTTGAGTTTTGACCAACCTTGCAACAAACTTTTAAATCAATGACATTAATATTTTGTTAAACTTGCAAAACATAAAAACGATTTACAAAACATTAATATTTTGTTAAACTTGCAAAACATAAAAACGATTTACAATAAATGAATTTTCATATAACTTTGGAAATATTAAAAAAATTTATGTTGACTTTGAAAATATTTAAAGGTGAAAAAATATGATACAAAAATATATATACCATATATACATGTATTTTAATAAAAAAAATATTAAAAACGTGGAAATTAATTGTTATATTTAAATGAGAATATTATTAAAGACATTACTAACGAACGTATATGAATCAACCATACAAACAGAAAATGTAATAAACACGTATTTAAGATATTGACATTTTATGTTGAGTATATATTAGGAAAATGAATTAAATTAGAATATATTAAATGGTCGGTCAACAATATTAAAGAAAGTTATTAACTTTAAAAATTTTAGAAAACACCGACCCACATTATAGTCAATTCCAAAAACAAATAAATAAATTATACTCAACTTATTTATTTGAAATTAGAATTATTAATTTGAATACACATAAAAAGTAATAATTATAAATAATGACTTTAAACTTTATTATATGATTTGATTAAATTAGAATATAATAAATTGTTATTTAAGTTATAAATCTGTTTACCAAAATTGTTAAACGAAATTTGTTATATTCAAAGATCCTAAATAAAAAAAATATTACAAAAATCATGGCATAATGTAATCTTGAAATTATTACTTTTTTAGTCGATCCACAATTAATATTATTTTATTACAATCAAAGAAATATACATTCAGTTTTATTAAAAACCCATTATCATTAATTGTGATATTTATGTCTAATTATAAATTGGTCAAACATATAAGATAGGAAAATTGTGGAGATTGGAAACTAATAAACAATAAACATTGACAATGAAAACAAAATTTTCCATAACCAACTGTAATATATTTTTTTTTAGAATTTAAATTCAAATAATATTTCGAATTTTTATAGTGCATTAATTGTTACAGTTTCCATAACAAAATGATGACACCCATTAGCATTAATTGTTACATTTATGCCTCATATACATTGGTCAAACAAAAAAGATGGAAATGTGTAAATGTTAGAAAATATAATGTATCTTACAATATAATAAAATAATAATGTTTTAAGTCAAATATATTGAAATATAAAAATGGTAAGGAGTAAATGTTATTATTTCTGTCAAAATAAGATGTAACAACTAATTAGAAAAAGTAATAAATTAATAATAACAAAATTACTAAAATTATAATAATTATTATAAATTATAGAAATTATCATTAATAAATAGATAAATATAAGATACAAAAATATATGTTTTTAATACATCGGTTGTTATTAAAATATATTAAATGGACAAAACCAACAACTATATATGATTGATTATATAAAAATTAAATAAATTACATGAATTGTGAAAAAATACATGAATAATAACAAAAATATACATCAATATTAAACAAAAAATAAGATATCTTATCAACAAATCTTCAACCCATGAAATTAGCTATATCAAGTTGGGAACATAACCTGAAATGAGAAAATTAAATATTAACATTCGTTTTACAAATAATAAATTTTAATTGTGGTAATGTTACATGTTATGAAATATTTACTCAGTAATTCATAAAATTCAACTTTAATTTAAATTTGGAAATTTATAAATTTTAAATTACATCGTTTTAGAAATAATAAATTTTAGTGATGGTATTTTAGACATTATGAATGTGTGTTTAATCAGCCATTTAAAAAGTTTAAGTTAAAGTTAAATTGAACTTTAATGTTTGACCAGACAATTTAAAAATGTTTGACCAACTTAAACGTTTGACCAACAATTAAATAAAAAAGTCAACTTTAATTTAAATTTGGAAATTTAAACTTTTTAAATCAAATCGTTTTAGAAAATAATAAATTGTAATGATGGTAAGTTTAGACGTTTTGGAATATTGACTTACCATTTACAAATTTCAAATTTAACTTACATTTGGAATTTAAAATTCAAAATTGTAATCGTTTTAGAAATAAAAAAAATTAATCGCGGTAATGCTACATGTTATGGAATGTTAAACCACTGATTTACAATTTATTATTGGCCTTACCGGAAAAAGAATAATGATAATGTCCATGGATGAAACCTTTTATTTAGAACCTAGAAGAACAACATGTAAAAGAATATATAAAACTTCAAATAAATATAAAACAATCATTGTTTAGGTATAACACATGAACCGAAAAACTTACCGGAAAAACGTAAAAACGTAGAAATATTAGGTTAATCGTCGTTTTTGATTTAGAACCTAAACTGATTTAAAAAAAATCAGTTAACAATGAAAATAAAGATAAAAAGGTTAGATCTACAATAACCGGAAGTAAATATGATGTTGCCGGAAAAAGATATAACCTTGCTGGAAAATTAGATAACATTGTTGGGCATTAAAGTATAATATATAACCTTACCGGAAAACGATTAATCTCGATCTACATTACCAGAATATAGAAGATGGTGGATGGTGGAGTTAGAGAGAGAGAGAGAGATTAGATACAAAAAAAACGGAAAACAAAAATCTTACCGGGAAACCGTAATAACTTCAAAATATCAATTCAATCTTGGATTTTGATATACAACCTAAAGAGATTATTACAAAATTATATAACAATTAAAATAAATATAAAACCATATCGGAAAATCTTACCGGAAAAAGATATTACCTTGCCGGAAAATCAAATAACATTGTTGGCCATTACCGGAAAACGATTAATCTCGATCTACATTACCGGAATATAGAAGATGGTGGAGTTAGTAATTAAGCCGAGAGAGAGAGAGAGAGAGAGAGAGAGAAATTTAAATGATTAAAATGATGGTGGAAAATTCTAAGGTTTAAATAGTGTGTGAGATGACACATGACAGTATATTAGAGAGTCTTAGAATGGAAATGAGATGACATGGAGGCCTAGGTGGACACCCTAGTAGAAGGAAATGTGGCAAAATTGTATTGATTTAATAGATTAGTAAGATATTTGTAATCATAGTTGGGCATTAAATATATACAAGTGTTTTAGGTCAATCCGACCTGTTTTTGCTCAATATTCGACCGGCCCATTTTGCTACTTTTGTTTGTTTTTCTTCCATTGCGGCTTGTTACAGTGTTTTTCTAGGTTGGTTGAAATCTTACAAACTTAAGCCGAAACAGAAGTTGCAATACATGCTACATTTGATAAGCATAATACTCGAGCAGTTAATCTGAGCTTATCTTAGATAGCTTTAATTTATATATTATAACAAAGTTAAGAAAATCTCTTGCTTTAATAATCGATGCTTGCGTGTTGAAAACCCTTTCATACAAGTAATGTGTTGAAGTACTGCATAGTTTATCGTTTGAATCTGTCTATTTGAGTTACATTTGTCAAACGGGTCAAGGGTATTTATCGTATGTAACATTTTTTAAATCGTTTTAGTAAACAGATTCACATTGACACTTACTATATAATGATATCGATAGACTTTTGACAGTTTTTAATGTTAACCCAATTTGAAATGTATAATTTACTTCTTTTGACTTTAATCTTGCTACTTGACTCCAATTTTCCGTCTGTACTAAAATCATTCAATGACTACAATTCAACTCATACTGTCATAGATAAGTCCATGGATTTCATTTTTTACATGATCCTTTACAACAAAAATTTTTTTAGTTTTTTATAAACAAATTTATTCTTGTTATTGCATGTATTGAAGTCTCTAAACATATTCAAATATGCCTGGTTTTCATGATTGGTCCCTAAACCTGTGTGAAAGCCAAGATGCAAACATCAACCGAACTGGTAAGTGAACAGTTTTTTTTTCAAGCACTGACTCATCATCGTACTCAGTATATCCCATCAATAACAAAGCTATGGTAGGGTCTGAGGAGGGTAAGATGTAGACAGCCTTACTTCTACCCTTTAGGAATAGAGAGGCTGTTTCCGGCGAGACCCCCGGCTCGATAGTAGCTTTACATCAAGCCTTGGACATAAGGCACACAACACTCAATCATGGGACACCGGCTGATTGGTGCATGTACCCTTGTCTTTCGGCTATCAACGCCACCACATGATGCATGATTAACCTTCCGACACTTTTAACGTTATTTTCACGAGATTAGTAAAATCAAGTCAAAATTAGTGTAATTTCACTTTTGCCCACCCTTGGGTTCACACATATATATATTATATGCGCGTACCGCAAGCATGGCGTGAAAAGTAGAGGGTTCATAGGGTATTTTGTTTTGGCATATATACATTTTTGTTTTGGTCTGACTCTTTTATATATACATTTTTCAAGTACTGACTCTTTTATATAATTGCTAGTTTTTCATAGGGTATAATTTGTTTTGGCCTCGATTTTTCGTTCCGGATGCCATTTGTGCCTTTTGGACGTCATTTCTTCGTGGCGGTTGCCATTTCTTTGTTTGGGACTCCATTTCTTCATTTTGACAATTATTTAGGCATTTTGGCCATCAATTCTTCGTTTGGGCCTTTATTTCTTCGTTTGGTCCCCCACTTCTTTCTTTGGCCCTCCACTTCTTCGTTTGGGCCTCCATTTATCGTTTCGGATGCCATTTGCGCCTTTCGGACGCCATTTGTGTAATTCAAACTTATAGTGTGCTTCTCATATTAATATCAACATCAAGAAAATCAAACATAAACAACTACTGAAAAACCATAAAGTAAAAATCAAGAAGTCTAATTCAATAGACCAGATTAACTGTGTTATTCCTCAAAACCATGTCCAGGTGTTAATTTAGAAAGGTTTGACTTTTAAGTCATAAAAGACATATAATATAGCTCTTAAGTTACTTGCTCAGATAATTTAGATGTGTTATAATATAGTTCTTAAGTTCGGTTGAGAAGACTCGTATAATTTTCAAGTTGAGATAAAATAAAGGCTATATAGATGTCCAACACTTATGATAACCCCATATACCGCTACTTGTAGACTCACTTCACTCCATTTTTCTTTCTTTTGGGATCTTTAGTTCGTCTAAGGCGACGTTTGAATAGTAGGAGACACTATCGCTCATATTCCTAACCATACTGGCTCGTAATCCAGATCGTTGGTTTGAGTTGTTTCGGGGCAATTCTTCATTGACATTCGTAATCTAAATTACTCTTGTGAATCATATGAGACATAACCGCTCAATGAAAAATGACAGCACTTTAACGTTGCATATTACACAATGGAACAAACAACGATGACATTGATAGTGAAAGATCATCATGTTGGTCAAAAGTTTTTTTAGTAAAGAAAATAAAGACAAGAGGAAGGAAATATAAGAAAGTTGATGTTTATTTTACCTACTAGTGTAATTAATTTAGTATAAAAAATACCAATATTTTATTTATTTAATCTTTGTATTTTATTTATTTTATTTCTCTATTTGTTTTATCACTTTATATGGCACTCTATTTAATAAAGATATATTTATTTATTCACTGAATTTTTCGTAATTTATTTCTATTCATTTTTTAAAAGAGATTATAAATAGGTATATTTTTCAACATGTACAGGCGTATTGTTGAAAATATACTTCGTTAATGCTTACATAGTTACATTAATTGGTTAAATATGCTTACCAGCCAAGCTGCCAAGAGTCAAATTTCTATTTGTTCTTTCAGTGTTATCCTTGCTAATGTGCTAGGGTGTTAAAACATAAGGTATATTTATCAATTTTTTTTAAAGGTAAATGGCAAACATTGGAATTTCAAGCAAACATAAGGAACGAAATTTGTTATTTACTCTAAATCGGTAAAAAACCCGAATTCATGAACTATAGATGTAAAACATAGATATTTTGTTGTGAATCAAAGGTTCTCATTTCACCAAAGTAAAAAAAATAATGCACGTAATTTAGCAATATTGAGCTACAACTTATAACTCATTAGTTTAGAGCTAAGTGATTATTTGCATGGCAAATGACAATTAGTGGTAGTAATACTAGTTACAATACTTTTTTATTCTTTTCTTTTTTTAACAACAAATTTTTCATATAAGGGAGAACTGAATGGTCAACGAATGGGATTGGGGGGTGGGTTCAGCCTTGCTGGGAACACCACCCCAACCCCGAAGAAAAAGCTTACTCATTGACATGACTACCCTGAAATATAGGAATAGCAAAAGAGAATCGAGAAAGAACTTCAGGAAGGAGATGAACTTGGGGATGGGATGAAGTGTGATCACCATCCCGCATGATCGAATTGTGGCCAAAGCAAGATGTTTGGGATATACAACCGTCCTAAAATCCCTCTAACATTGCTCTTGCATGGATTTGAACCCACCATCTCATTTTTAAATGGGCAAACATCATACAACATGTTACATGTCTAACATCAAACTTCTAAACATAAAGTGGTAAAACTTTTCAATCCTACTAACATCCATTCAAATACTCTTCAATCCTACTAAATCATTTGATGGACTTATATGGTATAAGCCACACCATACATTGTTGCATACCACTAACTCTAGGAATAGTATCTAAAGGCCAATAGCCCAATATCATCAACTTCACGCAAGGATCGGTCCATTCCAACCATAACTTTTTCTCCACCATATAAAATGTCAACTATAGACCTATAGTGTTTTTTTCACATGTGAAACAAAATATATATTATACATATTATTTGTTTTAGAACAACTTTTCAATAATAACATCAGTCGGTATATATGTTCAACAAGCCTACAAGGGTTGCAGGACCCATGACAAGAAGCTGACATAAGTCTTCTGCTGAGCAAGATGTCAAAAACAAAATGAGCCGTTTTCTTAACCTTTTGGAATTTAGAATATTAATTTCTCATTACTAGTTGTGAAAATGTGAAGGATTGATATAGACAATTTTGTAATTTAGAGAGCCTCAAATCTCATGGTGTATAAAATTTTCTTCTTGTGGACCATTTATTTTGGCATTACTACACCGATGTGGTCCTCGATCTAGATATATATATGGTAGCGCTACAATGTTGCATTATTCGGTTGTACTCCACTATTTAGATAAGTGTTCATTTTTCAGTTTTGAATATTTGAACCCTAAGCGAAAATAACTAAAAATAACTAAATTAGCAAGTTTATTACAGTATTAGAAAATTAGTTGTTTTTATCAGTCGGGTCAAGTGTAGAAAAAGATGATCATAACTTACGATCGCATTGACACATGGCCATTCCTAAGGTGAATAAATTAAACGACTTTATACGCATGAAGTCTTAAAGAAAAAGTGTCTGGTATGATGTTCAAGTTATGACAACGGCTAGGGAGGCGTGCATACCAGATGCCATGTTTAAACGGAAGTGATCAGCCGTTTACGTACGATCATGTGTGGCACGTTGTGAGAAATAACAAGTGATTGGGGCTAACTAGTGTTTATAGTACACAAGCACCCAAAAGATCAAAGATATATACTATTGGTGTTTACACCACATGTACTTTTGATGGGCACATTACACCATTCGACCTCAACATCATTAATTCATTGTCGGTTGAGAATTATAGAATTTATGTTGATAATGATGTTGAACATTGTCCAATAGGGAGGACAAAGTTGTAAAGCAAAGAGAGGGGCGAGGTGAGGGTCGTTTTTTTATAAAAGCAAAACATGTTGAAGAATTAACAAAAAAACAGTTCGACGTAAAAAAAGGCGATTGACACTTGCGATGATTTAATGAACACTTTAATCAACCCGGAAGGAAAGAAAATCATATTCATGGATATCGTGATACAAACTTGTGACATTCGTCAATTTCGGGTCACTTTTGTTATGTAAACCCGACCCGTTTGTAACCCGAACATTTCAAATATATAAAATATTGGATCTTGTCATTTAAAATATATAAAATATATTTTTTTTATTATGCATTGTTTGACCATTTAAACATACCCATTTTTATGCAAACCATAAAAGAATCTTTATACCCAACCCTTCACACCTTCCCTATATATACACACCCATCTTCTTCATTTTACTCTTGCTACATCTCCAAAAACTCTCTCAAACTCCATAGATTCAAGGTTGTTATTTCTTATGTATTCTTGAAGTTTTGACTTCTCAAGTCAAACTAACTATAGTCTTTCATTCTAACTTGTTCATCTAACATTACTAACTCTTGAATATGGTGGTACAACATATATATAATACACACCCCTTGTTTCCTTTATTTGTTACTTCACCGACTTTGGTTGGTTAAGTTTCGAATGTCATAAGGCAAGGCTTCATGGAGGACTTCGTGTTCTTGATATATATTTACACACACATAACTTATTATACATATCACTTATGACTAACTTCTAACCCTTTAGTTTGTTCATCTTATTTACAAGTTCCATGGTGTGGGTTTGTATAAGACTAACCTCGGTTTAACCGAAACTAGTTCAAACCGGAAACCGAACTTTTGTTTACTAGTTTTGTTAAAATAGTTGTTTAAACATGTTTATTGCTAGATTTGAGTTTCAAAAATCATTTTTACAAGTTCTTTGATATTAAGCATATGGAATCCATCTATGAACTCGTTGGGAGATGGAAACCGAACTAAACCGAAACTTTTGCTTAAAAGACTTGTAGTTAACTTTTTTTGTTGTAAAATTTAAGTTTTCTTCATTTATAAACCAATATACAAGTTCTATGATATTTGGGCATGTAGAAACCATCTATGAACTATTTGTGAGATGGAGACCGAACTATACCGACTTTTACTCGCTTAAGACACACAAGTGTGTTTTTAGTTATCAAGACTTGTATATTTCTTTAAAAAATAGTTTACAAACTGATTTTAATTATTTTCTTAAGTACTTGTAATAGTTGGATCCAACTTGATCTCATAACATAGCTTGGACCGACAAAACCGAACACTCGCTTAACGTGCGTTGTTAGTTCTAAACAATAGATCTACATACTTGGTTAAGTGTTAGTATGTTTTAATGAGTTATCTCATAACAATTAATATTTTGGAAAGTTGACTTTGGGTTTGACCATTTGTCAAGACCCGAACCGACAACCCGAACACTCGTTAAAAACCCGTTTTAGTATCTTTAGCCTAATGGAACTTGCATTTTAGCATTTTCCCCACCTTATTACTTAACATTGGTTAAGTAAATATTAAGGTTAGATACTTTAACCCTGTTTTGAGCAAACTTACATTTTTTAAAAGGGTTATTATTATAAATTCTTAAATAGTTACATTTTAAACCTTGAACTTTAATTGATTAGTTTTTGCAACAATTATTTTATTTAAAGATCTTCAAGACAACCTTTCTAAATCCAAGACTTTCTTTTATTTAGGCTTCATACGTTAAACTCGTCGTTCCGGAAAATCTCCAAATAATCAATCTTTCAAGTTTATTACTTGAATGTGAGTAACTTCATACCCCGTTTTCTATCTTTTATTTTGGGGGTGACATTTCAACTTATCTAAACTAAATGTTTTATACTTGGGTCTTAAACCACAAACGTTGTTGTATACCTTACTTGAATAATTGCTCGATTTGGTGTTCTATGCTTATTTGACTATGTGTTTATCGCTTTTGGATGGTGGAACTATAAATCCTAGACCATTTGGCAACCCCTCATGGCAAGGTGTCGTTAACGTAATGCAATTAACGATAACTATAAAATCCTAAACTATTTGGCAACCCATTATAGTTGGGTGTCGCTAACTTGTTAGCGATAACTATTTATCCAAGTTTATAGCTATTATTTATGGTTTCGTATACTAGTTTTGTGGCTTTTCATACTATATATCTATTGTTCAAACTTATGAATTGCTCACCAACCTTTGTGTTGATAAACTTTATTTTATGAAATGTTACAGGTTTGCATCTAGGTTGATTATGGAGTTCGGTGAAGAAAACGTCACAAATACCGTTAGGATATTAGCAAAACTGAACAATATTTGATTTGCTATATTTTGTTATATTTTGTTGTATTTGAGTTATGAATATTTGGTTATGTGACATTTTCGATGATGTGAAATGAAATGAGTTTGTTAAATATTGTCGCTTTAAATAGTGTCATGCGCTTATGAGCAATCGTTGCACCCCGGCATGTTCCGCCGCCTTTGGTCGGCGTGTGACAAAACTATACATGAATAAATGTGTGTTAAGATTATAGATTGTTTGAAGGGTTAATCTTATATTTTTCAAATTGTATAACTTTTGTCTTTTATTTCTAATTTATGTAACGTTTATTGTTTATAGCTTCAAATTTATGTAATGTTTACTTTTATTAAAAATATTTTTAGTATGTTTTAAATTTTAAAAATTGGTATATATATTAATATTTTTCAATTATATTATCTAAAGTTAAATAATACAAATTTAAAATAAATTTATTATATAAAAAAAGAATTCAAATATTAAAAATATATGTAAATGATGATGTGAAAAAATAAGGATTTTTAGTAACAACATTTTAGGGATAGAAAGAAAAACATGATTTTGAATTATTAGTGAAAAATTGATTTGGTAACTACTAGACATATTTGTGAGTGTTTTTAACCCTAACCAATATGGATAGTCTTAATCTCAGCTTCCTAGCAGCCTACACTAAACTGTCAAGATGTTTGACAACCCACTGAGCAATTGCCCGTGATAGGGGCGATTTCTGCATTTATTGATACGACCATAGCGTATTGTTGTCTCTGGTAAAGGTAGTTTATCTTAAACAAGGTAGATGTCGTCTATGTCAAAGTCGGCTTCTATAATATCATTGGCAGGGGAGAATAACACGTGAAACAATTGTAAGATAATACCCACTTGTAATGCATGCGTCGTTTCGTATCCATAAGGAAAGAGTATCTGAATGCTTTGACATGGACGACATCTACCTTGTTTAAGAGAAACTGTCTTTACCATGATGATCTTTAAACGATGATTTTTTTGAGGTGTAATAACGTCGTTATAAGGAATTATGTCGTAAATTTTAGGATGGTTAAAGCCTGTTCTTCTAAGGCCTTTTGTTGGTCCATTATGAAACAAAAATATTATTCGATTTTTTTAATGACTATTTTTTTCTTTTTTCACTCTATATATGATTTGAACTCATTACATCTTATTTCACACATTAAATATTAGTTCACACCTTAAATACTATTCGATGATGTTTGATGATATTATAAATAGACAGAATTACAGAAATTGTCCTTTATGTTTGTATCAAATTTCACTCGTTATCCTTTATCTTTAATATTGATATATTTTATTCTTTATGTTTAAAAATCCAACAACGTTTGTCCTTTGACTCTAACCCAGTTAGTTTTTCTCGTTGATTCTGGCCATGTGCATTGCACATGAGGGTAAATTAGTCATTTTACCTATTTATTGTTTGATTTTTAAACATAAAGGATAAAACATATCAATATTAAAGATAAAGGACGGTAAGTGAAATTTGATACAAATATAAAAGACAATTTCTGTAATTCTGTCTTAGAAATATTGCTAAGTATCTCTATCTCAAATGGTTAAGGTGAGACATACAAAGACTTCAATATAAAAAAAGAGGAGGTTTGGGTTCAGGTCACACATTCGATAAAAAAAAATAGGTGTATTTGTTTTTATTAATCTCATTTATCATCTTTTAGTCGCTGCCGGTTTCAACAATTGAATTGACTGATTACAATCTCATATTTTATCCTATTTATTCCCAACGGTCCACGACTAACAGAATGCTAACGTTGTTAGTTGCAAATCCCCGGAAAAACGTTATTGGGCGAAATAGTCACATGTTTTGTCGGGAAAACTCAACCTGAACACCACCACCACCATCACCACCAAGTGACTCACCACCAACCAACCAATCACCAGCACTTAAGCATCACCAACTGATTCAGAAATAGTTTTAGGGTTCTAACGACCTCAATAATTGAGCCTTTTATTAGAAAAATGTTCCTAAATGTCTAATATTAGGTTATAAAGATTACGTTTCTAAAAAAACGTTTTACCAGTAACTTATAACTAACGATGTTAACATTCTATTATCGTGGACCGTTGGAAACAAATATGGTAAAGGTGAGCTCTTTATCAGCCAATTCATTAGTTAAGGCCGACATAGACCAAAAATTGATAGTTGAGATTAACAATAATCAATACACCAAAAAGAATAAGGGTCCCATGTTAACCTGAGAGTTTTTTCACCTATAATGAATTTTCTCTTAAAAATGATCTCTTATGCTTGAGGAAAAAAAATGATTAGATGGATCAATGAATCATGAATAGTCCAAATTAACCGTTCAAAAAGAACGATATTTGAAATATGAACAGAACAATGTTAGAAAATATGAACAATGTTTTATTTAACATTTATTTGAATTACTAAAGTATTGCATAGTTGTATCGTGAGATATTGTCGGCGATGACGAGATTAAATAAATGGGATCTGGAATCTATCAAGTATAGAAATACGTGATAAGTGAAAGGTTGTCGTGACACGTGTTTAAGTTTCGGTGGGTTGTTGATTAAATACATGCTGGCTTGCATTTATTGGCTCCTTAATTTTATTTAGTTCTTTATTTTTTTTAGCAGCAATCGGTTCTTTCACTACGACTCGGCTTCACGTTCGCTTGGAATCTTCTTTGTTTTACTTTTACCTTTCCTTTTTACCGTTCACTCTTTCTTTATCTCTCTCTCTCTCTCTTTTTATCGTTATCTAAATCTTTTATAAAAGTATTATTTTGATAAAAGATAAAATAATGATCACAAATTGTCATAAATACTTAGGGTTGGTGACCTAGTGACAAAGACAAAGTCTTTTAAACAACTAAAAATCTTGTATTCAGGTTTTAAGTAAAAGACAAAGTCTCCCCTTAAACAATTATACTATTAGTAGTCGGGTGGTGCCCCGTCCAAGTCATCACCACTTTGGAAAGGCATTAGATACCTCGTCGAAGAGAGCCTTTGCCTGCGTAAGTTGGCTAATTACGTCTGAAGGGACAGAGGAGGCATGCGTGAAGGAGATGTGGCGGATTGCATGGACATGGCTTCGACATAAATGTTTTCACGCCCTTACGCATTTTTCCATCACACCCGGTCTTGTAAATAAGATATATTACATGTTATATAATAAGCATTAATAATTGTATTACTTAAAATGCAAGTCTTATTTGTTTTATTCGTTATAATATAGTATATATTCATGATTAACTAAATTGGTGCAATTTAAATATACAACTATGCATTACTCATAGTTTTTTAATAAATCTTCAACTCAAAGTTAAGATTTAAACTAACTAACTATATATTTATAAAATCAAACTAAAAATTAGACTATCTTCCATATGTCTTTAAGAGATAAAACCTTCAAGGCCTTTGGAGTTTGGATGTCTTTATTATTGAAGGGTGTTGCCCTTAGGTGAGGTTTCATCACACAATGGCATGTGTTTGTCTTGTTTATGTGAAAAGGTGGCCCAAAGTAATAAAAAAACAAGTTTTATATAAATATTATGTATAACGAGTAACTGATGAGATGAAAATTAAATATTGTTAATATATTTGTAAGGTTAAGAATGAAATTTAGAATTTTAAGAATTTATAAATATATTATATAACAGATAACGTGACAGTGTAAAAAAACATATATATAAAAGTAAATATTAAAATAGGTACATAATATAAATTGGATGTGACTCAAGGGTAGAACACTCACTTTAATAGTGAGCACGTAGTGGGTTCAAACCTCACTATCATCAATTTATATGGGAGATATAAGGGATGATCCTGGTTTGTCAGGATTCGAGTACTGATCTTACCCGGTTTTACCGGCTCCTCGCTGTCGTGCCGTTCGGCGGGCATGGGGGTTGGGTTTTATCCGGGGAATCCCTCAATAGGTGGACCACTAGGGGCTCCATCCGTCCGGACTCGTGGCCGGCTCGGACTATCAATGGGGGCCGCGTACGGAGTACCCGGCGTTACTTAGTTTGTTCGTTCAAAAATTAAATAAAAAATGGGTAAATAATAATAATAATAATAAGTAGTCCCATAGATCCTTATGCACCGAGTGAGTTATCTCATCACATTCATAAAACCACATTCTCTTCCGGCCACCGACACTTCCTTTCATCTCATCTCTTCTCGCTGGAATAATCAATCTCCGACCACCACCAGTTAAACCCAGATTCATCTTATTCCAATTAACCTCATGTAATTGGTTGATAGCATAATTAAAGCTTCTGAAAGTTATTTCGTTGTCGGTAGCCATCAAATTCCGGTTAGATCAGACTTAATTATCTCCCATACACAAACAATTAGATCTCGAATTAGCGTTTGGAGTTGTTGATGTACGACAGAGCAATAATGTGTAAGCTGGAGGATCAAGATAATAATAATAATAATAATAATAACAATAATATTAATAATAATAATAATAATAATAATAATAAGAAACGGAGGTTTGCAATTGGATTGAAGAAATTAAAGTATGCAGCTGCTGCAAGGTCATCTTCATCTTCTAGAATGAAGGTGTGGTTAATTAGGGCAACAACAATGGTGATATTGTGGACTTGTGTGGTTCAATTGACTGCAATTGGGGATCCTTGGGGTCCTAGGGTTTTGAAAGACTGGCCTGCTTGTTTTACTACTCATGATGCTGCTGTTTTGGATGTTAAGTTGGTCTCCGATGTTCCGGTTAAAGTTGTTCCGCCGAAAAGTGAGTTTATGTTGTTGGTATGTAATTAGTTGCTTTTGGTTTATGGCAATTGGTTAATTTGATATGTTGTGGTTTTTAATGTAGGGGTTTACAAGAATAATGGTTACTTGGTGGTTTCGTGTAATGGTGGACTTAATCAAATGCGGTCTGCTGTGAGTATTATCGTTGTAGCTCGAGCTAATTATCAAGCAAATTGATTATAGTTAGGGGGTGTTAAATGTTGTGTTAGCTGGTTGGAGAGTCCAATCCGACACGAATCTAAACCCGAAAATCGTGACACACGCTTATTCACGGGTCGAACCGACAAGTTTTTTAACTTATGATTCTTTTTTCACGTATTTCGACTTTAAATTTACATTTTTACAACAGAAAATACATGTTTATGTAACACAATTGCGTTTTGATTATAAAATAAAATGCTATGGTGATTTCTTTTTGGTTTTAAAATTTGATATTAGATATCCAAACCAATTTAATTTATTACATAAAACATGTTAAAATCTAAAATAAAAAGTAAATGGGTCAAACAGGTCAACCCAAGAACGGGTCCAACCTGAGCACAACTAGCTAAATGGGTTCAACCCGAAACTGACGTGAACCCTGTAATGCCGAACTCGAACCTGCGAATTTCTTGTTAGGTTTGCGCTGTAAATTCACACCGCTAATTAACAATATTGCCTGTTTTTATCGTGCAGATTTGTGATATGGTTGCAATTGCTAGATATTTAAATGTAACTCTTATAGTTCCTGAGCTGGATAAGACTTCTTTCTGGGCTGATCCAAGGTATGCGGATTGCTGAAGTTTTTTATATTTTTATACTTTACGGCCATGTGATTTTGATTGTTGTGATTTGTAACAGTGAGTTTGAGGACATACTTGACGTTGATCATTTCATTACATCCTTGAGAGATGAAGTCCGGATACTTAAACAGCTTCCCCCGAGGCTTAAAAAGAGAGTTGAGTTAGGAATCGTGCATACGATGCCTCCAGTTAGTTGGTCTGATATTTCTTATTATCATAATCAGGTACTTTTTTTAATATTATTTTTAAAAAGTGAGTTTTCGTGTATTTGATATTGTTTATTTTATACAATGCAAACAGATTCTTCCTCTGATTCAAAAGTACAAAGTTGTGCACTTGAACCGAACCGATGCTCGGCTTGCCAACAATGGTCAACCTCTTGACCTTCAAAAACTCAGGTGCCGAGTA
The DNA here is from genome assembly GCF_021521415.1 of Bidens hawaiensis. Lineage (NCBI taxonomy): Eukaryota > Viridiplantae > Streptophyta > Magnoliopsida > Asterales > Asteraceae > Bidens > Bidens hawaiensis. The sequence continues at coordinate 102,850 of NW_027494249.1, read as the reverse complement.
AATTTCAATGCTTTGAGATTCACTACTCAAATTGAAGAATTGGGTAGACGTGTTGTTAATCTTTTGAGACAAAACGGGCCTTTTCTAGTGCTTCATCTTAGATATGAAATGGATATGTTAGCGTTCTCTGGTTGTACACAAGGATGCAATGATGAAGAGGTTGAAGAATTGACCCAAATGAGGTTTGACTTTCTTACATAACTAATTTGAGAGTGTACCGTTTTGCATGTGGTGACTTGTTTTGTTTATGCAGATATGCTTACCCATGGTGGAAGGAAAAGATTATAAATTCTGATTTGAAACGAAAAGACGGTTTATGCCCTTTGACCCCTGAAGAAACCTCTCTTACACTTAAGGCACTTGATATTGACCGCGACATCCAGATTTACATTGCTGCTGGTGAAATATATGGTGGGAATAGGAGAATGGATACTCTTGCAGAAGCCTACCCGAAACTGGTTCATATTATTTTTAAAACTATTCATCAATTTTTTAAACTATGAAGCGCGGTTTCTGAGTTAAATATTTTAACAGGTAAGAAAGGAGACATTGTTAGGGCCAGCTGACCTTCAATACTTTCAAAATCACTCATCACAAATGGCAGCATTGGATTATCTTGTGTCACTAGAGAGTGACATTTTTGTCCCTACTTATGATGGAAACATGGCCAAGGTTGTAGAAGGCCACCGCAGGTATACTATTAGTTAGAAGTTAAAACTTTTTATATTAATAACTCAATTGTTGATTATATTTTGTCACTCTGGCTTAACATCTTTTAACGCTTTTCAGGTTTTTGGGTTTTAAGAAGACGATTCTTTTGGACAGAAGGGTTTTGGTTGACTTAATAGACAAATATACAAATGGGATTTTAAGCTGGGATGAATTCTCGGGTGCAGTTAAGGATACACACGCGCAACGTATGGGGGCCCCTACAAAAAGATTGGTTATGCACGATAGACCAAAAGAAGAAGATTACTTTTATGCAAATCCTGAAGAGTGCTTGCAGCCATTAGATGACGAACCTGTGGGCATCCTGTAAGGTTTTGTCGGTTAGGGTGGCCCGTTGGGATCTATGAACTGTTTGAACTGAACCACAGGATAATGATTATGATTATAATTCTTGGCCCTCGAATCAGTCGGTGTACTATGATAACATATGTTGGTGGGGCCGATGGTGAGAGATGCACGAAGACAAGAAAGTTTCCACGAACAATATTATGGCGTTTGATGTTTTTTTTTTTTTATTTTATGTGTATGTTTATTGTCAATTCTCATTCATGTATAGAAAATGTCCCTGACATTTCAGGGTTATTCAAAACTAGTGATATGTACACATAGCGAGAGTCGAGACTATAGGTGTGGTCCATTTTTTCATTCGTACGCAAACTTATTATTATTGTTATTACTACTATTATTTTTGTCAATCATAGATTCGAGTTTTTTGTAATCACAAGTCAAGCCTACCTTGAACGTTAGAGCTTATTAAGTTTATATTTATAGTCACTAAAAGAAAAATTATATCAATATCATGTTACACATGACTCTGTTGTTGTATATTCGTTTCTCTTGCGTATGAGACTTTACGATCATAAAAGTATGCTTGTATCATATGACACGAGACTTTAATTTTATAAAAAGTATAGTGTATAACACGAGACTTCAATTTTATAAAAAGTAAAGTATGTCTGTATCGTACGATATGTACATTCTTTGTCCTTCTATATTCTAAAATAGTAAAATTCATGACTTTTCAAGTGTTTTAGCCGGACACAATATAAATTCTTACTAGAGTGATTATTTTTGGTCTTCTTTAACAATGTACTCATTCGGGAAACTATGTGTTACAACAAACACTATCATATCATTAACATCGATCATTAAATGGCTTGCATCTTTTAGACATTCTCAACTTGTGTTTCGGATATTTCAGATCGGCACGTGTTTCAGATACATGAAAAAAAAGAAAAAAAGATATGACTGGGTCCATTTCGCATATCCGAAACATGAACCTTCCTTCGAGTACAGTATAATATTCATTATCTACTTATGGAACTGAAGCATGATACACAATGTAGATGTAATTAGTAATTATTCCACTATTATATGTGAAGACAATTGCTACTTTGGTGATATAGTCTTATTATTATTATAATAATAATAACCTAGTAATGATTGTGGAATATATTCTCAAGAATTGTTTAAGGGATACATTCTAAAAACCATATGTGGGCATTAGTGGAGTGCCAAATGATTGGAAACCAGAAACACAATGTTTGATCATTGAAAAATAAATGGTGGTATTATTCAAATCCACTCATATTATCATTGGCCTGACTGTGTTTAACATTATATGACAAGGATGTAAGGTTGGTTGTTCACTTGGATCCTTCTAGATTCATAACAAAAGTATAACTATATATATTAAAATAAAAAAGAAAAAAAAATCCCTTTTGTATATTGCAAAACACCACAAGTCATTAGTTGGTGAAACATAATTCTTTACAATTAATTAATGAACAAAATTAGAGGTGTACATTCAATGATTGAAACTGGTTCCTAAATCAAAATCGGGGGTGAGCAGTAACCAAATCGTTAAACGAATCAAAGCGTAAACCAAATGAAACTGAACCGATATTAACCAAAAATCCGCCATCGGGTACTTTATGTACTCTAGGTTAACCTAAATTAACCGAACCAAACCATTCATATTTTCATATATTCCTAGCTTTTATACCTCAATTTCATGTATTTATACTTTTATTTTATGTATATATATCTCCGTTTCATATACTATGCATCTATTTCATTTATTGCCAAGTAAAAATTCTAGCTTAAATTTGATTTTTGGTTGCTAACCAAACCGAACCGAAAACCGAAAAATCAACCGAATAAACCGAACCGATTAACCAAAAACCAATTGGTTAATTTGGTTGAGGGTAATAACCGAACTAAACTGTGCATACCTCTAACTAAAATTGATGCGATCTATAAATCGGTTTGGGAGAAACTGGTTTGAAACCGAACCGTCAGTTTGTAATCGGTTCGGTTTTAAACCAGTTTCAGATTGCTCAGATTTTTCCTCTTATAAACCAGTTTGAGCCAAACCGACTTTGACTAGCTTTAACTTGATTCGATCCGGTTTCCAAACCGAACAATTTTGGGCCCTCTAATCAAAAGAGAGACCAAGAGCACTTTATTATGGAGCCCAATTCCATGCATTCTCAATTTTTGTCCAAACAAATGAACAATGGTCATTAGACCTGTAAACGAACCGATCGAACACGAACAAGGCCTTGTTCATGTTCGTTTGTTAAGAAAATATTGTGTTCACGAACGGTTCACGAACACAAACGAACAAAAATAAAATCGGTAGAGGCTAGGGAATAAGACCATGTATTCATCAATGTGAATATTGAAAACCCCTAAATGAATCGAATGAACACGAACAATGGCATATTCGTGTTCGTTCATTTAACTTTATAATTAATCGAACAAATATTTATTTTCATGTGCGTTTATTTAAAAATGGACATTTGTGTTAGTTTATGTTCGTTTGTTTAAAATATAAACAAACATAACTAAGCAAAGATAAATGAATATAAATAAACATATACGAACCAATGTGAATGAACACAAACAAACATAAACAAACTTAAATCTGAAAACACATAAATGAACACAAATTAACAAATATAAAACATTTAAGTAGATGACATATCTAGATAATATTTAATTATTTTCTATTAATATATAAACGAACATAAACGAACGTTCACGAACATAAATGAACGAATGGAACATTAGTTCATGTTCGTTCATTTAGTTAAACGAACACAAATTTTGTGTTCATGTTCGTTCGTTTATTAAATAAACAAACATAAACGAACTTCCCATCGAACGGTTCACGAACATTTCACCGAACGTTTGGTTCGTTTACCTAATGGTCATTTTTGTTATGATTTGGATGGTTCTTCATATACAAGTTGTATAATACATTTAAGAAAACCGAAACCAAGAGCACTTTATTACGTTTTATCCTTATAAATGTATTTAACTAGTTTTTGACCCGCGCGTTGCGGCGGGGACGCAACAAAAGTTCGGTTGGTCGATCGAACAATTTTCAAGCATTACGCGCCTAAAATCTAGCCACATTTACTCATGTCTCTTTCCTTTATCTGCTACCTGTAGGAGGTTGATGGCAACAAAAAATGAAATGAGACCCGTAATCTAAGCAATAACTCAACAGAGTTCTTATGTATAATATGAATTGTTACATACCATTCGCCGAAGTACGCAATTTCTTGCAATATATAGATGTAGGGGTATGGTACTAAACCCGGCTTACGACCTTAATTTATTATGTTTGGCTTATTTTATTATATGGACTAATACAATATTATTGGGCTGAGGGGGTTTTGTGGAGGTAACCCTAACTGGGCTAGGCCCATTAGGGTACCATGACGGTGGCCATGAGGCTCCCTATATAAGGAGGTCTCCACCTCCTTATTAAGGGTTATTCTCAATAAGAGCCATCACCATAACCATTTTTGTGTCTGTAAACAAGAGATCCTCAAGATTTCTTAGCAGTCACCTCTACACCCCCAAAAACCATTGCAGATCTCAAGCTACCGGAGAAGAAAATCGAGTCGTGGTTCGTTCATCTCGAAGACCGGGGAACATCGTCATGGATCAGGTCAGATTCATTTCATGTTTCTTCATTGGCGCCATCCGTGGGACCGGCAACGAGCTACCCTTCGATTTTCGTTTCGGTTCTCAGATCTGTTCATCCATTATTTCAGATCTGTGATTCTTTTTTCTCCCAAGAAAAATCCAAATCTGGAAGTTTACAGAAAGATGCTTCAAGATTTGTTCTATTAAAGCTCAAAAAGATCCATAGATCTAAAAGATGCTTCCAGATCTGTGCAAAAATGAAGCTGAAAAAGATTTGTAGATCCAAAAAAGAAACTACCTGATTCGGACGGTCAAGCCTCCGGATCTGTGATGGTTTTAAATTCTCTCCACTCCGAGCTTCAGATCTATTTTCGAGGAGGAATTTTTACACGATCCAAAAACTGAAAATTACAGATCTAACTTTCAATTTGTAGATCCAAAAATCTTTCAGATTTGTCTGCTTTATAAACAAGAAAAAAAATATTAATTGATGTGGATCTGTATTCTTTTCAAATGAATAAAACGAGGATCTCCTTTTGAGAGAAGCGACTGATGGGGTCAATTGATATGTCACTTTTCTTTCACTGTTAAAAAATTATATAATAATAAGAAAGAGATAAAAGTCATTTTCACTCATCCTCAAAATGGAAGAGACATCATATACTGCGCCATCGCCATCGCGGAAAAATGTGATGGCCGCACGTGCGCCATCCCAGATCAGTACTCCGTCATCACGTGCGCTCCAGCGAACAAGACTCCCGACGCCATGCATGCGCGCCCGCGAGTCATCACTTCGCCGCCATGCATGCACGCCCGCGAGTCATCACTTCGCCGCCGTGCATGCGCTCCCACGGAAACCAACATGTGGGTTGGAGGACGACTCCATGTCTTTGGTTTTGTGTAGAAGACTCCGCCGCCATGCATGAGCGCCCGCGGAAACCACCATGTGGGTCGTGCCTTTGGTTTTGTGTAGAAGACTTCGCCGCCATGCATGAGCGCCCGTGGAAACCACCATGTGGGTCGTGCCTTTGGTTTTGCGCAGAAGACTTCGCCGCCATGCATGCGCGCCCGCGAGTCACCACTCCTCCGCCATGCAAGGGCACTGCGGAGGATCAAGATTCTGCTACCATACGTACGCACCGCCGGGATCAAGACTGCCACCATGCATGCTCGCCAGCGGGTCACCATTTCGCCGCCATGCACGCGCGCCCGCGGGTCCTCACTCCGCAGCCATGCATGCGCGCCCGCGGAAACCACCGTGTGAGTTCGAAAGACGACTCCATGCTTTTGGTTTTACGTAGAAGACTCCAACGCCATGCATGCGCACGCAACCCTTCGCCATGCATGCGCGCTCAACTCTCCGCCATGCATGCGCACGCAACTCCCGCCATGCATGCGCGCTCAACTCTCCGCCATGCATGCGCACGCAACTCCCGCCATGCATGCGCGCTCAACTCTCCGCCATGCATGCGCGCTCAACTCTCCGCCATGCATGCGCGCTCAACTCCCGACATGCATGCGCGCTCAACTTTCTGCCGCTATGCATGCGCGCCCGCGGATCACCACTCCGCCGCCATGCATATGCGACCTTGGATCACCATTCCGCCGCCATGCACGCGCGCCCGCGGATCCTCACTCCGCAGCCATGCATGCGCGCCCGCGGAAACCACCATGTGAGTTCGAAAGACGACTCCATGCTTTTGGTTTTACGTAGAAGACTCCAACGCCATGCATGTGCACGCAACCCTCTACCATGCTTGTGCGCAACTCGCCGCCATGCATGCGCGCTCAACTCTTCGCCATGCATTCGCGCTCAACTCTCCGCCATGCATGCGCCCTCAACTCTCCGCCATGCATGCGCGCTCAACTCTCCGTCATGCATGCGCGCTCAACTTTCAGCCGCTATGCATGCGCGCCCGCGGATCACCACTCCGCCGCCATGCATACGCGACCTTGGATCACCACTCCGCCTCCATGCATGTGCGCACCGCAGATCAACACTCCGTTAGACGAACACCGATCACCGCGGATCATTATGAACACCGCGGGTCACCTATGAACATTCGCAGGTCACTAATGCACGTCAGTGGATCAAAACGACGCGGGTCGCCTCTGCAACCTCATGAAAGCTCCAGCATCTGTGGCCACGTGAAACATCCGGCGTATCAATTATGGACCCTACGAAGTGACATTCACTCCCGTCACCACTGACCACATGCACGCGTCGCGGGCTGCGACCAAAGCGCCGCCTGCCTCTGATGGTAGCAAGAAAAGCTGCGGACGGGTAAATTTCAAACAAAGCTACGGGTATCGTTTCTGGCTTCTGCGACCCGCGACCAAACTTAGAGGTTGGGAATCCTCATAAACCTATACGGCTACGCGCCAAACATAAAGGTCGGGAGCCTAATAATATCCCAAACGGCCACGCGCAAAACATAAAGGTCGGGAGCCTAATAATATCCCACATGGCCACGCGCCAAACATAAAGGTCGGGAGCCTAATAATATCCCACATGGCCACGCGCCAAACATAAGGGTCGGGAGCCTAATAATATCCCACATGGCCACGCGCCAAACATAAGGGTCGGGAGCCTAATAATATCCCAAACGGCCACGCGCCAAACATAAAGGTCGGGAGCCTAATAATATCCCACATGGCCACGCGCCAAACATAAAGGTCGGGAGCCTAATAATATCCCACATGGCCACGCGCCAAACATAAAGGTCGGGAGCCTAATAATATCCCAAACGGCCACGCGCCAACGTAGGTTGGGCACACCTCATAATTTGCCCGAGGATGGGAACCTTGTAATACATCAACTTTTAGTTGATATGTTTTTGCAGGTTCGGCTACGAGTCGCACAAGCACCTATGACATTATTATTATTATCTGGCCGTTTGTGCCTCCATTATTATTTTGAAGACAAGCCGGGATAGTCATCCTGCGTAGAAGAGGCCCTTGTGGGCCAATCATTATCATCATATTATAGCTCATAAGCCGCAACTCGCGCATGCTTCATTATTTTATAGCTCGACCCGCGCCACTATTGTTATGATGCGTGCTATATCTTATTCATGCCAGTGCACCATTATTATCATAAGGATCACAACATGTCACCATCATGGAGAAAACCTCTCAAAACTCAAAGACAGTAAAGACAAGGCCGAAGAAAAGAGAAAAAACCGCCTCATATCTTAACACACCTTATGAAGTCCAGCGCTCCACCTGAACGCTTGCACGCCTAGGAGCAACACTGGACTTAGGGGGCTTGTAGGGGTATGGTACTAAACCCGGCTTACGACCTTAATTTATTATGTTTGGCTTATTTTATTATATGGACTAATACAATATTATTGGGCTGAGGGGGTTTTGTGGAGGTAACCCTAACTGGGCTAGGCCCATTAGGGTACCATGATGGTGGCCATGAGGCTCCCTATATAAGGAGGTCTCCACCTCCTTATTAAGGGTTATTCTCAATAAGAGCCATCACCATAACCATTTTTGTGTCTGTAAACAAGAGATCCTCAAGATTTCTTAGCAGTCACCTCCACACCCCCAAAAACCATTGCAGATCTCAAGCTACCGGAGAAGAAAATCGAGTCGTGGTTCGTTCATCTCGAAGACCGGGGAACATCGTCATGGATCAGGTCAGATTCATTTCATGTTTCTTCAATAGAAAAATAGACGTATCAGATAACTCCAAATAGTAATCGGTTTTATTTTTGAAGGTTAGCAAATAGTTGAATGTGGTCTGCAAATTCAAAAATTAACAGATCCTGTTTGCTTTAAGGTTCTTCAGCCTCTAGCTCCAACTCCTTTTTGTGAATCTCTCTTTTTCTGTATAAATCAATACATTATTTTATATAATGTATAAGTTAACAAAATTAGCTAGGAAACCATTTGCATACAAATCATTGTTAAATAATTCTCCAAAAAAAAAGAACCGTAAAAGTAGTGCCCTACCTCCGCCACAGTCTTCACCATTCCGGCCAATTCACGTTCGCTGCAGGCGCTACCAAGTAGCATAAGTGGTAAGTTGCTACACAGCAAGATAGAATATAAGAAACCTATAGCGCCTCCATAGAACATATGAGATCAACAATGATATTATAACATATTTGGAGAAAAAAACACAGGTTCCTTATGTTATCAAAGAACATACGAGGATGCTCCAAAAAGGATTAGAAAACATTGATGTGCTAACTTCATAACTAATACTTATGAGTTATGTGTCCAACAAAAATGTCCATATCATTAATGCGTTAATTTTTTTAAAAAATAACATCAAAGGTGCTTAATATAGAAAAAACAATAGATAACATTGTATGATTCTATGAACAAAACAAAGCACATGAACGCACGCACTGACTACTGAACCTTTACCAACCTAAAACACATGCAAACCTTAACAAAAGTAACAATTTTCTTAATCAACCTGTTATGACAAAGTCGTATTGTCCTGAACCACCTCTGATCTGTAACTAAGTCTGGCCCAAACCTTTCTCAACTTTTAAAAATACCAAAACTGCCCTTGGTTGTAATCTTTATGTTTTGACCATTACCCAAAACTTGAAAGTATGTCAAAGTGACCCGTTAGTAAAATAACATATTTTTTTTCAAACCTACCTATATCCAAAATAGTCATAACAAATGTTTTGGTCTGTATTAAAACTAATCCGGAATCAAAATGTTAAAAAACTTCTTTTTGTAAATACTTATATGTACCCATTATCCTCCTTGAGCTTCCTTCTCAATCTGTGCAGTCTAGGTCGTGTAAGTTCATCTTAAGAATTTAAATGATATCTTCTGATGTAGTGCGGAGCTGTGCATTTGTTGTCATAGTGATAGCAGGTTCAGATTTTTGCTAATGGTCTATCTTCGAGTGGTAAAAATGTGCCTATACTTGATTCTGGTAAAACAAATTTCGCAAGATCCACCACTAACATATTAGGATGCAAAAATTAGTGAACTTGGGAATGGTTCACAAAGGTGACCTGTGTTTAGTTAGTTACTGAAACTTACATGAAACACCTCTTACCGTCGTTGTTGTCAGAACCGTCACTGGTCGGTTGGAAGATAAGATATGGGTAGTGTGACAGGCCGTGTGAGGGGCTACACATTGGAGGAGACTGGAACACTTTCTTATAAATAAAAAAGTGTCTTTAAGTAAATAAAAATTTTATATTAATTCGTTGAACAGAGTTATTTAAGAAGTTTAATGCCTTGTAACACACTTTGGGCGCCTTTTAATGGTTTCATCCCAATAGACCCGTTACACTTAAAGCAATTTTTTCCTGTATGGGCAAAAATATTTAAGAAATAAATCAACAAATATGAGCAGTTATTTACTTATTTACATAATTCTTCAAACTAGTCTCTCGGTTGATCCCGAGCTTCAACGATACATCTAACACGTCAAACGGATTATAACTTAAAAACAAAAACGGGTCAAATAAGTCGAACAAATAAGACCTCTTAAAAACTATTTCACAGTTTTCACTAACAAAAGATCAAGACAAAAAATAGCCTAATCTGTTTACTAAAAAAGATTTTGAAGAAATGAAATAACAGTGTGATTGTGTGGCTGGCCCAACCAGTTATGTCCTGCACTTAACACTTGACCGTTTTGACCTGTTACTCAACCCCGTCCAGCCCACCCATTCGACCAAAAAATGAAGATATGGATGTCGGACCAAAAAAATGGAAGCCCAAACGAAGACATGGGGGACCAATCGAAGAAATGGAGGCCCAGACGAAGAAATGATGGCCAAAATGCATAAATGGTTGCCAAAAATTAAGAAATGGAGGCTCAAACGAAGAAATAGGGCTCAAACAAAGAAATGGCAACCGAAACGAAGGCGTCCAAAAGGCATAAATGGCAAACAAAAGGCACAAATGGCATCCGAAAGACACAAATGGCATCCGTAACGAAAAATGGAGGCCCAAACGATGAAGTGGAGGCCCAAAGAAAGAAGTGGGGACCAAACGAAGAAATGATGGCCAAAATGAAGAAATGGTTGTCAAAAATGAAGAAACGGAGACCCAAACAAAGAAATGGCAACCGCCACGAAGAAATGACGTCCGAAACGAACAAATGGCGTCCAAAAGGCACAAATGGCATCCGAAACGAAAATCAAGGCCAAAACAAAATACCCTTTGAAAAATTAGCAATTATATAAAAGAGTCTGTGCTTGAAAAAAAAGGTGTTCATTTACCAGTTCGGTTGATGTTTGCATCTTGCCTTTCTCACACAGGTTTAGGGATGGACCAATCATGAAAACCAGGCATATTTGACGAATTTTAATATGTTTATAGACTTCAATACATGCAATAACAAGAATAAATTTGTTTAAAAATAACTAAGAAAATATTTTGCTGTAAAGGATCATGTAAAAATGAAATCCATGGACTTATGTATGAGTACAACTGTAGTCATTGAATGATCTTAATACAGATGGAAAATTGGAGTCAAGTAACAAGATTAAAGTCAAAAGAAGTAAATTATACATTTCAGGTTGGGTTAACATTATAAACTGTCACAAGATCTCTATCATTAAATAGTAAGTGTCAATGTGAATCTTTTTACTAAAGCGATTTAAAAAATGTTACATACAATAAATGCCCTTGACCCGTTTGACAAATGTAACTCATATAGACATATTCAAACGATAACGTATGCAGTATTACATGAGTTGAGAAGTATTACCTCTTTGACAATAAACTTCAACTCGTTACTCGTATGAAAGTGTTTTCAACGGGCAGGCATCGCTAGTTAAAGTGAGAGATTTTTTAAGATAAGCTCACATTAACCACTCGAGAATTATGCTTATCAAATGCAGCAAAATGGGCCGGTCGAGTATTGAGCAAAAACAGGTCGGATTGGCTTAAGAGGGCTTACACATTATGATACACATTGGCAAATACATTATGCTTTCATACATACAAAATTTCATTCATACAAAAGTTATTTACATTCTACATAATTACAAAAACGCATGCCCTTGCATCCTCTCAGTACTCTTGAGTCTCCCGTCAACCCGCTCTCATGTTGTAACTTCTTCATATCTCCCATTCTCCCAAGCATATGAAACAACACTACACCTAACCTTCGCTAGGTGTTGATATGCTGAACCAATCCTCTCCGATATCAGAAGATAGGAAATCATAGCCAGGTGATGGAGGGAAGTTTTGCGAATTGCCTGATTCGCCCCCTGGTGTTTCAGAAGGCCCTGGGGACACAGGCTTTAAAGAATCAGAGGTGGTTGTATTTACGGGATCAACTTCTTCTCTCGGCGCAAAACGACCACCGGTACCCCTAGGCCTTTTCATGGCATGTTGATGGCGCGACTCGTGAACATACGACTGTAAAATAAAACCAACATATCATGTTATTTACTGTTTTTACGCAACCAAATTCATCCTTAAATTATAAAGTTATAACTCACCTTACGCTCTTTTATTAATTTCTTTTCCATCTCTGCCTTTGCACGCGATTTTCTTCGGCGAAGTATCACGTGGTACTGTTTCGCATTAACGAAAACAGGGTTCGGTCCTACTTCGGGTGCCAAAGGTAATCTTGGCACATCCGCATATTGCGGTGGAATCTACTTAGACAGTCAAAATAAATTCTTACATTGTATTGATGATCTTTGAAGATTTACAATCATATAAAGATATATAAAATCATGTATCTTACCGTAGGTGGACTATATGTTGACATCACTCCTCCACCATAATATGGATATTGAGAACATCCCTGCACAAGTCAACACAACCAAATAGATACTTTTTAAAAGTGGCCCGTTTGAACCAGACTAAATTGATACCTTTTAAAATGACCCGGGCTGGCTTGAAACAAAATGGTACCCTTTTTAGTATGATCCAGCCGGACCCGAAAAAAATTGATACCTTTCTAAAATGACCCGGTTGGACTAAAACCAAATTGATACCTTTTTAAAATGGCCCGTTTTGCAACAAACCAAATTGATACCCTTATAAATTTAGTTGTTTTGACCCGAACCAAATCAATATATGTAAACCATAATATGGATATTGAGAACATCCCTGTACAAGTCAACACAACCATGAACTTTGAAGATAATAAATAATCCAAACAGAATATATGTAAACCAAATCGATCCATTTTAACCTTAACCATATAGATACTTTTTTAAAGTGGCCCGCTTCTCGGGCTGGATTGAAACAAAATGGTACCCTTTTTAGTATGATCCAGCTGGACCTGAAACAAACTGATACCTTTCTAAAATGACTTGGTTGGACTCGAACCAAATTGATACCTTTTTAAAATGGCCCGTTTTGAAACAAACCAAATTGATACCCTTATAAATTTAGTTGTTTTGACCCGTACCAAATTTAAACCTTTTAAAGTGAACCGTTTTGATCTGAAAAAAAAAGATACCTTTTTGAAATGACCCGTTTTGACCCGGACCAAGGTGGTACTTTTTATTAAATGACCGAGCACAACTGATACTTTTTATAAATGACCCGTTTTAACCCAAACCCATCCTGGCCCGTTACCCGACCTGACCGCTTTGCCACTCATAATATATAACCAACCATAAGGTGTAAGAAACTTACAATGTTACGCCTGAAAAAATTATGTTGTGGGACCCGACTCAAAATTCCGGTGTTGACCGGAAGCATGCCTGGTAGTGCATGCTACTGCTGATGATAACTTGCATTGAAGTACTGTTGCTGTCCATATATATCTGACCTCAAATGATGATGTTCATAATCAGTATTACAACAATAAAAACATATAACCAAATATTAAGTTAAACTCATAAGTACCAGCTGGTGTAAAAGATGGAACATTGAGTGTTGTTTGGTTTACAACTTCATGCTCCTCAATCAGAGCAAAACCAGGCAGTGATTCCTGGTCTAGTGAATGGTTCGCGGAAGACGAACCGAATGATGATGGTGTCGTGTTAGTGAAAGACATTATGCACCCAGGGGCGTAGCCAGCCTTAGGGGAATGGGTTCGGCCGAACCCGTACAAAATTTTGTTTTAATGTTATATATTAGTGTATTTTGACATCGAACCCGTAGAAATTTCAACATCGAACCCGTAGAAAACCCAAATATAAATGGTAAACAGTAAGTCTTTTGTCCCTAAAAAATTTTCGAACCTGTAGGAAAAAATTTCTGGCTACGCCACTGTATGCACCAATGCAAGATGCTGTACCTGCATGCAACAATAACCAAATACTCATCATAATGCATATATATTAATCAGTAATCATACAATTACATATGCATGCATGAACGATTACAATATATATACAAGTAATTAGTAAGAAACTTGTAAGCAGAAACCAAGTCTAATTATTAATGTTTGATTTGAAAGCGAGAAACAGAGAATTGAGGGTTAATAATAATAAGAATAATAATAATTACCGGGATGATGGAGAGAATGGTAAACTCTAGAGATGAATCGGAGGAAATTATTTGCATGTAATTGAAGACGAAACACAGCAGCAGCAATTTATGAACGTATACCATCAGAAGCCATCAGAAGCAAGTAACCACGTTTACATATCTACTAAGCGTGTAACTTCTAAAATACAGGTGTACACCCTAATATTTTAATTATTAAGTCATTTTGTTAATTATTATTTATTATTTTTTGATTTAATTTTTATATTTTATTTTATGGTTAGATTTTTTACTTTTTATTTTGTGGCTGGATAGTTTTTATAGTTAAATTTTATATTTCTTATTTATTTATGGTTAGTTTTTTTAATTGCTTATTTATGGCACAATTTTATTGCTTACTTTAAGGTTGAATTTTTCGTTGTAAAATTTTGTAATGCTTATTTTATGGTTAGACTTTTTATATTTTATTTTTATAAATCGTTTTATTTGGTATAAAAAGTAATTTGATTAGATGTGAAAAGTGGTATATGTGAAAATGTAAGGGTTCCTAAGAACGTTTATACGAAAATGAGTGTTATTGAAAAATCAGTGTAAATCTAACGTGACAACTAACAAGGTACATTTATGAATGTTTTTAACCCTTGACAAGGTGGAGTGAACAATATAAACTATAGCCCTAATTTTTCAGACTTTATATTATCAATAAATATTACATACCCAATATTTTCATATTTTGTCTATGTTTGTTAATTTGGAGATAAATTCAGGTTGGAATCCATCCTTTTTTGAGTAAATTTGTAAAACATCTAATACATACATACATACCCAATATTTTCATATATTCTCCATTTTTGTAGGGGTGTATATGAAATTACACATCCGTATATTTAGCAACAAAAGCCTTTCTCTAATCCTGTAATTTTCAATATAAAACATGTCTCTTTGTTTTTTTTGCTTATTTGTTTAGTTGAAAAGTTTAATGTTTCTCAAAATATTCAACTAAAAGCTAACATAAGTTAAGGCTACTAAACTCAATCATACAACATTGCATACAAACTTAATTTTAATAAAGCTAAATCACATTGGAGTGCAAACCAAATTATTTGTTTACAATCCACCTTTTATTCGATTCAAGATGTTTTGGTCACCATTTTCCTCCAAAAAAAACATGATTTTCTAAAACTCTTTTCTTAGAGTGGAGCCACATTACTAGTTTAAAATCTATCGTTTATCTTTCTGATCTTGAGTCTTTACAGCCATTTGGACCATGGTGGTGGGTTCCTTTGAGAATAGGTGGGGAATAAGGATACCAAGATAAGGTAAAAAGGCACTATATATCATTCTATATTTTTTGAATCCTATAAATTTGTGTTTGTTCTTTCATTCTTTTTAACTTACTTTAAGGCTAGAAGATTTTCTAAGTTTGTTATACATATTGGTCAAATGTTGTTGTCCATTTTTAGGGCAAACGTTTTTGAGAGAACTTTTACTTTATTGTTAATAAATAATTTACTTAAAAGACACTTTTTTTTTATAAATTAAACTTAAATGCTTGTCAAACATACGCTGACATTAACTGTATATATCCTGTTTATAACATGAAAACACCTGATATTATGGCTGTTTATTTTTATTTTCTACATTTTTCATATCATGGTTAAATCTTTTATACTTTATTTTATTGTTAGACATTTATTTTTATTTTCTGACAGGATTTTTTTTACTTTTTATTTTATTAATAAATTTTTTATTAATAATTTATGGTTAAATTTTTTTATTGCTTGTTTATGATGACATTTCTTTTTTTTGCTTTTTTTAAGTTTGGATTTTTAATTGCTTATTTATGGTTAATTTTTTTATTGCTTATTTCATTAGGTACAAAAAATAATTTAACAAGTGGTGCAGATGTGGAAATGTAAAAATTTGTAAAGATGTGTGTAGGAGTTGAGAGAAAATCAGTTTTTTTAAATGATTAGTATAAATTTAATGTGATGATTAACCAAGAACTTTTAGTTTATTGTTAATAAATAAATTTACTTATTAGGCATTTTTTTTTATAAATTAAGCTTGCATGCCTATTAAACATATGTTTCATGACATTAACCGCATATTCTGTTTTACAACGTGGAAACACATGATATTATGGCTTTTTATAATATTTTTTACATTTTATATATTATGGTTAAATCTTTTATACTTAATATAAGTTTATTTTAGTGTTCATACTTTTATTTTTTATTTTCTGTGTGGATTTTTTACTTTTTATTTTATGAATCAATTTTTTTATTAATAATTTATGGTTAATTTTTTTATTGCTTGTTTATGATGACATTTTTTTCTGCTTATGTTAAGATTGGATTTTTAATTGCTTACTTTATAGGTAAATGTTTTATGCTTATTATATGTTTAATTCTTTATTTCTTATTTATGGTTAATTTTTTTATTGCTTATTTCATTTAGTACAAAATATAATTTGATTAAGTGTAAAAAGTGGTGTAGATGTGGAAATGTAAAAATTTGTAAAGATGTGTGAGAGAAATGTAGTGTTTTTGAATGATTAGTATAAATCTAATTATGTGATAACTAACCGGACACCTTTGTATATGTAAAATCCTTAGCAATGTGGAGTGAACAATAGCCATGATCTCTCAAATGTTATATTACCAATAAATATTATAGAAGATATAGAAGGGTTTATGATGAGGTTCATGTGGGCTAATGAAGATAAAGCTAAAGCGAAGATGAGAGTCTAATGGACTGATGTTTGTTGTGATAAAAGTGTTTGTTCTTACTGCTTTAATCTCCAACGATTTATATACTAAGCAATAAAGAGACTGTTTTTCAAGCTAATAAGATCACTTAAAAGGAAGCTTTTTCTAAATCAAGTTTACATGCTTGTCAAACATGTGCTTCATGGCATTTATTGCATTTTCTGTTTCAACTTTAGTTAGCTCTAGGGGCTCTGTTAGTCTGTTACAGATTTCAACCAACATAAGCCAACCAATATGGATGAAAAACAGGTAAAAGTTGCAAAAATAAGTGGCTCGGGTAACAGGCGAAAACAAGTCGAATTGAGTTGGACTTGAACACTCTTTTATAGATAAAATGTTTCTTTTAAGTAATTACAATTATTAAAATATGACTTTGGTCAATTTTAACTAAAAAAGTCAAACCTTTCAAAATTGAACCATATTTTGAGGTCTATTTTTACTAAAAAGTCAAACCTTTCAAAATTGAACCATAATTTGACTTTGGTCAATTTTGACTAAGAAGTCAAATATGTCAAAAAAAAACCACATTATCTAACTTTGGTCCTTTATGACTAAAATGTCTAAACCTTTCAAAATTAACACCTGGACCATTATTCCCCTGGTACAAAACTAATATGACAAGCACATTATAATTGTTAAGGCACAAAGAAAATATAACTAAATCATAGATGATTTAAAATACAAAACACTTGGTTCAAAATACATAATAGTTGGTTCAAAATACATAACTAGTGAATTAAACTTACAATATATTACAAAGGTGCAACAACATAATATTACAAAAACCATACCAATTTGGCCGCTCTAATAAGTTGTGACCATTTTAACTCTATTTTCACCCAAAAAAAGCTTTTTTGCTTTTATTTCTCCAATTGTAGAACCCTAAGCATATTGATGAGGTGCGTGTTAACAAGCGGGGTCAATATTTAGTGTCTACCTTTTTGATTTGATGGATGTAAACAAGGAGATAGAATATGTAAACAAAAGACTAAGCATGGGGTCATTATTTAGTGTCTAGCCAGTAAACGCAAGCGTTCAAGTATAAATACAGCGGAACAATTAAAAGAATGAGCAGAAAAGTTAAACTTAGTGGTTAGCCGGCTCAGATATAATTTCATCCGAACCGGCCAATGGAAGTCGTGGTCCCGGGCTAACATTTGATGCTCTATTGAATTAGACTTCTTGATTTTGAATCTTTGACTTAATGGTTTCTCAGTAGCTGTTTATGTTTGACTTTCTTCATTTCTTGATACTGACATGAATATGAGAACCACACTATAAGTTAGAATTACACATTGATTTCTGCATAAGATTGTTTCATGTTTGTGGAAAATAATCAATCATACACCTTTTGTACCAAAAATGGAAAAATATTGCACTTTGACTTTGCGGTCAAACAACCGAGTTTCAGATTCAAAACTGCTAGTATTCATGATTAAAATTAGGGGTGGCAATCTTGACCCAAACCCTTTCAAATGAGTCAATTTGAGTTGTTTTAAAAGTTAAATGAGTTGGTTTGGGTAAAAAGTTTTAACTAAATGGGTCAAAATGAGTCATTTGAAATTCCAACATTTTATTTTCGGGTCAAAATGGGTTGACAAGTTCAAAGAAATGGGTCGATGTGGGTTAGTGTCCTAAGGAAATGTGACAGGTTTCGGATCGGAACGGGTTTTCGTACAAGACAGGTTTCGGCACGAAACGGGTTTCGGATCAGAACTGGTTTGGTTCAGGTTTCAAATCAACACGAGTTTTCACCCGTGACGTGTTGGGTTTTGGTTTCTTTTGTTTCTTTCTAGTCGATTCCAGACTCGTTTTTGTTCGTTTTTTCAGTTTTGTTTTTGTTCGGTTTGAATTCTTTTAGTTTCGTTTTGATTGATTTTTTCGATTTCGATTGATGTGGTCCGGTTTTGGCTTTTTGTTTCTTTGTTTCATTTTCGTCGATTCTTTCGGTTTCGGTTCGATTATAGATGGTTTTTTTTTTAATGGAACAAGGACAACGTATGAAACATTTTAGTGTTTTTACTTTTTTTGTTTATGATTTATATTTTGAGTTATATTTTTTTTATTATTATTTTTGAATATTTTGGGTTTTTGATCTTAATAGAAAACCCCTCAAAATAAATTCAAAAAAAATATTAAAAAAAATCATAACTTAAAATATAAGTAAAAAACAAACAATCTAAAAAAACTAAAATGTTTCCGCTGTTATTCTCGTTCACAAAAAAAAAACTCAAAACCCGGTTTGACCCTAACCTATTTTGACCCAAACCAAAACAACCCTTTTTTTAATTGACTTGTTTTGAACCAAACTCATTTTGACTCATACTCGTTTTGACCCATGACTCATTTAAACTCATGACTCGTTCGACCCAACCCAACCCATTTGCCACCTCTAATTAAAATGATCAAAAGAAAGTGAATAATGGAATTATCTAAAAAGAACCAACAAGTTAAGAGATATTATCATTTGATTTCCAATTAGTGCATTTGATTTATGAATATGAAAGCAGTAGTTTTTTACTTTAAAAGTAAAAACATTACTAATTTATGGAAATAAAATAGAACTGATGAGATTAATAATGAAATTAGCCAATTAGGAGCCTTGTTGACTTTGACTTTATGGTCTCTTAGTAGCTGATACTGAAACTAATATGAGAACCACACTAGAAATTTGAGTATCACATTCATTTATGCAGCTTAGCCCTGCTTGCGGTGCGCACATATGATGTATATATGTGTGAACCCTCGGGTGGGCAAAAGTGAAATTGCACTAATTTTGACGTTATTTTACTAATCTCGTGAAAATAACGTTAAAAGTGACGGACGGTTAATCAGGCATCATGTAGTGGCGTTGATAGCCGAAAGACAAGGGTACATGCACCGATCAGCCGGTCCCGATGATTGAGTGCTATGTGCCTTATGTCCAAGGCTTGATGCAAAACTACTATCGAGCCGGGGGTCTCACCGGAAGCAGCCTCTCTATCCTTATGGGGTAGAGGTAAGGCTGTCTACATCTTACCCTCCTCAGACCCTACCATAGCTTTGCTATTGGTGGGATATACTGAGTACGATGATGATGATGATGATGATGATTCATTTATGCAGCTGAGCAAACAGTTGTTTCATCATTCAGTATCCTCAAAGAAACATGGGATCTAACGTTGGAATTGCAGAAGACGTTACCGAAGTAAATCCATTCCCTAAAAATCTTGAATGCGTTAATTTCATGTTAATTCAGATTTTTCAAATAATCTTACACTTTTATCCCTCATAATACACAGTTGATAGAAATACACCTATGGTTTATCTTAAAAAGATTGTAGACGGTTGTTGTGCACGTATTGCTGCCAAGTTAGAAACTATTGAACCCTGCTCCAGTGTAAAAGACAGGTTAAGTTTCTTGCTTTATGCTAATTCCAACTGTTAGTATCTTCTTTCTTTCTATTTTATATATTTTTGTTTTAATGAAGACGGTACTTGTTGAGGCAACAAGTGGCAATACTGGAATCGGGCTGGCCTTCATTGCAGCAACCAAAGGTTACAGACTTATAATAGCTATGCCATCTACATATAGCATGGAAAGAAGGATTGTTATGCGGGCTTTCGGGGCAGAATTGATATTATCTGATGTATCCAAGGGTATTGAAGGTGTTTTTAAAAAGCGGATGAAATCGACCAGAATATGAAGGAAAGCTCATTGCTGTAAGATGATCAAAATATGTTATGCTTTTATCATATCCTTTTATGGGTTGGTGTTGAATGCAACTTTGTTTCAAAAATATGTACCAGGTTGTTTTCCCGAGCTTTGGGGAACGTTATCTGTCGACAGTGTTGTTTGATTCTTTGAGGGGTGAAGTAGAAAACTTGCCAATCGAGTGAGTCGTTGAATACATACAAGGAGGGTTGTATGATGCGCATACGTGAAAACCTGCAGACCAAAGTTATAGCGATTTAGCCATTTGACAAGAATTCGTTTTGTTTTAGAGAAATTATACCTGATTATCGACTGATCTTTGATGAACAGATAACCAGTATCTGATTTTGGTATAAGTAATTGCGAGGGGTTTGTGATACCTTTTTTCCACCACTTTATGTCAGCGGTAGTTAACTACTATCGTTATTAGTACTTAAAACGTTTGATGGGTTCGAATTTTCAAGTCGTTTCTCATTTCTCTTCATGCATACAAATTACAAAAGTTATTCACATAATTTATACATACAAAAGTTTTAACATCAAGAATGCATCAACTCATCTCTCTCCAAAAACAACATAAACTTCAATTCTCCATAAATGCGTGCACTTGCATCCTCTCAGTACTTTCGAGTCTCGATATCAACCTACTCTCATGTTGTAACTTCATTTCTCCTAAGCATATGAAACACCACTACACCTAACCTTGGTTAGGTGAAGTCATGTTTAGCCAATCGTAATTCTGAGAATTGGCAGATTCACCCCTTGGCGTTTAAGAAGACTCTGGGATCACACACGTTAAAGAATAAGACGTGTCTTTAAGGAAGCATCTTCTTCACTCTTGGAAAAACGACCGCCAGCACCCCTAGCCCGGTTCACCGCATGTAGATGGCGCGATTCATGAACATACGGATGTAGGATACAATCAACATATCATGTTATTTACCATTTTACACAAACAAATTCATCTTTAAATTATAAAGTCATAATTCACCTTACGGCCTTTTATTAACTTCTTTTCATTCTCTGCTTTCGCGCGCCATTTTCTTCGCCTAAGGATCGCGTGGTACTGTTTGGCATTTACAAAAACAGGCTCCAGTCCTGTTTCAGGTGCCAAAGGCATTCTTGTTGACACATCCAAAGATTGAGGTGGAATCTATTAAGACAATCAAAATAAATCCATAAACTGATAGTGATGATCTTTAAAATATGCACAAACACATAGATATACGAAATCGTGTATCTTACCGAGAGTGGACCATAAGCTCACATCATTCCACCATAATATGAATATGGAGCACATCCCTGTACAACTCAACACAGTAAAGAACTTTGAAGAAAATCAAGCATCCAAACAAAATATATGTAAACCAAATTGACCCGTTTTGACCTACCCCAAATAAATACTTTTCAAAAATAACTCATTTTGACCCTAACCAAATTGATACATTTTAAAGTGATCCATTTTGATCCTAACCAATTGACATGGTGTTTATTAAGCAATATATAATGCAACAGCAAGATGTTGTACCTGCATGCAACAATAACCAATACATAATCAATTTCATAAAATGAAATTAATACAATGCATGTGCTTAAGTAATTAATCACACTATTATATATTCATCAAATGATGCACGATTACAATATACAAGTAATTAGTAAAAAGAAATTAGCATCAAATGAAACTTTAAGTAAAAACGAGGTTTAACTAATGTTTTTGGGGGTAAAAACGAGGTTTAATTTACTAATTACCGGAGAGAATGGTAAACTCTAGATACTATAGATGAATCGGATGTTAATCTAGATGAAAGGCAACATCAATTTATGGGCGTATATGTATCAAAAGCAAGAAAACATGCTGTTTTTAACTTTTTATAACTACTACGCGTGTAACTTCTTGTTCTTTCATCATATTTATATTTCAACCCTATTATTTTAACTATTAAGTTATTTTATTAAAACTTTTTATTTTTTTATTTTAAATTATGTATTTTTATTTATTTATATTTTTTATAGTTAAGTTTAATATTTGCTTATTTATGATTTAATTTTTTATTGCTTATTTATGGTTTTTTATTGATTATTGTATGGTCATTTTTTATTGCTTATTTTTGTAAATAGTTTTTATTTAGTATAAAAAGTAATTTGATTAGATGTAAAAAGTGGTATATGTGAAAATGTAAGGATTTCTAAGAATATTTGTATGAATAGAGAGAAAACAAGTGTTGTTGAAAAATTAGTGTAAATCTAACGTGCTAATTAACCGGATGCGTTCGTGAATATTTTTAACCCTTTGACAAGATGGAGTGAACAATATGGATTATAGCCATAATTTTCACACTTTATATTACCAATAAATATTACATACCCAATATTTTCATATTTGTCTATGTTTGTTTGGAGATAAATTCAAGTCGTAACCCATCCTTTTTTAGGTGCTGTTTGTTTTTGCAGACATAAACTGTCTGCAAGCTGATTTCATCTGTTTTCATGTCTGCAACTGAAGATGTGGTCTGAAGATCTGCAAGCTGAAAATATAAGACTGTTTGTTTTTATAAGCTGATACTGTCTGCATAACTGTCAAACTTATCTCACAAGATAGAAGTCATTTATTCAAGTTACATAGAAAATATAATAATAAAACCAAGTTTAAAAACACAAATAGTGAAATAAACTCAAAGTACATTATTTTGCATTAATTCTTGTGCTATCTGATCTCGAAGTTGACTCATGAATTCACGGTCCGCTGCACTTCCATGTCGATCTACTTCTTCTTCACCACCATCTTGTGCATGTTCATCTCCATCTTGAAGGCGTACATTTGGGTGATCATATTCATCAAAAAGTTCATCACTTAAGCCCTCTTTCCGTATAAAATTGTGAAGCGCAAAACATGCAATCGTAACATTTCGTTGTGTAAAACATGCAAGCTTTGTCCATTTCTACCTATCCTCCCTATTTCTTCAAGACATGTTTCTAATAAGCATTTAACAGCCTCATCCGTCCATTGTTGTCGACCATCATTAGTTTCCATCTAGAATTAAATCACACTTAACATACAAGACAAACTGCTCTAATAAACAACACAAAACAGCTCAAAAAACTGCACAAAACATGCAGCAAAACTGCTCTAATAAACAGCACAAAATATGAATGAAAGGGAAACCATCAGGTAAGACGACTAAAGTTTCAAGCTTTAATGCTTAATTAAGTTACCAAGAAAAGGTCTTTAAGGCAATATGAATGATACTATGATAACAACTGATAACTAGTATATTAGTATATTACAAATATGTAGAGGACCTACCTCTTTAGACATTCTCAAAACATATACATAAAGGCAAAGGACGATTGCAATTCTGAAGAGGTTTTACTTGATTAAAGTCATGAGCATTGACTTTAATCATTGTGTGTTTAATTGGAGATAACTAAATTCAGTGGATGTCAAAGTCAATGAAAAATGCAGGATTGCATGGCTGTTTAATAAGCAAGTAATTTTCTGTCTTCAATACTCATTGTGTGTTTAGCACAAAAAATACAAAGACCAATTCTTAAATTTAGTTATCTCCCAAAAGAACTTAAAATGTCACGAAACCTACCCAAAATTAGAGATGAGCCCGGGATGGTACCGGTACCGATCCCGAAAACTTGAAATATTATTAAGATGATGAGAAATGGACTCATCCTAAGATACTAAATGTACCAAATTACCCTGCCACCACTTCAGTTTGGGTATCGTCTAATAACCGAACCGAATCGTGCTCGGCCATCAACCTAAGATACTAAATGTACCAAATTACCCTGCCACCACTTTAAACTGAAATATACTTTTAACAAAAACCAGATTGAAATTGAAAGAAATAACTCAGATAACAGCCCAAAAAATATATTAAGTTTAAACAAAAATGAATAAACTTTATAAATGATATCATATGTGTTTTAAATTATTTGTTAAGCATTAGTTAGTAACTTTATTTTGACCAAATTCAACCACATAATCAAGCAAGTCTCACACAGGCATTTCATCGAGCACTTGGTATGCATTTCTTAAAAAACAATGCAAACATATTCTTTCAGCCCCATAATAACAAATTTAATCAACAATCATCATATTAAGCACTCATGGTTATAAGTTATCACATAAGAGTTTAGTACCTGCAAGTGGATGACCAGTGAGTGATTCAATTGATAAGAAATTGTGGATTCGGTGGGTTTTAGCAGATATTCTAAACACAGAAGGACACTCAATTTTCAAAATATGAAGCTTTTATCAAAATATGAGAATGATTCAATGGTTCAATCTTCGTGATCGCTAGGAATTTCTCAATTTAAACTGTTGTAATATTATACCTAAACCCGACCCCCCCTAGTTTAGGGTTTTGTTTTTCAATCAACACCATGGGAGGGGCTGGTCGGAGGAGAAGAGGGAGGTACCTGGCCGGAGGAGAAGAGGGCGGTCACCGGAAAAATGATCGGAGGAGGAGCGCCTGATGTTGTGTGCGTACCTGGTTGGAGGAGAAGAGGGAGTAGGGTTTTGTGAAGATGTTATAAGAATGAGATCCCTGTCTTATTTTTGAAGAGGAAATAAGATGTGTTCAGATCTGTTTAAAAAAAAAAAACAAACAGTCTTCAAGGGAGACGTCTGCGCGCCTGCAGACATAAGCTCCCTTGAAGATGTTTGAAGAAAAAACAAACACCCCCTTAGTAAATCTGTAAACCCCCTATGAACATTTAGCAACAAGAGTCTTTCTCTAATTCTGTAATTTTCTATATCAACACGTTTGTGTTCATATAAGGTATTTAACATAAATAAGCATGAACAAGTTCATTTCCTTAGCAGTCAAACACGAACATAAAACCATGTTTTTTTTTTGTGTTTGCTTATTTGTTCAGTTAAAAAGCTTTCCAAAAATATTTAACTAAAAACCAACATAAGTTAAGGCTACTAAAACTGAAGCATGTAACATTATTACATACAAACTTAAATTTTATAAAGCTAAACCAACCAAGTTAAGGTTTACAAGAGGTAGTTGTATCAATTGCAATGGTGCTAACAACATCCTTAACAAAAGTGAAAAAACATTCTCTGCAGGAAGTTGGCATTAAAGTAGAGCTGGGCCGCTTCCGTGTTTGACTATGGTCACATACCACTCTTTCAAAGGACCGGAACCGCGCCTTTGGAGGCTCAATCCCACATGCAGCCATGATTGAATGCGTTGCATGCCTTGCAACTTCCTTAAACACATCAGCTTCTGCACACGTATGACATAAATTAAGTTATGAACATGTATCTAATTGTCCTACAACATTCTTAACTTTTATAAAAAGAATGAAATCATGACGCGATATTAAGCAATATTAAAAACTTGAGCTAAAGACGGTCATACCTAGTTTCTTGTCCTTGCTTAAAAGCTTCAAGTTGAGCTTAACAAGTGATTGAATCTCACTTTTAGCGTCCTCGATTTCCTTGTTATTGTTATTGCCATCATGTTGCGTGTCTTTATTTATATTCTCCTCCTTCTCTAAACTAGAATCGATCTTTTCTGCAGAGTGTTTATCATTAGCTTTGGATGATGATTGATCACTTGAACCAAGTTGTGTGTCTTTATTTATATTCTCCTTCTTTAAAGTAGCATCGATCGCCTTTTTTGCAGAGCGTTTATCAGTAGCCATGGACGATGATTGACCACTAGAACCAAGTTGTGTGTATTTCTTAATATTCTCCTTCTTCTCTAAAGTAGCATCGACCACCCTTTTAGCACATCGTTTATCGGTAGCTATCGACGATGATTGACCACTAGAACCAACAACATTAGATGCAGTCGCTAGATTCTGACAATTGTAACTAACATTCTTCACGTGCGCAGAATCAATAATCTTCCTAGAAGAAGATGAAAACTCACTTTCATTCGTTCTCAAGCCCCCAAAATAACTGCCGTTTGGTCTCACCTTACTCGCCTCGTTCACTAACCTTTCTTTATTTTTATGTAACTCTGCCTTTTTAGGAAACGGGTTTTTATTTCCCGGCTTTTTCCCAAAAGCTTTTGCTGCAATACTCATCATTTTCCATGCTTTATCGATGTCATTTGAACGGTTTTGAGAAGTTGTTTGACTTTCACTTTGACTTGTTTTACGCACGTCTCCAAAACTGGAAGTAAAAGTCAAGGACCCACCTCGAAACCCATTCCAATTTTCACGTAATACTCTTATACGAGAATGCACATTGAGACAACGCTTCAAGGTTCTTGCATTTGGCGCGTTTGACCTGTCAACAGTTGACTGTGCGTTCGACCGGTCTCCCATCGGTCTATCAGAGGTGGGTACTGAAGGTGCATCAGTATCAGTATCAGTATCAGTATCAGGTTCACGAGTATAAGATTCTCTAACAATATCATGAATTGACACCTCAGAATAAGTAACCCGCCCTGTATTGAACCTTGAAAAGGGATTGTTATTATCATTATTATTAATATTAGTATTAGTATTAGTATTAATATTGGTATTATTATCATCATCATTATCAAATGTGGTATATGTTTCAACCTTAGCATGTTCATCCCTCGAAAGCGTGCAATCTCTGCAAAACCAATCACCCTCCGGTACAGTTGCACCGAGGCCAACACAGTACGAGTGAGCAGCTGAATCACATAGATCACATAGTAACAGAAGATGATCATCCGATGAACTGCTGCATACGGTGCATTTTACTTGTGAGTACGGATCCTGCGGTCCAATTGTCGCATTGCCATTGTAATAATAAACCTGCAAAAAAATCGTTTTTAAACAACAGAAACAATATGAATAGAATTAACTAGGACTGGCATAACAAGTCAGACACAACACGATAAGACACGATTACCTATGGTACTAGACACGAACACAACACGATAGCTAACGGTGTCAATTTTTTCAAACATGAACCTGTTTAGAGACACGGTAAATATTATTTATGGAGTGAAGCAGTAGTTGCTAAAAGTTCATAAAAAACTTTATTTATACATAATCCTCAACATATTTGAAACAAAAATTCAGTTCAGGGCAGCCCTCCCCCCCCCTTGTTTTTTTACCCGATTTTCGCCCGGAAACCCCCCCCCCCCTCTTTCCTATGCGGTATTCTCGTCCAAGGTTCGTCACTGCGGGGCATAAGGTAACTAAGGCATACGCAATAGATTTTATTAAAAACAAATTTAAAACAGGTCACTAATAGGTACTTTTTAGGAAAACGTGTCGACTTGTATAAGACACAAACCCAAACCCAAACTTATTTAAATCAAATGTTGTTTCATTATAACACTTTCTGTGTCATAAATTGCCAGCCCTAATAACTAATAAGTAATAATAACAACCTGATCGCGAACAGGGACGTTAACAATTCGCTCGGAGAGGAACACCCCATCGCTCGACGGGCGACGAATAACCGAAAATCTCCGCTTACAAACCGGGCACCGGGACTCAACTTTAGCCCACTCCATAATACACACAAAGCAAAAGTAATGATCACAGCTATCAATAAAACCTCTAAGGGGCAATCCTTCATCCAACAAACACACACCACAAGTGGCCAGCTGCTTCTGTTGCAAACAATTGTCATCATCATCTTCTTCTTCTTCTTCATTAACAGCTTTTGATTTGCCTTTTGAAGGTGGATCTGGGGTTAGGGTTTTGAGTCGTTTGGATGGTGGGTATTCGATGGTGTCTGGTTTGATGTCCGGCAGCCAATTGGTGTGTTGTGATTCAATGTTTGGTGGGTTTTCGGTGGGTTCTTGTTTCATCGGAGGTGTCATTGGTTGTGTCGTTGAGTTGTTGAGTTTATTGGATAATACGATGAAAGAAGTACGGTTTGAGATACATTCGAAACCGGTTTCTAACTGTTTTCTATAGGTTTAAACTTTAAAGACTTCTTTTAAGTTAAAATTCCTAAAATAGCCTTGTTTAGGACGTGGATTCATAAAAAGGAAAAATTCTTAAAATATCGTTTTTTAAATTATGTAATGTTCATATAAACATTTTAACGGAGACAACTTTTGAACTAAATTTATTAGCTCAGACAACTTTTTAACCAAACTCGTTAGCTTCGACAACTTTTAAAAAAAAAGAAAAAAAAAACCGTCATTTTTGAAATATGCCAAAAACGAAGTTTTGAAATTTTGTTTTTTTTATATTTAGTATTTTAATTAGTTTACTTATATTTAGTTGGACTCTGTTTTCAACAAAATTTATGTTGTCACGTAGATAAAATATGGATGTCTTAATAGTATATTCGAAATTTTATAAGACTTTAAAAATTGAAGACAGAATTACAAATTTTGTCCTTTAAAAAAAACAAAATTACGGTTCGTGTCATTTTTTTAATTTCCTTGCAGGCGATGTACTTTAAACTTTTTTTTTCTACACGTTATGTCCTTTACGCTAACTAGGTTAGAAAAACTCAGTTAAATACCCTCACGTGAGGCGCATGTGAGGGCATTTTTGTCTTTTCGACTACCCTGCAACTTCTTCTTCTTCTTCCTCTTTTCTTCTTCATTTTCGTCAAAGGCCTGCCCCCACCACAGCTCCGCCACCAACCACTACCACCACCTTGACCTCTACCACCGTCACCCACCTCTGCTACCAGCCGCCACCACCACACCTCCACACAAGACCAACAGCTCGGTGTTGGAAACACATCTATTTGCTCGACCGAATCAGCTGACCACCACCAGTTCAGTCATCGATCTCCTTGTCGGAAAATAGGTTGTGGTGGTGATGATGATGTAGATGACGTGGAGGGGATCACGGAGGGCCAGGTTGCAGGTGCTGGGTATATGGTGGAGGCGTGGTGGTTGATTTGGTGTGGTGGTAGCGATTAACATGGTCTCCGGTGGTCGTTAGTGGTGTGGTGGTGGTTTAACCATGTTTCTTGTACAGAGCAATCCAATCTCACCATTTCCGATCACCCCTAACCAAACTACCACATATCCCCAAACCAAACCCTAACTTACTCACCCCTCAATTACTCGATTAGAACATAATTCACCATCTTAAAACCCTAGTTCTCGCTCCATATTCATCAACCATCAGTTTAATTTCATTATCGGAAGCAGTTAAGTTTCTCTCAATGCTTCAGATAAATCAGATCTCCGATGAGTATCGGGATTCGTATATGTAGTACAGTTTAAACTTTAAAGCTACTAGACCTATGTAATTTGATCTCATATGCAGTGAATCAGTTAACAAATCAAAGGATTTTGATTAATTACAGTCTTTGGTTGCTAGAATATTCCGGTGAGTTTCCGGCGCCGGAGAAATTGATTAAGGCGGTATTTGTGAGGGTTTCGAGGGGATTTAGGAGTGATGATGATTGGTGGGTTGAATGGAATGGAATGGAATGGAATCTGCAACGCGGTAGGTGGGGGTATGGTGGCCGGAGTGGTTGTGATATGGTGATGGTGGTGGCGTAGAGAGAGAGAGAAGAGAGAAGGGAGGAGGATGGAGTTATAAGTTTGTAGGTACAGACGAAAAGACAAAAATGCCCTCACATGCGTCTCACGTGAGGGTATTTAACTGAGTTTTTCTAACCCAGTTAGCGTAAAGGACATAACGTGTAGAAAAAAAAAGTTTAAAGTACACCGCCTGCAAGGAAACTAAAAAAAGGACATGAACCGTAATTTGGCTTTTTTTAAAGGACAAAATTTGTAATTCTGTCAAAATTGAAAGTAATTAAATAAAAACAAATTATGAGTACAATTTAATTAAATTATATCACATTTAAAAAATATAGGATCAAATGGGTGTGACGGAATTGAGTTGAAATTAGCCGGAGGAGCCGGAATTGAGCTGAAATTAGTCGGAGGATAATTGAGTTGAAATTAGTCGGAGGAGACGGAATTGAGTTGAAATTGATCAGAGCATTAAATTTGAAGACATATTCGGTTCAAAAAAGCCATTTTATAAAATTCCCAAGAAATTAAAGACAAATTTGAATTGGTCAGAGAAGACAGATTTGATTCAAATCTTAACAAAATGAAGGTTTTGAGAATCTTAACAAAATGAAGGTTTTTTTGTGTTTCTCTTTCCTTAAAAGAGTTATTTTAATAATTTTCTCATTTAATAAATGAGGCAACTTTTCATAAATTTTCAAGGAAGACTCATCTCAATCATCTTTACGATGAGATTTAAAGGTGATTGAGGAACTACCATGTGGCTTCATATCTCATTGCCACGATGAGATTGAATGAGATTGGGACGGACATTTTGGGAATTTTTCGAAAGGGTGAGTCATTTTTGAAATATCTCTTCTCACTTGGGTTATTTTGAGAATTTTTCCAAAATGCTTTACTTTTGTTGTTATTATTTTATTTTTGGCTAAATTGCTTCTTCGGCTCGTCTGGTTTATGCTTCATGGCTCTTTTAGCTCATGATGAAATATTTCGACGAATGATCGACATTTAAATTTGCCTATGGTTTTAGTCTTTTAGACTAACTTCATCAATCATTTCCCATTAAGATAATGAGTGAAATTAAGACTAAGGGTTCAAAATCACAAACAAATTTAAACGTCAAGGATAAAAGAAACTAATTACTCTGATATTTTTTTTATGTTTATTTGTTTATTCTATCTTTTTTATTATTTGTAAATTCTTTTATTTTGTTTGTTATTTCTTTTTTAATTAACTCACATATTTAACTAACCAATTAACGGACTATGTTACATTTTTGAGTTTATTTTCTGTTTGGTACCCATCACAGCATGCGAGTTGATAGCGTGAGTTTGAACTTTAGATAATAAAAAACCATTGATACAGCATATTTTGATGCCTTTTGGCTTATACCAAGACTATATTTGAAAACCATTTGAACACTTTTGTTTTATGGTATACATTTCAAAATCACATAGATCTGTATAGGCACCATATACATAGGGAGAGCTTAAAGTATGCACCCTCAGCTAGTATATATATTTTTTCAGTTAGACCTAAAAATTTACAACTCATTCTTGATATTATCAATTCTTTACTTCCAACATTATTTATTGATCTTTGACTACTAACACTTTAGAAAAATCATGACTTTGATACACTTTTTTAAGAATCTTGTGCTAGGACATTTAAAAACATTAAGAAAAATATCCTTCAATTTGCGTTATATACTCGCTAACTTCATCCCATGATTCGAAACATGTTAAAACTGCTTTCTTGCATAAAGTGGCAAAGTTAGACATATGTCTATCACTCTTTCCGACGAAAGAATACTTTATATGTCTAGGTCAAAACTGCCCGACCCGTTTAGACCAAAACCATATATTGACCGTTTGACCAATTACACAGTTCACATTTACATTGAAAAATGATGCCTTACATCATTTACTAAATTTCCATCTTGTTACATAAAAAATTGTTGAGGCTATGTTGATGCCATTTACACTACTACAACAATACAAGTTAACTGTTAATGATTACAAAAGATCACAAGTTACTGTTATACTCTTAAGTCTTAAGTCTACAAAGCCATATGGTTGTACAATACACAAATGACAAAAACATGTTACAATAAACAAAGTTTTGTTTATCTTGTTCCTGCGTAAATGATTCCTTCTGATATCCTCAAAAGAAAAACACGAAAGAATGGGCATAGTCAATTGGATATCATCAAATTATGCAAGTTGTAGACTACAACAAGATGGATCAAATATGCATGAATAACATCACGCACAGATTTACAGACAGATTACGACCATAGCCTACAAAACTTACGAACTCTTCTCAGAAGAGTGTTTGCCATTAGAAAGACTGACAGATATTTCTGTTTTAGGCTCTTTCTGTGCAAACTTTTCGTTCCAATAAGCTAACGGGTCAGCATAAGATCTTGTTCCAGCCTCACTAGATAAACCAAAACCAACAAACGAGTCAGTTTGACTCCTAGTCACTGCTCACAACACAAATATAAAAACTTGTTTAAATTCAATTTTTACCTGCTTGCCCTGATAGTCATCCCGCCTATAGTTGCTTTCTCTTCAAATAAGTCGCCTGCAATATCGACTGTCACTGTTAACAAGTCGTCTGATAACAACACAAATGACTTTTTAAATATGTGTTTTCCTTCAAATTCCCCTTTTACTACGGATCAAAATCTAATCCTATAAACGAACCGAACATTTAAACGAACGTTCGTTGAACAGTTCGTGAACCGTTCAGCTGGAAGTTCGTGTATTTAATAAACGAACGAAAAAAATTAAACCGACGAACATGAACACATGTTTTGTTTGTTCATTTACATTCGTGAACGTTTGTTTATTTACGTTCGTCGTTCGTTTGTATATATTTGTTTAACCCTTTAATTATGTAACTTTATATATTTTAAAGACAAAACATATTAGCAAGCCAACACTAATCCTAACCACATATTCTTTAAATATGAAGTTTGACATGGTTTAAAAATTATGTAATGAAATAAACTTTAATTTAGATGAGTTTGTTAAACTTGATAGAGCAAACGGTGGTTTTTGTCCTTGTGGTTTTATTTCACTTGCAATTAAACCCGACCCCACTAACCCATTAAGTCTGGTCGTTAAACTCAATTTGATATTATTGGATACTTAATGTATTAAACTTCAATTTATGTTCATTTATGATTGTTTATGTTCATTTTATATTTGTTCAGGTTTGTTCGTTTGTGTTTGTTTATTTATGTTCTTTTATGTTCATTAATGCTCGTTTTGTTTAGAATGTTAATGAATGAACACGAACAAGAAAACAGTTACAGTTAAATGAACAAACACAAGCACGCCCGTAAACAACCGATTAAACCGTAATTAAATTTACAGAATCAAATACTACCTCCATAGATATCTTTATCCGAAAAGTACTTAGCTTTCAAGTAAGCAGCAAACCGAGCTTCATACTTCTTCAGCTTCTCACTTTGCTCCTTAATATCCATCTCTCTGTAATTTATGAACATGCAAATTACTCAATTTGTCGTTATATTATTATATATATAACATGATATCAGAAACCCTAATTATTATTATTACACATTTGGTAGTACGAATAAACAGAACAGAAGTTGATTTTAAACTGATATGGGATTCAATTCAACAATTGAATTGCATAAATAAATAAAACACGTATAAAAGAAACCGATTAAGCTACCTGATAGATCCAATTGAGTATCACCCAAATGTCGCAATTGACGTCTGCCGCTTTATATAGATGATTTTAAACTTTGGTTATTATTAATGTGTGTGTTAATGTGTAATGTAATTCTCTCTTTTTAAAATTAAAAACTTTTAACTATGTTCCCGAGTTCTACTTAATAGATGAAAGGAAGGGAAATGGATGGAAAGACTGAGACGTTTGTGTTCCCAAGTTTCATTTAAGAAAGAAAAGAAAGGAATTAAGAAAATTTATGTTCCAGAGTTTCATTAAAAGAAAGAAAAAAAAGGAAATGAAAGAAAAAAATAGAGAAATAAAGAGTAAAATGGTGGGGTTTGGTTTCTTTCCAAATTGGAAATAATAGGAAGGAAAGAAAGTTGGACACAAAGGAAAAAGGAGAGAAAAGAAAGGAAAGGAAAAATATCCATCTTTTCCTTTCTCTCCTTAAGTAAACTCGGGAACACAGCGTTTGTGTAATTATCTCTTGGTTACATTCTTTTGTAACGGTAGCACACTAACCCATCCGATCATATTCACTTTAGAAGAAAACCCAATATAAATACACTAGTTTATTCGGAAACTATTTATTTTTATATTACATGTGGGACTTGAACCCAAAACTTT
Source organism: Bidens hawaiensis (assembly GCF_021521415.1). NCBI lineage: Eukaryota > Viridiplantae > Streptophyta > Magnoliopsida > Asterales > Asteraceae > Bidens > Bidens hawaiensis. Next base: position 68,564 of record NW_027494249.1, on the reverse strand, counting down.
TACTTTTTTATTTAAACTGAAGTCTTTGAGTGTCTCATCTTAGCTGCTTTGACTAGTATCATTGACAATTATTCATTACATATTATATTGTTAGGCTATGTGTAGTGGAGGTTTAACAAAATGTGGCGTTTTGTAACATGTGACGCACAGTCAGTAAAGAGTGAGTTTTTGTTTTATGGGTGTAATGGTGTTGTAGCCTCTTATATATATATATATATATATCAGGTTTAAAAATCAAGCAAATCTGGTGACTTCAAAAAAGAGGAGAGCGACCACATCGCGACACGTAGGATTTTTATGTTTTCGTTTATATATATTATAGATATATATGGTAAGGATCCTAAGAGAAACATTTGCAAATTGAGAATTTTGATAACCATTTTGGACCACTAAAAACACCTTTAAAAAAATATTTAAAAAAATCATAAAACAAAAAATAACAAAAATTTTTAAAAAGTAAAAAAAAACCAAAATTCTTATATTTCATTCCGGTTTCATTAAAAAATAAAATAATAAAAAAACGTCGTATTATACACATATGTATAATTTTATTTAATCTTTGTTACGTAATATACACATATGTATAGTATCATTTTTGTGTTATATATATATGTATATATATATATATCATGATCATGAGAGAACTTTTTTGAAATTGAGAACTATGAGAACCATTTTGGACCACAAAAAACCCAAAAATAAAAAAATCATAAAATACAAAAAAACACAAATGATATTGTACATATGTGTATATTACGTAACTAAAGAGTAAATAAAATTATACATATCTGTATAATACGACGTTTTTTTTATTTTTTTTAATGAAACCGGAATGAAATATAAGAATTTTGGTTTTTTTACTTTTTTAAAATTTTTTTATTTTTTGTTTTATGATTTTTTAAATATTTTTTTAAAGATGTTTTTAGTGGTCCAAAACGGTTATTAAAGTTCTCAATTTGCAAATGGTTCTCTTAGGATCCTTACCATATATATCTATAATGTATATAAACGAAAACATAAAAATCCTACGTGTCGCGATGTGGTCGCTCCCCTCTTTTTTGAAGTCGCCAGATTTGCTTGATTTTTAAATGGAGGCTTTTCATGCATTTGACCCGAATTCACGGGCATGGGTCTTACCAAACCCAAATATTCCTTAAACGGGTTATAACATCTCATTAAATTAAAAACTAATCTCACCAAATTATTAACGTAAAAATCCTATAAAATAGGATATATTAAAAATTAATATATGATACTTTTAAAATATATTATTTAAAATTAAGTAACAATTTTATGGTAAAAAAATAACGGGTCATGGGTCCCATCAAACTCATATAACTTTTAAACCAGATTATAACATCTCATTTATTTGTGAAACAATTTAATATCAAACTATAAGTATATTATTAATTTTCATACAATAAAAAAATAAAAATTCAAAAAATAGATAAATATTAAAAACAAATAATATAAAACGACCCCAGTAATACGGGGGATAAAAACTAGTATATATATATATATATATATATATATATATATATATATATGGAGAGGATCATGAGAGAACTTCATTTTATGGAGAGAACTAGAGAACTAATAATGAAGTATTTTTAATTTAATTAAAAAAAGTATTTTTTAAAATTTTTTTTTTCTTTCATCCTTCTTATATGTTGTTATTCTTCACCACAAAAAAAATAAAACTAAAAAAAAAATTAACGAGTAATGCATATATGCAATACACCGACTTTTTTTATAATACATATGTGCAATAGTGTGCATTTTGATAATTGAAATAATGTTGAATAGCATATATATAATTGTTTGTATTGTTTATATGCAATAGTGTTATATTATATACAAAAATTAAAAAAAAATCGATATAGTGCATATGTGCATTAGTGTTGTATTACATATATGCGATAATGTGTTTTGCATACAATTATTAGTGTCGTATTTGCATATATTCAATAGTGTGTATTGGATAATGCAATTGTGTTGTATTATATGCAAAAAAACACTATTGTATATATGCACTACAGTACTACACCGATAAGTTTTTTTTATTTATTTTTTTTATTATGGTCAATATCATTTTATTAGAATGAGGAAAGAAAATAAATCACAAAATAAATTTTTTTAAATAGTTAAAAATAATTATTTACTAGTTCTCTAGTTATCTCTTTAAGAGGAGTTCTCTCTAGATCCCACTTCTATATATATATATATATATATATATATATACATGGTTGGTATCTTTAAGAACTTTAAAAAGTAGGGGTGTACACGGACCGGACGGACACGGACGAGACCTTGTTCGTGTCCGTCCGTAAAGCTTTTGATGGACAAACGGACGGCTCACGAACACTCTACCGAACGAAATTTTATGTCCGTATCCGTCCATTAAGAAATTGAGTTTGTCCGTGTCCGTCCATGTCCGTCCGTTAATATTGTAAACGGACGTTAACGAACACTAATGGACAAACGGACACTAATAGACTCTAATGGACAAACGAACGCATGAACATTAATGGACACTAATGAACATTAATTGACAAACAAACATATAAACATTAATGGACACTAATAAACAATGAACACTAATACTTTCATTAACGACGAACGAACATACACAAACCTATCCTTACGGACGTAACCGAACGGACATTTCCGGACGTAATCAAACGGACGTTCACGGACACTATTGAACGAACCTGTCCTTTGTCCGTGTTCGTCCATTAAGCTTACCGAACGAAACTTTTTTGTCCATGTCCGGTTCGCTTACAGCCCTATTAAAAAGGTTAAGAACTCTTAGGAACCCTTAACAACCAAACAATTTTTTAATTTTTTTTATATATTAACATTATTTAAGAGTAGTTTTATCATATTTTATATAAAAAATTTTGATTACATATATTAATCACAAGTTTACATATATGTAAAATTTATGTACTAACAAATTTACATAGGTGTAAGACAAAACATATATATATGTATAAAAACTAATTTTCAAAACTGTAATCGTAGATATAGATGATGATAAAACTACTCTCAAAGAACATTAACATACAAAAAAATTTATAAAAACGTTAGTTTTCAAGGGTTCCTTCAAGTTCTTAAATAATTTAACAGTTCTGTAATGATACTCATCCTATATATATATATATATATATATATATATATGGTCAAGTTATTCTACAAAGGATAACAAAAATGAGAAGTGTGAGAAGCCATAAATAATTGACATGTGTCAAGTGAGGACCCAAAGAAAAAGGGTATAAAGGTAATTGTACACATTTTCTCTCTCCACATGCAAGGCACATTTTAATACCCCCAACATTTTAGAACGTTTATAACTTTTTCGTATGACATTTTTTTTTTTTAAAATATCATCATAATAAAAAGCGTTTTTTTATCTTTGATATGAGTATGATTTTTGTTATATAAAATTTAAAACAAAAATCACGTCATTGTGTCTTTTCGCACACCATTGTGTCTTTTTTCATCATTGTGTATTTTTTAATCACTGTGTCTTTTCGCATACTATTGTGTCTTTTTGCACACCATTGTGTCTTTTTTCGTCATTGTGTCTTTTCGCTTATCATTGTGTCTTTTTTCCCACACCATTGTGTCTTTTTTCGTCATTGTGTCTTTTCGCACACCATTGTGTATTTTCGCTTATCATTGTGTCTTTTTTCGTCATTGTGTCTTTTCGCACACCATTGTGTCTTTTCGCTTATCATTGTGTTTTTTTTCGTCATTGTGTCTTTTCGCACACCATTGTGTCTTTTCGCTTATCATTGTGCCTTTTTTCGTCATTGTGTCTTTTCGCACACCATTGTGTCTTTCCGCAAATCATTGTGTCTTTTTTCGTCATTGTGTCTTTTCGTACACCATTGTGTCTTTTCGCTTATCATTGTGTCTTTTTTCGTCATGTGTCTTTTTTGTCATTGAGTCTTTTTGCACACCATTGTGTCTTTTCGCTTATCATTGTGTTTTTTTCGTCATTGTGTCTTTTCGCACACCATTGTGTCTTTTTATATAATACATAAAACACAATGCTTAATACATGTTACACAATAACTTGAAACGTAAAACACAATGGTGAATACGTATAACACAATGACCTAAAACGTAAGACACAATGGTGAATACGTATAACACAATGACCTAAAACGTAAGACACAATGGTGAATACGTATAACACAATGACTTGAAACGTAAAACACAATGGAAACAACATATTACACAATGACACAACGAACAACAAAAAAACACAATTAAGAAAACCCATTAATTATTTTTAAATTTTTATATAACAATATGATACTCATATTAAAGATAAAAAAAACGCTTATTATTATGGTGAATTTTTTTTAAAAAAATAATACCGTATGAAAAAGTTATGAACATTTTAAAATGATGGGGGAATTGACATGTGTCTTGCATGTGGAGAGAGAAAGTCAACAAAGATGAGTTATTACCTTAATTCTCTTTTCATCAATTTTTATTTATTAAATTAATCTTAGCCATTCAAATCTAAGATCAATGGACTGGATTCCTTCTCACCCTTCTCATTTTTGTTGTCCTTATATATATATATATAGAGAGAGAGAGAGAGAGAGAGGAAGGTTATAATAAGAAATAGTTTTTTTCTAAAAAGTGTAAGAAGTAATGTAGACCATTAGATTTATTATAAGACATAAGGGTAAGATGGTAAACTATAATATCTTTTTAATTATGGAATTGAATTATCAAATCAATTATCGTCTCTATTTTTTTTCAAATAATCGTCATGAATATGATAAGTTACAAATTATCTTCAACAGTTGGTTTTTTATTAGAAAACTACAATATATTGATTGGTTTGTGTAGGCATAATAATACTAAAAATTATTGAAGATCTTCAACAACAGAGACCATTCAACATGGCCATTCCCTTTCTACCCACCATCGTTCACCCACCTATCGTCACCATCCCTCGCCACAATACTATTTTTAATATATATATATATATATATATATATATATATATATCACATACGCACAAAATAAAATAATAATAAACACAAAACACTGCTCATCCTCCCGTATCGCCCCATCGCCTATATTTATTGCCCCACTACGGATGATGTTAGAGATTTATGTGTAATTACTCTTTTAAAAATTTAACTTTACAAAATTGTTATTTAAATATAGTGAGACCCTTTAGAAAGAAAAAATATGATTATTTATCATTATAGATTATTGTCAGCTCATAATACCAAAATCCAATTAAAAAGGATAATTTTACTATCAATCTAAGAACTTAGTAAGTTACTACTTACTAGCTGCAGGCTTGATCCAAAGGCCATACAAAGGCCCAAACGAAAAAAGACTATAAAACATTGCATGTGGCCCAAAATTAATTTACATAAAAGTGATAACCATAGGTAGAAGTAGAGGTTAAAAAAAACTGGTTTCATCCAAACCAGTTTCCAAACCGTCAGTTTTATAACCCGTTCCTCCTAAGATCTATCAAACCGGTTTTAAAACTGAATCGGTTTGAAGAAAACCGGTTTTTAAACCGAACCCGTTTGAGGAAAACCGGTTTAAAACCGTTTATAAACCAGACAAATTAACAACCTATCTTAATTAAGTTGTTAATTTGTCTTTAATGGATTAATGTAGTAATTTATTCATCTTCATGTTGGTGTAAAAATCTTGATTTAACCCTTGTTGCGCATGAACTTGATAATTTTGATCTTGGATATGTGTAGTCTTAATTAAGTCTTATATTTCTTAATTGTGACTAACGATGATCAATCAAGTGTTAAGGGACATGTGTGCGACATATAGTTATCAATGATGAACTAGAACTATTTTATGTCACCTTGTCTTAATTAAGTTATTATCAAAACATTAAGATTGATTAAAGTTAAAACCAGTGTTTTCACAACAATGATGAAAAGACATATTTGCCTCTTATATTAACTGCTATAACTAATGTTAGTTGACGGTAGGTTCCCATTGCCAAAAAAAAAAAAATGCCGACCACTGAGGTTTCCTGTGTAAACTCATCACCAAAGGATGCAATCCTACAAAACATTGTTGACTACATGGGTGTATTTTGCATTAATTATTGTTATCCAATCATCATAGTTAAAAAGAAATGATTTAACTAAGTTTCCTTAACTATTTTTTAAACAAGAATCTATCTGAGTAAAACACAAAGTTTAAACTTATACTTATCTTTTTTTTCTTTAAATATTTAAGACCATAGCTTGTAGACTTTGGCCATCTGGCCTTGCGTCTGGTGGTTAGGGGTCTTTATGTAGTGGTTTCTTTATAAGGTGGTCCTAGATTAGAGTTTCTAAAGCAGTAAACTAATAATAGACGGATAAAATTACGTCTTAGGTCTCGAGTTCAAGTATTGATAATTGGTAGGTATAAGGCTTACGGCGTACCACAGAGTTAAAATGCCGTTCAAAAGAAATATAGTGTGGACTTTGATTTTTTTAAATTGTTTAAATTTATCACCTAATATGATGCATAGTTAAAGCATGGTACCATGTACTTTAATTTATATTATTAGAAGAGACTCCATATACTTTAGAAATATAAAAAACAATAATAATCTCAAGAGTTAATATTATCATCAAGGTAATAAACAATAATACTTGATACAACATTTATAACAAAAATAAAATGGAATTAGTTTGACATAGGCCACAAGATATGTCCAAAAAGCATTTAATCAAGTCCAAACAAATATCTTGTTTTTATTTTCTTTATACTGGCATTATTACGACAAGCATCGTACCATGTTACCAGATTTTCTTATTATAAAATAAATAAATGAAAAGCAGTCGCAAACATGCATACATTGTACTTGGTGTCATCAGCAAAGATTTTCTTGAAGTAATGTATCAATTATTAAGTTTAAACTTTAAACTACTATATAATTTGAAAGTTGTTTGCTGCTTAAAGAAAAACTTAATAATTTCCTGACCTAGCCCACTCGTAGAAGGTTCGTCACATTCTGATAGTTATGTGAATGAGATCTTTATATTGTATAAACTATGAAGTGATTGTGAATAGAAGAGAGAGGAAATGTTTTTGTTGATAAGTAAATTTAGTAAAAGAGTGTTCACCTACATTCCTAAATAGTTTATGCGGAAAAATATCAGATATTGGTTAAAAACCGATATTTGAGATATCAGTTATCGCGATGAGATATCTGTAATTTTAATATCATGTAAAATTCATATATTAGCAATTTAACACTTATAATTCACTATACTCTTAGGCTATGTGTAGTGGAAGGACTATAATTGGGGGCGAATTGTGACACGTGGCGCCCAGTCAGCAAAGGGGGCGAATTTGTTTTTGGGGTGTATTGGTGTAGGGGCTACAAGTTGGGCCCCACAGTATCTTTTTTTATTATTTTTTTTATAATTAAACTAATCAAATAAAAACCAATTTCTTCAAATAATTAAATAAAAATGCATTAAAATTAAAAAGAAATACAAAAAAAAAATACATAACTAAAAGAAATACATAACTAAAAATATAAAAAAAAAACATATAGCTCGGTTGGCATACATGTTTAGTTTCGGGTCGGGAAATTGAAACGGATAGCTCGGTTGGTTTAGGTTCATCGGGTTCCATTGTAAGTTCACGTTCGGTTGGTTTTGCGAACCATGATGTTGACCGAAAGGAGGGAATGGGTGGTTCGGTTGGTTTGGGTTGTTTCTATGATTCATTTTGCATATACATATATACACACACACACAACATATACATATACATATACATATACATATACATATACATATACATATACATATACATATACATATACATATACATATACATATACATATATATACACACACAACATATATACATATACATATATATACACACACATACATATAATATAATAATAATATTTATTCTTCTTCCACGGCGATAAAAACCCCCCACCCCTTTTCGCCCAAAAATCGCCCGGGGCGGTGTTCACACCCAAAATCGCCCAAATCTACGCCCCATTACACATAGCCTTATACCATTAACAAATTAACCTTTTGTAACTTGCAAAACACTAATAAACGTCAACTATGAACTAATTAAGACTTAAAACACTAACATTGAATATTAAAAACTGATAACTAAGACTTAAAATGCGAATATTGAGAATATTGGTTATATATCGGTTAATATCGTCGATATTATTGGCATCAATATTTACCAATGGACCGATAACCGATATATCACCGATATATCGGTGATATTGGCTGCATAGCTACACTCTTTAATTTTTTTAATATTTTTTAAACTCGTGTTATCTACGCGTACTAAACTAAACAAAGTAATAACGACCATTAATTTAAGTTGTATTTTCCTAGAAAAACTAGACGCGTCCTTTATTGTGTCATTGTACAGTTAGGTCATGAATGTCTTCCACTTTTTGTAGACTCGGACCTCTTTATTGTAATGCTGCTAATGATACCCCTTAACGTATATACACCCGGTTAACGTTTGTCGATCTAGCATTTTGTTCTTGCTACTTGGGGTGCTACTCCGAGTCTCTCTACGATTTTTATTTCTTAAGTATTATATAATTTAGACATTGGATTTTAACTCCCACTACTACTTGATGATGCACTTATTCTAGTACATAAATGATAAATATATTTGATAAATCATTGTTAAAGTTAGTTTTTGTGTTTATTGCAAAGTTAGTGTATTCTTCACTCAAATTCAAATCGAAATTAATTCTTTCAAGTAAAATTTTAATCCTGTCAACGTTTCGCCATGTGCTCAATGTGACGGTACAAGTAATAATAGAAGACATATCATTAGTTTAATTTATAAATTACTTTTACATTGGTTGCATAATTACAAAAATATATATAGCCTCTTAATTCGTACTTGGATAATTCTGAAGACAAAAAATTTGGTTAAGTACTAATTTAAGAACTCACATAATAATAAACTTATGATGAATAAGTAGTTGCATTTTTTAAAAAAACTCTAAGCATATCATCAATATGTCTGATAAAAATACAACTCGATACTGGAAATTCAATAACTAGTTTACTTCTTGCAAGAGGTCATGAAATGTTTATTAACTTTGTCTTTTTTAGGAATTCGGGTATTACAAAACACACACAAACACAGATAATCAGCAAGAGAAATAATAAACGAAGATGAACATGCGAGATTTACGTGGTTCGGTCTGCTGACCACGTCCACGGGCCGCAACCAGTATACTTTTATTATTGCTATATACCTCACATGTGATGAAGAATTACAAATACAAGACTAAATGCAAATAGATACAACATTAAGGCTTTCTCCTTGTTCAACAAGAAAACTAATATGAGCTATAAATAAAACAAAATGGGCCAACCCATTTGTTCTTCTAATATTATGCTCCATAGTTCTCTTGAACGAGGTTAAAAAACAATCGAGCCTCCACATTAAATCCAACAATCTCCCACTTGGAGGCTTGATAATCTTCAAACTGCCTATCGATGATCGTCTGTACCTCTTGTAATCTTTCTCGTCTTTGTGGTTGCAGCGCCTTCTCATATGTTAACTTGAGGGCCCGCTGAAACTCCTCCGAGCTCCAACACATCAGCCATGGCTACAACTGCCACTAACTAGTTCTCTGTCCCTACCGACTCCTACTTACACGAACTACATAATCCTAGAATACATTGATAACAAACAACACTCTTCATAGTTAGAATGTAATCCTCTAGATAGACATTAAAAGTTGGAATATTAGTTCTCTTGACCGACTGTCTGGTAACTCGGGCTAAAGCTTTGACTTGTCGACAACCAGTGCTCCCACTGCTACGAAAACCTCTTACTGGTTTCTCTGAACCTATTCTAGCACGTTCAACCTAAATCTGACTTGTGGCTCTGGATTTATCTCATGTAAAACAAATATTCTTTTACCCATTAGACTCTGTGAACCGGACTTTGGTCTTCTTCTAAACTAGGTCGGTCACTCCTTTAGACGATAAACCGACCATATACAACAAACCGCTCTTTCGTCCTCGAGAAATGACAAGATTTCTCTTAGCAACTTTCCATTGCATGTTCCCAAATTTAACCTCATGTCCCTGTTCATCCACAACTGCCCAACAGAACTAAACTTTTTCTTAAGCTTGGAATCACTATGACATTCCTCAAGTTCCATGAATCGGCTAAAGTAACTAAATTCATGTCACTCATGTCCATAATATCAAGAATATCACTGTTCGATAGTCTAACCTTACCAAAATCACATTACTTCAAATTCTGCAATGCTTCATTTTTATGTGTAGCATAAAATGAAGCACCAGAATCCATGACCTAGGTATCAACATTACCCTCACCCCTAAGAACTAATGCCTCATCAGCTGAGTATTCTTTTGCAGTGTTGACTTCTTTCACTTTTTTCTTTTCATTATTTTCATTCGGACATGGAATCCTAAAATGTCTTGTCTAGTTGCAGTTCTAACATACCACATCCTTCCAAGTCCTAGACTGACTCATTTTCATGTTCCCACTCCCATTACCTTTGTTATTATTTCTTTCTCTGCCAACATACATTAAATCTCTCGATGATTCACCTGAATTTCTTTACCTAACGTTTTCTTCTAGAATAAGATCCCGAATCCCATAATAGTGAACTCACTAGTAGAACTATTATTCAAGGTGTTGTCAAACAATACCACGAAAACTGCGTTTTCTAACTTATAAGCTGTTATTACGATTGTTAAAATTTGAAATAAATATTCTTCGATATGTTGATACCCAAACAATCTTAACATTGTATTTTTGGCATATTTCCACATCTTAAGACTATCAAATCTAAGGGCAGCTTGGCATACATGTGCAAATGCGGTTGAATAATTTTTTCGGATGAGATTCATTACGCTCGGGTTGTTGAACAAAAAACCTTCGTTAATCACAAACTTTGCCATGTTATCCCGAACAACAATTATGTCAAAATTTCAAATATTTCCATCATTTGACATTGTTGTTTCACTTTGAGCTGGAGTGCCTTTAAATGCCTTGCAAAACATTTCTTAATGTTTTTCCAATTTGAAGTTTGATTCCGACTTAAAAAAACACGCCACAATTGTTGCATCGAGCTTCGTTGACGGATTGACATTTTACATAAACAAAATGACGCCTAATTGTTTTGTGCCTCATTTTCGAACTAATTTTCACCACGGTTGTGTGATCAATGAAGATATAACACCAATGGAAGGGTCCCACTTTCGAAGGTCACTTGACAGTGCTTTCGAGATATATATAAGATAGAATAGAAAACATTTTTTTAGAATTGTGATTAAACTAGCACATATAATACCTATTTAGACTAACACATGGGGGTAAAAGGTAAAACAAAAAAGTTCAAAAAAGGTAAAAATAATAATAAAACTATAAAGTTGTTATGCAATGGCCAGATCCCTCACTCCCTCACTGGCGGCTATTACTGATTCCTAGAATCGGTTCCTAAATACACAGTTACAAACTAGTTCCTGGCCTAAAAATCTTAAATTGATCATAAAATGGTGGTTTGGGTAAATTCCTAACCGATTACTTGGTATGATCGGTTCTAGGTTACAAAAAGATTCCTGTTTCGTATTCGTTTTTTTTTTGTACATCTCTACTAGTGGATAGTTTTATCAACGATGGATGGTCTGTCGGCACATTTCTCTCTCAACAAACTAAAAAGAATGATGTGGGAATCTCAGACAAAAACTTATATTCACTAAGAGACAAATACGACTGCTCGTGGCATCAGTGATAATCTCATTTTGGGTGCGGTTAGTGACGCGTCGCTTATATATCTATTTATCTTTCTTTATATATATGCATATATGATGTAAAACATCATATGAGACTACTTTATAACTATTTGTTGAAGATTTAGAACGGTAAATTTGAAACCTGAAATAAATAAAATACAAAGTTTTAAGTAGTAAATGAATCTTTAAATTTTTTTAAAACAATATAAATATATAAAATCTAGAAATCCAATCCAATCCAATCCAATCCAATCCAATCATCTTTCTAATTTAACTGCTCATGCCGGCCGACCAGCCAAAATAAAAACGGTTAAAAAGTATTCAGTCAAGTGATTGTGCTATTGGTTCCAATCCAAAGGATCCTTCCAACAATGGAAATAACTTAAATGTTAATATTTTCTGGTATTAAGAAAAACTTTGAATCGTGAAATTTTATATTAGTAACCAAATGTATGTCTTTTTATTTTCTTAGACCAACTAAATGTTACACGCTATAAAGATTAAACCATTGACCTCTTATTATATATCTTAATCACCTTGCCGCCCATCAAAGTGGAAATGACAACCGTACACGTCTCATGCAAGGTCATGAAAGTGATGGTCTTAGCAGGGGCGGACCCACATAGTTCTCATCGGGGTCCCGGGACACCAATGTTTTTTAAAAATTACTTAGATACGATATATTAAATTTTGTAAGGACCCCATAAAAATTAATACTTAGAACCCATACTATTAAGGTTGAACTAGTCTAGTGGAAAGTCCCTTGTTTTTTCTTTGAGAGGTTGCAGGTTCAAGCCTCACCATACCCAGTTTTTGTTGTTTTTTTAATATTCTAGTCAATATTAGTTATTTAGTTAGGGTATTTGTGTTTTTTCTTTAGTTTATCCCATATAACCATTATCACTTTAATTTATCCCATATAACCATTATCACCATGCAACATATATAATGACAACATGAGTTTTACATATACTTAAATTATTTATCTTGTATATGTATATTATAATTAATCATTTATTTGTGTAAGAGTTAGTTTTTCATGTCCTGGTTATTCATGTAAGACCATATATATATAGCTTACGCTTATGTTTTTCGGGTATGAATTAAAAGTGTATGTTCTATCTAGTTTCTAATCTATATTCTTTCTACTTACTCGTTTCCAATGACACCATATTTTCGTGTTTTATTATGTTCCTCGTCTCGACCCGACCCGAATAACGACCGACCCAAAAATTTTGTAAACCGGAAAAATTGGGACCCCATTGGCAAAAAATCCTGGGTCCGCCACTGGGTCTTAGTGACAAACATTAACACCCATCACTACAAACATTCATCGACCCTTCATAATAAATGTAAACCAATAAATAAATTAATCAAGACAATTAAGGAATGAAGCATGTGCAGCATGAAATGGTTATGGTGTGATCTATCTGTGAACTTGGCTGTTTGAGCTGTGGCTTATAATTAGACCTTACCTTCTTCCTACCTTCATCTCATGTGCTTTACCAACTTTACAAGTGTTTCATTCTACTACTTCACGTTTCTGTTATTGTACTGTACAACTCATTCATGCATATATTAGATTCTCACTTGAAAATAACATTATCTATTTTTATTTTCTTTTTCTATTTTGAGATAGAGAAGATCATTATCATTGGACACGTATAATTAATATGTATGGATTAATATATTTTTCAAAACCATACACGCAAAAGGTATGATTTTTCAGTTGGCTTAGTTGTTTATAATTACAAGTTGACGTGTTAGAACTCAAGCCATTTAACATTTTTCAATTATTTGATCCTTGAAATTGAATATTCATCACAATTGATCTAATGATCTCGAACACATACTCTATCGTACTATCTGTGTTATCAGTATGCTCGAGTACTTTGCGTTCGTGATATATTCCTAGATTTTGTAACATGCAAGCAACGAGTAACACATGTGCTCTCTAATCTTACTACTAAATCTAAATCTTTATTAACATGGCCGGCCGGTATTTTATTTTATATTGATTTTGGAGATAACTAGGTTATAATTAGATATGTAACAAAGAACAAGTATGAATGTAATCTAAAGTCTAAACCAAGAGACAAAGAACATAAACATAAACATATGATGGATCTTTCATTAGATTTACAGAACCATACACAAAAAATAACAGTATTATTCCTAGTATTTAACAATTCTTTCTAGGACAACTTCATGTGTCAAAAGCTTTAGCTAGCTACTAGCCTATGCTTACCACCGCCACCACCACCACCAGCGCCCACAACTCGTTTATTCGTTTACTTTCGTTTACCCGAAAACCACGGCCAATTGCCACTTTGAACAGTTTTAATCACACCTCTCTTTTCTTTAACCAAACTCTCATCTTTCTTTCTTGTTTCTTGACACCCAACTTTCTTCTTCCCTGATGTTTTCTTGTTCTTCTTGTTTAAACACTTATTATACTTTTCTTGATTATTATTATTATTATTATTATTATTATTTATTATTATTATTATTATGTTCTTGTACCTCCCATGGTGGTTGAAGGTGTAGATTACTTGGACCAGAAGAAGCATCAGAAGCCATAGAATCATCTGTATCTTCATCTTCATCTTTCACAGTAGTAATACTCTTCTTCTTACCACCACAACTACCATAATCATCATCATCCATGGAAGAACCAATGTACATTGTCCAGCCAGATTCACCGCTCTGACATTCTTCTGTTCCATCTCCATATATTTTGGAAGATGAGTCCATGTTTTGTGCCTGTTTCAACAATAGTCAACTGAATAGATTAAGAAACAAAAACAGAAAAATATGAGAGAAAGAACACAAGATAAGAAGAGTTTATTCTGTTCTATACATCTTTATATATAAATACAAACTAATTAGCTGGATCTTAGCCACCCCAACCCCACTTACCACCCCACCCCACCCCACCTCACATATAAAACCACAAACAACAAAGAACAGTGAAGAAACACTAATCGACCCCGGGCAGATTACGGATAATCTGGGGGTTAAATAGATGTTTCCCACGAGGGGTTAGATCCGGCAAAGATGGTTCTTCTGATAACCTGCAAAACAGACACCGTGAGCTCGTCACTGAGAAGGGGGGGGGGGGTACCTCCTTGTGACCACCCTCCGGCGTGAGAATCAGACTAGATTGCTCTTGAATATAAATGTATATTAAGAGAATGACTAGAGCAGATATCAGGTAATATATCAAGATATGAGATATGAGATAAGATGATACCATTCCAAGGTGTTGGAGTATTTATAGCCGAAGGTAGGTTTCCAAGCAGGTACAGCCGGCTGAATAGTGTTCCTGTTCTGCCAACTGTGGGCTACGCACATGCCATGCTGGTGGTTGGTGGATAGGCAGCGGCTGATAGTGACCAGGCCGGCTGTGTACTATTCCTGTTCCACCAACTGCAGGCCATGCCATGCACGTCTTCCGACAGATTGGTGAGTAGGCAGCGGCTAATAGTGACATACAGTACAAGAGCGTGCTGCTCGTCATACTGTTGTCAGTGAGCTGTCGTATCCTTGGTCAGATCTTTTGTCCATACCTCGTCAGGTACAGTACAAAAGATCCTCCAGTATCGTACGGACTGGCTCATTTGGGCGGGAGTTCTCCCGGCTTTGTGCGGGAGTGTTCCCGGCTTGCTCACTCATTCTTCAGGTGACATTACTGAATTATTTAAGAGTTAAGTGCCTTGTGCGTGTAGCTTTGCTGCGCAGGTAGCCTTCCCTGATGGCTTGTATCCGCAGCTGCGGGAACAGGCAGAGCACTTCACCATTGGGAGGCTTTTCCTGCGGGAACAGTTTGCGTACTGCGCGTAAGGACGTCACGTCTCTGAGCATGGTGGGTCCTGCGGACCCAGTTGGTTTCTGCGCAGACGTCCCTCTTAAAGGTGAGTCTTGCGGGTCCAACTGGGCTCTGCTGGGACCTACCTCTTCAAGTCCCCCAGTCCAATGTTCTTCTCATGAATTTAATAAGTGAGGTGAACTTTTGGACTTAAGCAAAGGGTTTTGAAAAGGGTTTAGTTTTAAGGTTTTCCATGGGGATTCTTCCCGCGGAAGTCCTAATGTCACGTGCAGAAATTCCCGACTTTTCTGCTTGATCTTTGGGTATGATGCGGGTAGGTCTGTAACCTCCTCGCAAGTCAGGAGGCTTGAGTACCTCTTGTGTAGATTCTCCATGAGGTTTTGGTAGTTTTGAACATAGTGATCAATTATGTTAAACAACCAATTCCATCTTGGAGCTTCAAACAATCTAGTTCTCGACGTTCCCGCTATGCGGGGATGTCATTCCCGTTTCCGCAAGCATGGCCCAGAAGAACCTTCTTGGTTTCAATTCCCTGCGGAGTGCTAGGTATGTGAAGGGTTTTGCCTTGACACTGTACCCGCACTCGTCTTATAGTTACTTTACTTCCAAGGTATTCCTGGCTTCAATTCCCTGCGGGTGCTTAGTATGTGAAGGGTTTTGCCTTGACACTGTACTCGCACCTGTCTTATGGTTACTTGGTTGCCGAGGTATTCTTGGCTTCAATTCCCTGCAGGTGCTAAGTATGTGAAGGGTTTTGCCTTAACACTGTGCTCGCACCTGTCTTATAGTTACTTGGTTGCCAAGTTAAGGGGTATATTCCCGCTTACTTTTGAATCTTTTTGAAATTCGAAGAGTTGGTGAAAGGATAAGAACAGTCCAAACTGTTGAAACGTCGTCCGACGGTTTCTTCTGACAGTGTCAGGACGTGCAGGAAGTTATGGCGACGTGACAGTACATGGTCATTCCAGACGCTTTTTCAGGCGCGTGGGCGCAAGTTTTCGGGCTCGTGGCCGCGAAATTTATGGCATGCGTCCTTTCGACAGCTGTTGCCAGCTTGGTCTTTGCCACGTGTCATAGTTTCATTGCACCTTTGATTTCTCTCTCTTCCGCATTAAATTCATCGCATTTATTGCGATGAGTATATAAAGGGGGAGAGGGTCCTTTGTAATCCACACTTTCACTTCTATCTTCTCCTTCTAAGCGATTTCCGGCAAATATTCTTTCTGAAATCGTTGCCTTTCATCCTTCTAGAATGTCTTCTTCCCATGATGTTGAGGCTACTGTCGAGGAGTCTGACGTGTTCGTCGAGAATCCGTCGTCCACTTCCGATAAGGATGACAAGAGTACTGCTGGCGAGTGCCAGTGTGCTCTTCCGGCCGACCTCTATCAGTACGTCGTCCGGAAGTTCATGCTCGAGCCGTTCGAGCCTGAGTTTCCGGAGCCACACCAGACGGTGTAGGATGGCTAAACTCTACCTATATCTGACCTGCGTGGAGGTTTTCCTCATCTTTTCGTTAGAAATTTTCTAAGTGTTTAGAATAAGTTAACCTTTGAACGTGGTAGATAATAGGTTGAAGTTTTGCTTCCTCCTTCGTGATTGTGCGGGTAAAACCGTCACTTGCACTTGGTAGGATGGCTAAACTTCACCTATATCTGACCTGCGTGGAGGTTTTCCTCATCTTTTCGTTAGAAATTTTCTAAGTGTTTAGAATAAGTTAACCTTTGAACGTGGTAGATAATAGGTTGAAGTTTTGCTTCTTCCTTCGTGATTGTGCGGGTAAAACCGTCACTGGCACTTGGTAGGATGACTAAACTTCACCTATATCTGACCTGCGTGGAGGTTTTCCGTTTATTGTGTTTACGCGGGTTTTGCCGCCGTCCACAACGATTTCTTTACACTTATTTATGCGGTGAGAACCGGCATATCAGTGTTTTGAATAAATTAACCGTTCGACGCGCGGTTGTCAATAGGTTAGTTCGGTTTCCTCTATCATGATTTGTGCGGTTAGGACCGGCACTTTCATTTAGTGGGATCACCAAACTTTACCTATGACTGACCTGCGTGAAGGTTTGCCGTTTTTTGTGTTTATGCGGGTTTTGCCACCTTCCACACGCAACGACTTCTTTCCCCACTTATGTATGCGGTGAAGACCGGCATATCAGTGTTGAAAGTTCATAAGTATAAATGTAAGACCATCAGCGTCAATGTGATAAGGAGAATCATTTCCATTAGAAGTGACTCTGGGCCTTTTCTTTTACAAGTTTGGAATTGATCTACATGCAGATTGTGTAATTGAGCTCCCTTCCATGTTATTGGGAGTGTCATCGAGCCTTTCGAGCCGATATGCACTTGGTTCGGAATCTCGTTGTTTACGCAGTATGTAGTCTCCAACATTGAAGCTGCAGTTTTATTCGTGTTTTCCCCAACTGGGGTTCTACACGCATCAGCCTGCTCAGCGTTCGTTACGCCACGAGGTGCGCGAGCGTCCCATCTCTGACAAATGCTTCGACGATGTCCTTCACGTCTGTGCATTCTTCAGTGTTGTGGCCTTTTGTCCTGTGAAAGTCACAGTATTTGCTCCGATCAGCATTGTGACGATGTCGGATTATTGGAGCCTTTGGCCATGGGAGCTTCTCAGTGGCGAATATCTCGGTGACGCTTTTGGTGAGTGGCGTCCATCTGGAGTTCTGGTTCGACTGTACGTTATCCCTTCCGCCTAACCGATGTTGCAAGCCGGATGAGGTGTCAAAGTTTACCCTTGACTGCCAAATGCCTAGCTTCCGCTTTTTGTTTAGTCGGGCGGTAAGGACGTTGTCTTCTCTTGTTTTCTGGTTGTAGAGGTTTGTGCTCTGGGGGAGATCTCTACCCAGTTGCTTTTCCGTTTCCGCAAAGCGTTTAGCTGCTGTCATGATGGCATCCCATGTGGACGGCATGCCATCTTTACCCGTTAAGGTGCGGATGAGCTCTGGGTCTTTCGCGCCCTGGATGAAAGCAGCGCGAACAAGATCTTCGCTAATAGTGCCCAGACTTAGCTTTTTTGAATTGAAGCGCGTGATGAAGTCTAGTAAAGACTCATCTTCCTCTCGGACGCAGTTGAGGATTGTCCATTGCTCTTCGGTATACTTTCTTTGTTGGCTGAAGTGTTGGCTGAACTTCTGCTGGAAGTCTGCCCAATCGTAGATGTGGTGGACCGGTAGACGATCGAACCACGCTCTAGCTGCCCCAACAAGCGTCATTTGGAACATGTAACACCACGTAGGTTCCGTCCAACTACTGACGGTTGCCCCCGCTATGAACCTGTTCAAATGATCGTCTGGATCAGATATACCATCGTAAGTGCCGATGTTGGACATCTGTTTGGCACTTTTCGGGGCGATTGCTTCCGCAATGTCCCTTGAAAATTTGGACGTTCCCGCCTTTGCAGCAGTTGGTCTAAATGTTTTGGAGAAGTCACGTGGGTTTCCACCCGCGTTTTTTGGTTTGAAGGTTTCTCCAAAATGCCTTCTCGGTTGGGAGTCTGTTTCCTTACGCTTCCCTTTCACCCTATGACGAGGGTTTGCGTCACTATCGGATTCCTCCGAATCATCGTCCAAGTACTCTCCGAATTCATTAGCCTGTTGGAGTGAACGTAAGCGTTCATCCAACTCAGCTTGGAATTCTTTTTTACGTGCTTCCGCCCATGCTTTAACGTCATCGAGTGTTTGGCGGGGGAGCCTCGTTCGTTGTCTCTCTAGCTGGGTATCGGTGAATCCCAGTGAAAGATTATTTACTGCACTTGCCCCAGCTCGGGTAACTGGGGTAGTGTTCGTAAAAATTACTGCACTTGCCCCGGCTTGGGTAACCGGGGTAGTGTTCGTAAAAACTGTGTAGTCGCCGGTATTCCCCCCAGTAGCTGGGGTTGTGGTTACCGGGGTTTCTTGGTCACTCGTTGGTTTTGGGACCGGAGTAACTTTAACCATCTTTCCAGAAGTTTTGAGAAACTGAAAAAGACTTAAGTTTTAGCTTTTATGCACGGATGGCGCCAATGAAGAAACACTAATCGACCCCGGGCAGATTACGGATAATCTGGGGGTTAAATAGATGTTTCCCACGAGGGGTTAGATCCGGCAAAGATGGTTCTTCTGATAACCTGCAAAACAGACACCGTGAGCTCGTCACTGAGAAGGGGAGGGGTACCTCCTTGTGACCACCCTCCGGCGTGAGAATCAGACTAGATTGCTCTTGAATATAAATGTATATTAAGAGAATGACTAGAGCAGATATCAGGTAATATATCAAGATATGAGATATGAGATAAGATGATACCATTCCAAGGTGTTGGAGTATTTATAGCCGAAGGTAGGTTTCCAAGCAGGTACAGCCGGCTGAATAGTGTTCCTGTTCTGCCAACTGTGGGCTACGCACATGCCATGCTGGTGGTTGGTGGATAGGCAGCGGCTGATAGTGACCAGGCCGGCTGTGTACTATTCCTGTTCCACCAACTGCAGGCCATGCCATGCACGTCTTCCGACAGATTGGTGAGTAGGCAGCGGCTAATAGTGACATACAGTACAAGAGCGTGCTGCTCGTCATACTGTTGTCAGTGAGCTGTCGTATCCTTGGTCAGATCTTTTGTCCATACCTCGTCAGGTACAGTACAAAAGATCCTCCAGTATCGTACGGACTGGCTCATTTGGGCGGGAGTTCTCCCGGCTTTGTGCGGGAGTGTTCCCGGCTTGCTCACTCATTCTTCAGGTGACATTACTGAATTATTTAAGAGTTAAGTGCCTTGTGCGTGTAGCTTTGCTGCGCAGGTAGCCTTCCCTGATGGCTTGTATCCGCAGCTGCGGGAACAGGCAGAGCACTTCACCATTGGGAGGCTTTTCCTGCGGGAACAGTTTGCGTACTGCGCGTAAGGACGTCACGTCTCTGAGCATGGTGGGTCCTGCGGACCCAGTTGGTTTCTGCGCAGACGTCCCTCTTAAAGGTGAGCCTTGCGGGTCCAACTGAACTCTGCTGGGACCTACCTCTTCAAACAGACATACCTTTTGGAAGTTGGACAAAAATGAAAAAAACCCTTGTAAAAAAGTAACAATATTTATACTGCAAAAAACTAAAAATACATTTATTTTATTCTTTTTTCATAGTAACATCAGGAGTAAATTACATCTTCTAAAACCTATCTAGCAATCTAAATAAGGTCATAGTATCTCTAAATTTATTTACCTGTATGCCATCACCAGCTGTCAAAACAAATCTTTAAAAAGAAAATCTTTGAAAAGGAAATCTTTAGAAATTGTAATAATATTTTTTTGAAAAGCAAAAGGCACAATTAACACAAGTTTCTTGAATATTGAAAGAGGGGGGGGGGGGGGGGGGGGTTCAGTGAATATCCAATCATATTTACTATTCATTTATTACAAAGGTGAAAGCTTGCATTTGTATGGCTAAATTAATGCATATACAGATGAACATGTATACATACAGACAAATATATGCATATGTCTTGATGTGACAAAGAGTCTATGCATAATGCATGTGACCCTTAAACCATTTGCTTCTTAAATGTCTTAAGAGAATGAAGTCTTTGGTTATTATTAGTTTGGATATAAATTTTCATATCATATAGTCTAAGCTAATAACAATTAGGACTTGTATAAGTACATAATCACATTAATGGTAAACAAAAAACGAGAGAAAAGATTATTTTTGAAAAAAAATGGTAGTTTAGTACTATAAATCATTAATAGGATTTCGAGTGACTTCTAATTAAGTGGAACCATCTTTGCATGGAACCATCTCTAATGGAGGCTGCTAATTAAGTGTTTAAAAACATACTCAATTAGCGCGCGACGTCAACAATGCAATTTATACTTCGAACATAATCACTATCTTTTAAACTTTTTTTTTTTGTATAATCAAACTATTTATTATATTAGATCATTTATTGTTTTATTAATGTATTAATTTTTTTAATAAATTTACTAATAGAAGCTTACTAATAAATATATTTTTTATAAAAGTTGAGTATTAGAAAACTTGAGTTTCAGTTTTATAAAAAATTATAAAAGTTACAACATTAATTATATATATATATAAAGTTTAAAGGCATGTTAACATTAATCCAATAATTTTAATAAATAGATAAATATCTATATTTTTAACAAACTAGTTTAAAAACTAAAAATTGAAAACCAAACTAGCCCACCCTACCGTATCCTTCACCTCGAATGGCAACCTTGTATGCCAATAGTCATTCACCTCGAACGGCATCTGTAACGAGAACATGTAATGCAGACGTTCCTTTGACTGATGTCACATCTGCTCACGAATGAGCTATCGTTCTCTTTGAGATGCTATATATATATATATATATATATATATATATATATAACATCTAATCTATTCTATTAAATAACATCACCAAACCTCAGTACTACAAGAGTCGAAACTCACCATTTTAATGAGAGAGATACTCATTTAGATGCTCTTAGAGAGACGAAATGAAGTGTGTGCAAAACTTAATTTAGTAATTAGATACTTATATTAGTCTATTTTAAGTTTGGAAGTGAGTGTGAACGCATGTAAAAAGAGTGGCCATTAAACATGGCTAAAACACTTGTAGACAAGACCAAATGACTAATATGTTGTTATTTGTTTGTCCTCTATGTCTTATTTTATGTAGACATGCTTATTCCTTGTTTTCACTTACAAGTATATATTGTTAGATGAATTTATACGCTACTAAATTTATTATTAAATTAATACATATGTTATACATATATAGTACATTATTTAATACTCTCTAAGCATAGTTAAATAATAATAATAACAATAATAAGATCCGATAGTGTTTAAATCACATCTTATATGTACTATATTAATTGTTCATACAAATTTGTCTATAGTGGTGGCATGTTATCTAAAATGCTGTTACATATAAATATACATGCTTTTGTTTTTGTTTTTATATAGTTAAGTTACCGGCTCGTACTCGTACTCATCCTCGGAAAATCTTAAGAAAACAATGAAGAGATTGTCCTTAGATGTCCATATAATTCATCACGTGTTTATCTCTACCGTCCTAGTTGAAGATCATCTTTCATATATAGTCAGAAAAAACAAAATCAAATAACATAAAAATAATACTTTTGATATTTGTATTTATCATCAAATAAATGCAAGATATGAGGGGAAGATGTTTGCTAGTGGAAGAATAGCCAACAAGAGAAGGCTCACTATGTTCTTTCTCTCTGCATCCTCATCATGTCTCTTTTCAAAGAATTTAATGAAGACACCTTCCTTTTTTTTGTTTTCTTTACCTTTATTTGACTTCAAAAGGTTTTAGCGAATGAAAATTTAGGTAGGCTTATCCATTTACACAATTGAATCATTGTCCAAAATTGCAAGAACTAAGATATTTGTAATTGTCACAAGGAATAACACGTACAACAAAATTAGTTGAATGACATGTGTGCGAAGTGCACAATGCAATGACCTTAAACAAAGTATTTTTGTCCAAGCTAGAGAATGATAATCAAAGACATCAAAATCCATCTACTATATTGGATGATTTTCAATCCAACTATCCAAGTTGAAGCTTGATTGATCACATTGGTGGTGTTTCATCTTCTTGCTTTATTCTATGTAAACATTTGTTTGTTAAATGTGTCCATTTAGATGGGTTAGATCTATTTATTTGTGGTTTCTGTTGCAATATGTTCCTTTTGTACTTTTACCCGACTTCCCTTAGCTTTTTTCATTTAATATATAATTGTTACTTAAAAAAGATAAAGAAATGAAGAACCTACACAGACGACTTCTCTAACGTTTAGTTAACATGATTTAAGAGTTTGCCGGAATATGCTTTCGTCGACTTTTAGTACGTTTTTGCATGCATACACAGATGATATAGAAGGCACATCAGTGACTTTGTCATCTTTACAACGCTCTAGTCAATACTTTTGCTCATATGGTCTAGTAGTCTTTTCTTTGGGAACTACTTTCCTCTTCAAGCACCTTCATGATTATGTAAGTAAATATGTAATGATGTTGGTGCTACTTATTTGTAACCCATTGTTTCATGCTCATAGCCTCATACAAATTATGTTGTAGGATCGATATTATGGAAAAAAAAGTCACGCAGAAAGAATTACACGTTCAATTGTCTCAACATTTGATCAACCTGTTGACGTGTTGACTAAACGCTAGCTACTTGATCTTTGTTCATATTTCTACCATTTGAGCTTCATGAAGCAGTCTACCAGTTGTTGCTTGGGTGTACAGTAGGCTTTAATGGTTTGGAATGGTATTGGATCTCTCTCTAATTTGTGTATAAATCACTACCCAATTAAGGTATTTCGATTTTACTCGCCAAATGTTTAATTTAATTATTCAAAGAGTTACAAGAATGAATATTTGTTTTATGTTGAAAATTGTGTGAGATAAATAGACTAAACATTGGTGTACACTTTATAGTTGGAGAATCATCACAACTTTTAGTTAAAACAACACAAAACTTCGTGAAAATAATCTATTAGTTGCCAAAATGATTGTAAGTTATTTGCACACCAATTAGGGACAACTCTGTTTAGCGAGATATCTCAATTATCGTTTATTGCCTAATATACTGCAGCTGCTAGTGCATAGTTAGGTGATGTTTGTTTATTCAGATGTAAATTGTATGTAGTCTTCAGACCACATCTGCAAGTATTAATTTGTAGAAGAAGTGGACAAAACCTCTGTAGTTTGCAAGAAAAAGACTGTTTGTTTTTTAACGTCTGTAGACTGCTAAAATAATTGGTAGTGGTGTACGAACTGTGGAAGTGGTGATGGTGGTGGTGGAGGTGGATGGTGATAGTGGTAGTGGACGGTGGTAATGAACGACAGTGGACGGTGGTGGTGGGAGATGATGGTGGTAAGCGGTGAACAGTGGTGGTGGAGGAGGACGGTGGGTGGTGGTGATGGATGGTGGTGGTTGTGGTTTATGATGGTGAGTGGTGGACAATGGTGGGTGGTGGTAGTGGATGGTGATGGTGGCAGACAGTGGGTGGTGGTGGTGGCGGACGGTGGCTGGTGGTGGTGGGTGGTGGACGGTGGTGGTGATGTTGGATTGTAAGGGTTGGTAGGATGCGAAGAAGTGTAATGAAGTATGAAGAAGTTGAATATTAGGTTATTTTTTAAAATCATAAAAATAGTTTTCAGGTTTTTTCTTTTTTAAAAACAAACTGTCTTCAGGGACTTATGTATGCGCGTCCACAGACATAAACCCATTGCAGATCTATTAAGTAAAAACAAAAATAACCTTAGTGATAAATGCCTAGTCGCTACTCATAGCTTAAGTTAGTGTTACTTGCCAACTACTATCAAGTATCAACAACATATTTGTTGTTAAGTCATAGTTGCTAATGATGGATAGGTACGTTCTATTGATGATTGATCCCAATGTTGCTCGGTTACTACGAACGAATCAACCAATCATTCCGAATCAAAATAAATTTCCAAACGCTTTCAACAAAATAATCGAGTTTAAATAATTCTTTATGAGGCTTCATGAACCCTTAGGTTCGCTCTTGGGTGACAAATTAAAATAGCTTTCAACAAACATGCACTACACACCTTTGACTTGTCTCAACTTTATCTATATTTCTCTTTAGTATTAAGTAAATCACCTAACAAAGATAATTTAACTACACTAAAATCATCTAAGTTATTTTCTTTTCTTATATTGTGAACCATTAAGCCAATCAGAGTTAGCTTAGTTTAATGCTTGCAGCATATACGCATTAATCTTGTATCCTTGTTATTACTTGATCTTTTAGTATGTTTCACGTAAAAGCACATTATCTCTATGTAACGAAAACAAAATTGATAATGAGGTATACGTTAATACTATATATGGCAAGGTAGACATGATATATGTACCGTTTATATTTTCTACATCTTTCAAAAGAAAAGACAACTTTTGCAAGTTTTTTTGTTGTACCATAAGACATGCAAGTTTTTTGTTGTACCATAAGACAATCACAAAACTATGATAATAATATATATCGGGCCTTAATTTATTAGATATATGTTGGGGAATTTCGTGATTAACAACTTTGATGATCTAAGAATCGTATAACACTTTCAGATTTGGTGGTTCTCCAAATACATAGTCGGATAAAACTTTGACGAGGTCAGAGCTTCGTATATAGTTTGAGAGTCAACTTCTTGAACCAAATAGTGCAACAAAAATAAAATAAAAAATCATATCATATATCTGGGATTAGGGTTTGGAAATTGTCAACCAGTTTAAAATTCGAATTTAATTAAAATCCGTCTAGAGTGACTTATACAGTGCGTGTGACATAATCTGAAAATTCATTTTTAATTAAATTTTTAACATAACAATAATAGTCGGAAAAATTGCTACACCTAGGACCCTGCTATCCAGGGGGGATGTCGGGCCTCTGCCGGGGGGGGGGGGGGGGCGTTGGCCCATTAAAACCCTCATTTGTTAGGGTTTTGCCCCCTAACAGCATACTTAACTCGAAAAAGCATGCACATTGTAACTTTTGACTTGTTAATGTAAATTATAATTTACATTGTTGACAGGTCAATCAAGTTACACTAAAAAAATCTAACGATATATGCAAACATCAACCCCCCCCCCTTCCCCGCACACACACACACAACATATTTAATAAAGTAAATGGTTCTTGCTAATTAAAAAAAAAGATTAAAGCAATAACAACATTAAAGTAAGATAATATATGTTTCTTAATTGGAAAAGCAAGAAACCACATGGAAGTAGGCTAGCAATAACATGTTCTACTGTCTTTGGTTTGCCTATCAATTTCAACTAGTTCCCCTCACTTTAGATAAAAGATGGATTTATGTCAATTCGGTTCTCACGCTTCAATTTGTGACATTGAAGTGACTAATTTAAATACATGAGTTCATGCGTGTTGTGTTGTTTGGACAATGTTTTTTTTGTGTTTCTTAATGGATGAAACAATGAAACATATAGGTATAATAAAGTTAGTTAGAAAAGACATAATTTAAATACCGAGTTTTGTTAATGACTCAATTTGGCTAGAAAGTAACTTGTACATGCACTATTATTGCTAAAAGTTTTTGTGTGGCGTGTATTGAACCTTAATCATGATTATTGTTAGAGGATTTGAACTCGGGTTAGGATACTCTACCGAACTAGCACTAAATAGGTGAGTTATTGCTTTGATGCCTTTCAAAAGCTTAAAGTAAAGGTATTGGACCTACAATTAATAATGCTTTAATGGTTGGTGGTAAACTAATACAACTGTTAGTTTTTAGGAGTTGTTATGAAAGACTACCTCAAAATCGGTCAGCATCAAAGTGTGTTTGTATCACTATAAGAAAACCTCTGAAACAATTATGGAGTCTCTTACCCGATTAGATTTATAAACTTGTTGAATGAAACCTCTAAATCAGTCAATTATTGTAATGACTCGCGTTAGGGGTGTTCTTCGGGTTCGTTTTTCGGGTTTTTCTGGTTAGGTTCTTCGGGTTTCAAAGTTTTAAATTTGACCCGAAACCCAACCCGAATCTCTCACGGGTTTTTCGGGTTCGGGTCATTCGGGTTGGGTTAATCGGGTTTCAAGTATCCTAGAAAACAAATCAAAAAACAAAAAAAAATTAAAAACTACAATGCTAAAATTAAAATAACATATTATTCTTTGCTCGTAAGCAAATAATCAAATAATAAATCAACATAACTGGATAAAACAATCCAAAAGAAGAGTAAAACTAACTCAAACCATAATCGCTTTTAATCGGACGTGATTTAGTTGTTCGATTACGGTTGCTATTAATAATAAACAGAAAACATAAATTAACAATAAACAATCGATCCATAATATTTGTAATGACAACAATTGATTATGAATAGATTTTGATAACTATATAGACGTGCACAAATCGGGTATTGTTAAAAACCTGAACCGGTTCGTAACCGGGTTTTTTCACACCGGGTAGAAAAAGGGACCGGTTCCAGTCAGGAACCGGTTCGGTTCCGGACCCGAACCAATGACATGAAATGGCAACTTTTAGGAACCGGGTAGGGTAGGAACCGGGACCGGGTATGAAATTCAAATAATATAGCCGTTAGGAACCGGTTCCAACGGCTATATAGCCGTTTTTGACTGTTGGAACCGGTTTTTTTTACCATATAAACCTTACCAACATACTATAAATAGCAATGTGTTGTGTGTTATCAAGTTAAACCACTTTCAAAAGTATAAAACACACTCTAAATCACAATTAAGGTTAAACCGAGAAGAAATGGCAACTAATGACGACGTTGTTATGGTGATCGAAACAACACGATGCCCCGATGTTTGGGTTCATTACGATTTGTGTGTCATGACCGACGCACAAGAGATGGCTCGGTGCAAGTATTGCTCGAAGTTTCTTAAAGCGGTGTCGAACTCGACCTTACGAAAGCATACGAATAAATATTGTCGTGAGAAAAGAAGTTTGGATGCTAAGAAAGCGGAAGTGGGGGAGTCGTCCGGCTCTACAACTCAAGCATCTACCGCCGGTGACAACGCTTAATCGTTGTAGAACTCCGGATTAAAACGACGGACGTTGTTTTTTAGTTTAAGTTGTTATGTTTAGTATCGTTTATGTTTTAATAATGTTTGTAATAGTTATTGTTTAAATAAATAAAATGTTCGTCGTTATTAAAAAAGTAACAAAAAATTAATCATGACTAATAAGAAATAAACCGGTACTAGTAATAAACAAAACAATAGTAGTTATTAAACAAATCAAAACTAAATATTAGTTGAACTTGTTACAAATAATTTTACTAAAACAAATAAAAATTAACTCTTTTTTAGCACACTCCCACAACTTGATACAATGACGTCTTAAGGTAGTACGACTTACATGTGTGTATCGCGGTTGTAGAGTTTCTCGAATCAACGACGTCAAATCCGGGTCATCAAAGTGGTTAAACGGTAAACCTCGTTGAATAACGAACTTTGCCATTCTATCTTGAACTTGAGTCGTGTTGTAACGAAACAGTGTACCATCTTTACCTAAGCCAACTTGATCGGTTGCGCCAATCCCTTTCAAGGCCGTGCAATATGGCTTCTCGATGTGCTTTCTCAAAGTTGAGTTGGAATCGTGTTTTAATTGTTTTCCACATAGTTTGCAACGAGCCTTTTGATCAACTTCGACATTGACAACCAAATCCCAATTCTTTCATACGTCTTGGTTTCGGGTATGGGTGACGACCGCAAGAACATTTGGGTCATCTATAGCACGAACGGGTTCAATAAAAACACTATTCTTAGCCTTCTTGTTATTTTTTTTATGGGTGTCATAATAATATTGAGTTGGATGGTCGGGTTTGCTAAAGGAGAAGTATTTTAGTTTGTTTTTGAGTTTGGTGGTGAAACAAGTGGTGGAAAACATCTTATATATAGGTTTTGGGCATCAAGAACCGGTTCCAATGGCTATATTACCATTGGAACCAGTTACAACGGCTCTTTTTTTCTCATAAACTGGTTCCAACGGTAATATAGCCGTTGGAACCGGGTACAACGGCTATAATTCTCTCAAAAACCGGTTCCAACGGCTATATTACCGTTGGAACCGGTTCCAACGGCTAGTTTGACTTGCAGTTGACCTTTTTAAAAAAAACCGCCGGAACCGGTTGTTTCGGGTAGGAACCAAAACCGGGTACAATTTGGAACCGGGTAGGAACCGATTGGAAAATACAATTAGTGGAACCGGGTATGAATTTCGGGTACAAAAATACCCAAACCGGGTATGAGGTCCATCAGGTAGGAACTGGAACAGGTTCCGGGTCGATTCCACCGGTTCGGTTCCGGAACCGGTTTTTTTGTGCTCGTCTATAACTATAGTGGCTAAGACTAAGCCTATTATACCTAAATATATATTAATTTCAAAACTAAAAGTTTATTCGGGTTATTCGGGTTGACCCGAAACTTATAAAATCAAACCCGAGAACCAACCCAAATTACTTCGGTTCGGGTTCGGGTTAGTCTTTTCTCGGGTTCGGGTTTTTTGGGTCGGGTTAGTTCGGGTTCGGGTTAGTTCGGGTTCGGGTTTTTCGGGTCGGGTTAGTTCGGGTTCGGGTACGTGTTTTCTCGAGTTGGGTTCGGGTTAAAGTGACAGCCCTAACTCGCGTAATGGGTTTCAAATAGTGCCTTAGTAATTTATCTATTCATGTAAGAACAATTAGACTTAATTAGGAGAGGTGAAAGACAAGACTGTATGCAATTAGACTATAATTGATAAAGTGAGCAAAGCATAACAAAAGTCGACAAATCATGTTCATTTAGAGTTTACCTATTAAAATCTGTTTATTTTAACAGAATTTAACTTATAATAGTAGATTATAAGGTGGGTGGTATGTTGATTTTAAGGTGGGTGGGTCTTGGGTCTTGACCTTTTCTCTAAATGAATGCTGTATCATTGGCCAATGTTATTCATTAGTCAGTAGTCACAAAACCTTTTAAAAAGTTTGCAACTTGTTGGTGTAATATAAAAAACCATGAAGCTTTAGAATTAAAATTAAACAAGCACAAAATGACATCTTAAATAATAAAAACAATAACTATCTATATCAGTTAATTTAGTTTAACTTAATTATTTATTATTTTGGTTGTAGTGAATTGTAACTAGTTTGTTTAATGAAGTTAATTATTTAAAGAATGTATAATATATCATAATAAAAGTAATAAAAGCATACATAAAAACATATACCAAGCACAACTTATACACTCCAACTTTAAAATTTCCCCTCTAATTTTCAGAATGGTTCCGCTAATTGAATGTTCAATAGGGTATTGCAAACTTTAAATTGATCCCTTTTTTAATCAGCAGTGGACCGAGGTTTTCTTTTCATGAGGATGATCGAGGGTTTTTACAACTTTATTGGCGTAATCAAGATTTTAAAGTGTAGACAAAGCTAATTTTTTTTATAGAATAGCGACCCCAATTGTTTCTATGTGGATACGTCCCTGCTATTTTTTTTAACAGCACGTTTATTATTATTATTATTATTATTATTATTATTATTATAGAGATTGAGGCTTCAGACAAAGATTATTACTATATTCGTTGAGAACTTGAGATCATGATAAAACAAATATTAAAAATCTAAAACCAATATTTAATTTGATGATTAGGTGATTAATAAAATAATTGTAAAGTGAGGTTAAGTGGAGATCGAGTGTTTCTTTAATTGTTAATTTGTTATCCACCGACGGATCCGTTGTAATCGAAGTAGACATGGGAAAGACTTTCAACTAAAATCAGCCAAATTGACTAAAATAATTGGTAAATTTTTAGGCCAATTTAGTCCGACAAAGTGACGTCATTAGAAGTATGTTTTCATTTGTGTGCCCATTTGGAAGTATGTGATGAAAAAATAATAAAGAGTTACAATATTCCTTTGTTTTTATGGGGAATTTTGACAATGTGAATGCGACAAACAAACCATTGCAAGCTGTAAAGATTTATAATTATAATCTTTTCTGTATTTTATTATTTTTTAAACCAAAATTCAACCACAATCATCTTGTTGACCTCGCAAGCATTATAAATGTGCTTAATTAACGAATTCGATTGGTATCTATTAGTTTATTATGATACCATAACTAAATAAAAATATAAATTTGTACACACCTAAAACGTTATCGACACACATACAACTTATAATCAAAGTGACACGAATTTAATACTTTTGAAAAACTACCGAGACCATTTGCATATTTTATGGACGCCCAAACTTAATACTTTTGAAAAACCACCGAGACCATTTGCATAATTAACTCAATAATTTAATTATGTAGTAAAACAATTTATGAGGTCCTATGAATTTTAACAACTTTTTAAATGTGTGTACATGACAATGACGATTTTTTACTTCCATTTGACATTTTTTAACCCAAAACTATATCGGCATATAAATCTAACTCAAGCCATAAATGTTAAATAAACAAAACTAAATTGTTTAAATCACAAGATGAAGGGATTATTACGACCAAATGAGTATTATTTACTATATTTTTTTATAATATTAATTTCTTAAACTTTTGGTGACCCTAGAAATGTGAAGACCCAAAGTGGTTGCTTTACATGACTGACCATTGACTAACTCTAGAGCTGGCACTGCGAGTGTGTATTACATTTTTTTTATACTATGGCCTATACCCCTTATTGGTTCATTTATTTTTAGTTAATTCTTATAATTTTACATGCTTGATCATTTAGGAAAATCAAACATTTATAGGCAACTTGTTGAAATTAATCAAATTCAGAAAGCGTGATAAGTTATACAGTGTGTGCGTTCAAACAAAGTGTTACCCAAATACAAAAAATACAAAAATAGTGATTTTATTTGTCTGTATATAAAAATATCTTTACTAAAGTTAAAATGAGCCTTGATGCATGCAATCACTAAACCACTAGACGTTATTAGGACTTGGTCGTTGCCAAACTTCCTATATATCGTACACAAAGAAAGTGACACTACAAACATCATCGTTACAAGAATCATCTTTGTATGTTAGAGCTAGCAGTCCACATCAATTTGTATTGTCACCGCTCCTCGTGTTATATATTTTTGTTGCTGCCAAACATTAGCGCCACTGACACTACCGCCGCATATTGGATACAATGTATTTATAACAATGTTAGAGGTGGCGTTATATAACCCCCTTTCCTTATTAACCCTAATTACAATTATCATTATACAACATACACAATTACACCTTTGTTATCACACACTTAATTAAGAGTTTAACTCGCAAATCCCTTGTGTCACCGATTCCTTGAAATTTTAAACCAGGCTACTGGCGTGGGGGACTAAACAAACGTACATTCGTGGATGCACGAGATATAAAGATGATACCATTGATGACTTCCGCTTATATCTTACCCAATTTGTTTTTGTTTTTAGTTTAGTTGTGTGATGAAAATTGACAGTACAATGGAAACTAAACTGCTAATTAAAATAACACGTGAATTAATTACGTTAATGGCTTCGTGTGTTTGACCGTTAAAATACATTAAATTATAATAAATAATAAAAGAATTACTAAAGAAAGTGGAAAACTTAAGTAATACTTTAAATGATGTAAAGTAACATTTGAACATGAAAACATTTTTGAATCTTTATTTCGAAACAAATCACTTGTGATATGTTAATTTGCAAGATTCTTGCATTTATTATTGCTTAATAGTGCACATAAACATAGTTGTACAAGATAATAACATCTCTTTTCTTGCAACTTTTTTTCTATTTAAAACATTTAAACTTTTCTTTTTGAAATTTGAGCTTTTTGTTTATACACTACAAATTATTAAACATAGTACACAATGAATGTTCTTTTTCGGTTGCTGGTCCTTAAATTATGACATATAAACACATCAAACGTTGTTTGCTTCGGATCCCCATCCCCTCCCCATTTTGTCTTTTTCTCTCTTAAAAACCATAATGCCCTAAAAAAATAAAGTGTTACGTTGTACGCACAACGGACCACTGTGGCTGGCCCTCGACGTGGATGCATCTTGTTAGGTCGGGTACGGTGTGTGCATTATGGATCATGTAGGACCAAGTTAACTAGGGGATCAAGCGTCCAAGTTCAAATCTTTTATCTACATCCTTTAAAAATTAACTCAATTCAAAACTTGATTAATATACCAAGCTAATATCCTAGCATAGTTACATTTTAATGGAACCAAGTATTAGAAGAGCCAGATGTAACAATTGAACATAAAAGATATACTGATAAAACTTTGAGTTAGGTGGTAGTAGTGTTGCGGGTCAAAATCTCGCCTAGGAACCTGAGAATTATTTTGTTGTCTGGGATCCCTGACAGGTTAGGTATCCTAAGCCCATTATTTATTTTCACTAATTTTGCAGGTAATCATTGATAACTTAATTAGCAATAAACGCACATTGAAAGCATGAAATAAACATTTGGAATAGGTCTGGTAACCGTTGGGAATGATAATCACATTAAAGACCCATTAAACAAACGGGATCCTTAGAGTCAGTTGCACATGCTATTACCACTAATCAATTATGCTTGCAAATTACTACTCTTAATCATCACACCACAGCTAGTAAGACCAAGTATTGATGGAGAAGAGAAGTTCGTAAAGACTAAGCGGGTCATCTCCAACGGCTCTTTTAGACCATAATCAATAGCATTAATGGCATCATACCGATTACTATATAAATGAGGCAAAGATGAACGAAATAGAACACTCACACCTCACTACATACACACTTTTGTACTTTAGCAATCATTCATCACTAGTTCTTGACTTGTAACACCTTTTTACTTAATAATATTTATGAGGCAGTAGGATAGTTTTCCCCTCCCAAGGTTTTGTGCCGGAAATCCTCATAATGATCAAGGCTCAAGGGTTTTACTCGTTATATCCTGAGCCATATGCTGCTTTATCACACACTACTAGTAATATCCTGAAAAACACGCTACCTAACTTATAAAGTTTGATCACTAAACAACTTAGGTAATTTTTTTGACCAAAACAAGTAGCATATTGAGGATTTCTACTAATTAATCATGTAGACAACTTGCTTTATCAACTTCCATACCCATTGCTATTGCTTTCAGGACTAACATAAATAAAAGTATTCTAAAAGAAGAAAGAGAAAGAAAACAAAAAAGAAAAAAAAACTCGATAACACAATTAATAAGATAAAAACGTGGTGGATGCTTTACAATTTTGAAGTTACCCGTTAAGAGTAAAGCTACAAGACACACAAATTACCCGAGTAAAAGCTTCACTCTAAGACTTACTCGATCAAATGTTGACTTGTAACAAATAAAATAAGAGAAAATTTCAAAATTTTGTTTTCAAGGAATACAAAATTGCAATGTTTCTTTAACTACATTCCAAATGTTGGTAAAAACGTAAAATATATAAAATAACTCACCGAACCTAACAATGGAATTTAGGCCTCATAGTTGACTTTTAAGATCAAAAGATAATTCTTCATAATTACCAAATTCCTATAACAAGTATTTTCTTTGTTTGCAGCCTGATAAGAAGAACCCGACATAATTAACACCAAGATGGATTTGAACCGGAGAAGGCTTTCCTCTCCTTGTATTGTTACCCCAAACCGTTATCTCTACGATGTGGTTTTTGGTTTAACAATATGTCTGCTACATTTGATCGGTGATGCCAATAGGAGGGGTATTAGTAATTTTGTTCTCGTATCTGATCCTGTCGAGTACCTGCCTAATCACTACTCAAAGAGCATTGTGTATACCCGTTAGTTAAAATGTAATCGGTGGAATTCATAAGTGATTTTTTTCTATTTAGTTTTATTAACTAAAACAATTAAAAGTATAAATACTAAAAGTCATTGATTTAGTAGATTATTCATGACAAAAGGAAAAAAATTACTGGCAGATAAAACTATGCTAAATTGTAATGGACTCTAATATATTTAAGCAATTATATAAACGAACGAACATAACGAAAATAAATGAGCGAATGAGAGTAGGAGACGTGTTTATCTTCGTTCGTTTAACTAAATGAACACGTCAACAAACAATGCTGTTCGTGTTTTAAATAAACAAACATAAATGAATTTCATGCTGAACGACTAACAAACTGTTCAAAATGTTTGGTTCGTTTACAGACCTACCAAAAGTGTAATCATTTTTAAAACATTAATTAACGTGAGCAAACTAGGGCTGTTCACGAGCCGAGCCGAACCGAGCGAAGGCTCGCTCGTTGCTTGGCTCGTTTACAACCGAACCGAACCGAACGGCTGAATTCGAACCGAGCAAAAACCGAAACGAGCCAAAATTGAATTGAGCATTTTTCGATCGAACATGAAGCGATTTCGAGCATTATTTATTTCTTTTTCACTTTAAAATTTTCAATAACAAACAAGTTTAAAGGTTGTAGTTATATATTTTATAAATAAATTAGTAGTGTTTAGATAAACGTGTAATAGATTGTAAATTTCTATTAAAAGTAAGTTTGAAGTAAGATAAAATGATCACGTAAACAAACTTCTAGCATTCTAAAAACTTGAAAGGAACAAATAAAACTACAAAATTATAGGAATAGGAAAAATTTAAAGGGGTTAAAAAAATTTTAAGCTTATATTTATGTGTTTTGTCTATATATTTATATATTTGTTCATATATAATTATATATAAAATAAATTAAAAATATTCGAGCCGAACTGAACCGAGCAAGTCTTTGCTCATTGCCTGGCTCGTTTGCAAACTGAACCGAGCAGAGCGGCTCGTTTACAATTGAGCGAAAAAACGAGCGAGCATTATCCGAGCAATTTCCGAGCGAGCGACAAGCGAATTCGGGCCACAAGCAGTTTGAACGGCCCTAGAGCAAACGGATATTTATGTTTTGGGTAGTTGGGCCGGGTCTCTTTTGCATTCTACTCTTTAACTAAACCAAGCCCATACGTGATGTTGGTTTTAGGCCCACCCATCTAGTTTTGGCCTTTGGGTCCCTTTCACATTCTACTCTTTAACTAAAGGAAGGTTGTGCTTATCACATGCTCTAGACCCGGTTTCTGATTATATTGGGCCGGCTTGTTAAAGTTTTACAGCCCATGAACAGAAACATGATTATTTTTTGATGGTTTTATCACCATATTCATCCACATCTAACATGTATTTTTTTTTCTTTTCTAATTCCAACCCGTTTCCCGCCTAAACATGCAACAAAAGATTAATACAATAATAAAAACTTTTTTTTTTTTTTACAATTTGTATAATAATAAAATTTAGTATTTGTTAGTTAAGGCAGGGTTGTATGAAACTAACCAGGTTTTACTTTCACGTCATAGCTCGATCACGAAACTAATAGTTTGCGATCCTATACACATGTATCTCGTCTCGGTTTGGTGTTTCAACCTCTTCAAGCTGAATAAGAAGCCGAGTCCTTCAACACGTACGATATGGAAACATATATGCTAAACCTTAAACAATTAATATTATGACCTTTATGGCTTTATACATATGCATAAGATCAAATTCATTGATTTCTTGTAAATACCACAAAGACATATTTCTTTTTACTATGTACACTATATATGATAAAGAGGAAAAGCGTTTTTTAGTATTCACATGTATAAAAAAAAGCAAAACAATTTTTTTAGTATCCATTTAAGTTTCATTTCCAACACAGATCAAGCTGTATGAGGTCACTCACCATTGTTATATATAGAGAATAGTAGAGTACCTAGGCAAAATTTAATCAGTTTCATTCACGTAATGTTGAAGACACGTACCCAAGATTTCCTAAATTTAGACACGATTTGTTTAGACAGAATCCACAATGACGATAGAGAATCCCAGACGACGGCCCTTACAAGTTACGAGTCGCGACATCATCACGTATCCAGCAACTATTTTTTTTCTATAAATAAGGCTATGCGCGATATTATTGAAACACACATCCAAACATGGCAACGGTATCCTTGCTTTCTGTTTCTGTTGCAATACTTTCCATTTTTGTTGTTGTTTCTGGTCAGTTTGCCAGCTTTAATAAGCTTGAATTGCCTCCAGGGGTTTCGAGCCCTGAATCGGCTGCATTTCGTGAATTTCTCTTGTTTACTGAAGGTCCCTATACGACCGTATTTGATGGCAGGATAATGAAATGGCAAGGCCCTAATGTAGGTTTTGTGGATTTCGCATATACTGCACCCGGAAGGTCTGTTAACTGCATAACCAGTTATTTTGTTCGTTTAGGGCTTGAGGTTGTTCGTGTTCGTTTAAGAACAAATTAATAAACGAGCGCGAACATAGCATTAGCATATTTTCTTGTTCGTTGACTTTGTAAAATGAACTTGCACGTGTTTAATACAAACATAAACTAACAAAATAAAATTAATACGAACAACGGAACAAATAATCATTTCATTTTACAAAGTGTTTACAAATGAATCTAGCTTAAATGATCAAAACTTGATCTTTCATTAAATTATTGAAATTTAAAGTACCAGTTAAATGCCAATTTTCTTTTGGGGGATTTTTTAGTATATACATCTTATTATTTTTTGGTATATTTGATTTTAATAAACTCAACTAAATGTGATTATCCGATAATAATTCCAACTGAGTTTATTGTCATTGGTGTGTCAAAATTAAAAAAGTTTGCATCAGTGCCCCCTGTTAAAAATGACTTAATGCTATATATATATATACACACACACACACTCCGAAATTCAACTAATGTTTTGATGTTTTAGATCGGAAATAGGATGCAGGTCAATTGATGTAAAATTTGACTCGAAACGGTGATAAAAACGACTTAACTTTTGTTAACTAAAAGTTCAAACACCCGAATTGAAACACTGTTTCGTCGTTTTGGAGCATCGTTTCGAACTAAGTTTTTAAATCAGTCGAATTGTATCCTTCTTCCGATCAAAAGCCATAAAACATTAGTTTGAAATTTGAAAAAAAAATATAACGCCGTTATGTCTTTTTAACGGGGGACCACTGAGTGCAAACTTTTTTAAATTTGGGACCACCAGTAACAATAAACTTAGTTGAGATTATTATCGACCAATTGCATTTAGTTGAGATTATTAAAATCTAATATCCATTATTTTTTTTCTTTTTAATACTTTGATTAGGAATAAGACACTTTGTGATGGTACAACTGATCCGGATATGGGACGAACATGCGGAAGGCCATTGGCTCTTAGCTTTAATCCGACAACCGGCCGCCTTTACATAGTTGATGCATATTATGGGCTTCTAGTTGTCGGGCCTACCGGCGGACCTGCACTTCAGCTTTCTGGTGGTTACAAGTTTTTAATTGGTGTTGACGTTGACTTGATAACAGGCAATGTTTATTTCAGTGATGCTAGTTTGACATATGATATCGGGTAACTATATTGACTAAAACCATAGATTAAATGTTTACTAGTCTTGTTTTAACACATGAGTATATTTTTTGATGTAGAGATATTAGGCGACCTGGATTTAAGCCCGATTCAACCGGTAGATTATTGCGTTACAATCCAATTGCCAAACGTGTAGACGTTTTGCATACTGGTCTCTCGGGCGGGGGTGGTCCAGCAGTTAGTCGCGATGGTACATTTGTTCTACTACCTGAGGCTACCGGTAACCGAATTTCAAAATATTGGCTAGCTGGGCCCAAAGTAAATAAATTGGAACTTTTGCTAAATAATAATGGAAGCCCGAATAAAATAAAGCGAGCAGGGTTATTCGGAGAGTTTTGGGTGGCACTTTCGGTTGGATTCATGCCACCAACGCCACTCATCACACCTCTAGGTGTGAGATTTAATTCGGATGGAGTTGTGTTGCAAACAGTGTCATTCGCCACACAATTCTTCAATAAATCAATCACTTTGGTTCAAGAGCAGAATGGAAAACTTTATGTGGGTTCTCGTCTCACCAATTTTATTGGTGTCTACTCTAACTAGATAACCATGTGTTGTAGCGCACCACTAAATAAGGTTAAATGAACCATCATAATGTTTATGTTTCTAATTTTTGTTACACTAACTGACTATATATAGCGTATTTTGCAGGGGCGAATCTTTATTGGGGCCAGGGGTGGCCTCGGCCCCCTGTTTTTTTGCGCAGTAGTGTAAATTTACCCGTTTTCGGCCGGAAAATTTTATACGTAGTGTAAGTTTAGCCTTTTTTGGCCGAAAATTTGAGTCTGCCCCCCCTCGTTTGTGAAATTTTGTATACATTTTGAGCTCGACTCCCCGGTGCCTCAGTCCAAGCTTCGCCACTAGTATTTTGGATTGGATTCGTCGTCGTAGTTAACTCAAAAACTAAATTTAATATATGTTATTAACATGAGGTGGGATCCGGTATAAGTTAAATTAACATTCTAAAAATACAAATAAATAAAGTAATTACAGTTTTGAAATAGAGTAATTATGTTATAAAAAATAATATAGTGTAATACTAGTTACATTATAGTTCAAAAGTTTTAGAGTAATAATAATAATTACCCTAGAGTTAACTTAACTACTCTAGTTATTTGTACAGTTCTCATGATAAATACAAATTACTAATAAGTATAAAAGGCAACTTTGGTGCCGCAAAGCTCTATTGGACAGCTTTGCGGCACTTTATTGGTACACATCATTTTGTTTTTTTTTTCTTTTAGTTCTAATACCGTAGCGAACGTAAGGAAAACCGA
Organism: Bidens hawaiensis; assembly: GCF_021521415.1. Lineage (NCBI taxonomy): Eukaryota > Viridiplantae > Streptophyta > Magnoliopsida > Asterales > Asteraceae > Bidens > Bidens hawaiensis. The sequence goes on along the minus strand of NW_027494249.1, from coordinate 28,753 downwards.
CCAAATGTCAATTTTGTTTTTGTTTTAATTTCGGTATCGTAACGAACGTGCCAGAATCCGACCAAATTCGTGTCGACTCCCTGTGTTTTGTTTTAATTCCGATATCGTAACGACCATAACAAAAGCCGTCCGAATTCTAATTTTGTTTTTGTTTTGGTTCCGGTATTGTAATGAACGTGATGAAAATCGACCGAATTCACGTTAACTTGCCACCTCAACGCTTGAGACTGACAATGTTTAGGTTTTGTTACTGCGCACCAAGATTTTACCAACCTGCCCGACGCAACGCGCCGGTAATACCGCTAGTTAACTCTATTAACAATTTCCTTTTATAAAAGCTAAAAGGGTAAAAAAATGGCGGACCAAACAAGCATGCATGCATGCATGCATAGAGTAATTTCAGTAGAAATGTTGTGGAATAGTCTTCCCCTCACATGCCCTATATGGCAAATCCACCAATCTTTGTTATATAGTTTTGTGTGTCAACTTTAGTATCCACATATCTTTCTTATATGAACCAACATGCTCATTTTATGGAATTCAATTGATCAAATTTGTATGCAATTTAACAAATTCTTCAACCTGAGACCAAATCAGTGTTTTGTCGACAAACAGTCTTGGGTTGGCCCAGGTTGGTGTCTCGGGTTTCTCAGGTCAAAGCCAGATCTTGCTCGCCCGTAGATGCGTTAACCGCAACTTTTAACTTATTACACAAATTAATGTGCAACTTAAACTTAATTGCCTATATGCATATTCATATTTTGATAATTTTATATATACCTAAAACTACATATCATTTTCAATTTATCATACAGCTATTATACCATTCTCATTTTCATTTGTCTTCTCTGTAATGACTTCTATGAAAACTTACGAAATCCTAGACTCTAGACACTATACCATAAAGTCATAAACTAAAACACTAAACTCGATCGTATGTCTTCAGAATTTGAAGAATAGACAAGATCGAGTGGAAGAGGAGAATAAAATGGTGCAAAGTTATATTTGATATTATAATTTTCGTTAAGGTGTGAGGGATCGTTGAGCTAACACTATTGGGTTATGAAGGCCTTTGTGCCGGTTTTATTAGAAAGCTCGGTTTTGGTTTCTAATTATGTTTAACCCTAATCTTGTTTATTATATATATATATATATATATATATATATATATATATATATATATATATCCCGATCATGTAATTGTGTGTAAGGCCCAATTTTAGTGGCTTACGATATCAAATTACGAAACTCTTTATATATTTACGGTCAAGTTAATAATTAAAGCCGACGAGAAAACCGGACACGAAACGAGAACTTCGGGAACGCGCGTTTAGCTTCAACGGGAGATCTTCTAGTTTATTTGTATTGTGTTAGGCTATAAATATGTCATTTTGTAGCCTTTTATGCGTGTGTGTTTTCATGGTGTAATCAACCACCGAAGGGGAGCTCAACTTGGGTGGGATCGGCTCGTTTATTATAATTTTAACCGATTACGGAGTCGTTTACTATATTTATTATCTTTATATTTTTGTTCGATCGTTTGATTTACCGCATCTGTCTCGACACGTTTATCAAGTGCAAAATCCGTTCGGATGATCGTTTTGGGACCTACATTGTGTAATCTTGGTTATGAGCTAATAAGAAATATCTAGTCACAACCCTTAAATGTAGGTCCCCTCACAGGGACCGAACCACGTTAAAATTCGTGATGTTGGTTTTAGGCCTTTTGGGTCCATTTCACATTCTACTCTGAAAGTTGTGTACTTGTGCTTATCACATATATGTTGCTAGACCCGGTTTCTGTTGTTGTGCCGGTTTGTTAAAGTTTCACAGCCCATGAACAATGAACAGTAACATGATTACTTTTTGATGGTTTTATCACCATATTCATTCATATCTAACATGTTTATTATTGGAAAATTTAGAAAATGTGAATGGAAATTAATTATTGTAATAATAATACCAAAGGCGGCGTAACATGCCGAGGTGTAACGATTGCCCATAAGCACATGACATTATTAAAGCGACAATATTTAATAAACTCATTTCATTTCACATCATCGAAAATGTCACATAACAATATTCATAACAAGTCATAACAAAATATAGCAAATCAAATATTGTTCATTTTTGCTAATATCCTAATGGTATTTGTGACGTTTTCTTCAAGCATCCGAAATCAACCAAGATGTAAACCTGTAACATTTCATAAAATAAAGTTTGTCAACACAAAGGTTGGTGAGCAATTCATAAGTTTGAGCAACAATAGTATATAGTAAGAAAAGCCACAAAACTAGTATACGAAACAATAAATAAGAGCTATAAACTTGGATAAAATAGTTATCGCTAACAAGTTAGCGACACCCAACTATAAGGGGATGCCAAATAGTTTAGGATTTTATAGTTATCGTTAATTGTATTACGTTAACGACACCTTGTCATGAGGGCTTGCCAAATGGTCTAGGATTTATAGTTCCACCATCCAAAAACGATAAACACATAGGCAAATAAGCATAGAACACCAAATCGAGCGATTATTCAAGTAAAGTATAGAACAACGTTTGTGGTTTAAGACCCAAGTATAAAACATTTAGTTTAGATAAGATGAAATGTCACCCCAAAACAAAAGATAGAAAACGGGGTATGAAGTTACTCACGTTCAAGTAATAAACTTGAAAGTTGATAATTTGGAGATTTGCTGGAACGACGGGTTTAACGTATGAAACCTATATAAAAGAAAATCTTGGATTTAGAAAGGTTGTATTGAAGATCTTTAAATAAAATAATTGTTGCAAAAAGTAAGCAATTAAAGTTCAAGGTTTAAAACGTAACTATTTAAGAATTTATAATAATAACCCTTTTAAAATGTAAGTTTGCTCGAAACCGGGTTAAAGTATCAACCCTTAATATTTACTTAACCAATGTTAATTAATAAGGTGGGAAAACTGCTAAAATGCAAGTTCCATTGGGCTAAAGATACTAAAACGGGTCTTTAACGAGTGTTCGGGTTGTTGGTTCGGATCTTGACGAATGGTCAAACCCAAAGTTAACTTTCCAAAATATTAATTGTTATGAGATAACTCACAAAAACTTTATAAGACTTAACCAAGTATGTAGATCTATTATTTTAGAACTAACAACGTACGTTAAGCGAGTGTTCGGTTTTGTCGGTCCAAACTTTGTTATGAGATCAAGTTGTATCCAACATTTCCAAGTACTTAAGAAAATAATAAAAATCAGTTTGTAAACTATTTTTAAAGAAATATAAAAGTCTTGATAGCGAAAAACACGCTTGTGTGTTTTAAGCGAGTAAAAATCGGACCGGTTCGGTTTCCATCTCACAACAAGTTCATAGATGGATTCCACATACCCATATATCATAGATCTTGTATAATAATGTACAAATGAGAATATTTAAGTTCTACAACTAAAAAGTCAACAACAAGTCTTTTTAACAAAAGTTCGGTTTGGTTCGGTTTCCATCTCACAATGAGTTCATAGATGGATTCCACATACCCATGACTTGTAAATGTGACTAAAAACTAAAATGAGCAGAAGTTAAACATGAATAATATGTGCAAGCAAGTTATGTGAGTGTATATATATTAAGAACACGAAGTCCTTCATAAAGCCTTGCCTTACGAGGTCCGAAACTTAACCAACCGAAGTCGGAGAAGTAACTATCAAAGGTAACAAGGGGTGTGTATTATATATATGTTGTACCACAATATTCAAGTGTTATTAATGTTAAATGAACAAGTTAGAATGAAAGACTATAGTTAGTTTGACTTGAGAAGTCAAACTTTCAAGAATACATAAATAAACAACCTTGAATCTATGGAGGATTTGAGAGAGAATTTGGAGTAAGAGCAAGTGTAAAATGAAGAAGATGAGTGTGTATATATAGGGTAAGGGTCAAAGCTTATTTACAAGGTTTTCTTTTATGTTTTGCATGAAAATAGATTGGTTAAACAAACAAGCAAAGCACAAAACAACAAACAAAAAACGAAATGTGTGCAGGTGGCCCTAGATGTCGTGCGGCCTCCCCTTGACCCCTTGGTCGCACGGCGTGCCCGGGGGGGGGGGGGTGGCCCAGCTCGTCTTTTGTGGTTCGTTTGTGTGTCCGGAAGTTCGTTTTTGATGTATTTTAATCGTTTTAAGTCAGTTTTCGAATCCGTAAAAGAGGTTTTTCAAATTGAACAAAAGAGAATGTTTTGGTAACATAAAAATCCAATATTTTATATATTATGAGTTTCGGTTTACAAAACGGGTAGGTTTATAACGTAAAACAATGCATAAACGAATACAAACAAGACCCGAAATTGACGAATGTCACACATTAAGTCACTAATTAAGTGAGACACTTGTTTTCTTTCAACTCTTGAATATATTACTTGGTTTTGTGCCTCATTTGGGAAAAAGGACTAGAAAAAGGTGTTCACTCAAACATCCATATGGTTAGAGAGGAGTACTCTCTACTTGATTCCTTCATCACATTATTCTAGCATATTTATTTTCAAGAATACCGATATACCCGTTGTAACCTTTAGCGTGTAGCCTTTCGCGGCAGTACATACTGCTTCGGCTGTTGTACCCTGGGAGATATACAGACTCTTTAGTAGAGACCCGAAATCTGTTTTGAGGGAAGCTTATTGAATACGTGCCTCAACCAACGCTCAATATATATTATTATGTTCATGTTTTGTTGCAGCCAATGGAGTTGGGTCAAGGATAAGAACCTGTAGCCATACCAAGGAAAACTAAGATGAACGTGAAGATACTCAACGTGTGGAAGACTCGAGTCAAGAAGTTCCTGGTGAAGTTCTCACCAAAGACATCGACACGAATCTATATTAATTGTTCTCTATATTAAATTTTATTTTTGGTTTGTGTAACAACTCGGATTTTTTCGAATAATATTTTTACCTTTCACCCGACCCGTCTTACCAAGAAAATATTATATATATAACGTTTATCAAATTATTACTTGTTATTTAATATAAAACAACTTTGTTATATACCCAAAATTTACCCTAAACTATACTTTTAACTCACTTTGTTTCCATCTTCATAGTAGAGGGGCATATTTGCAAAAGCTGCATTTATAATATATTTTATCCATTAACCCATATACCCGTTAACCCGATTACCCATTTCCGTATACCCGCAACCCGTTTAAGCATTCTTGGACCCTAATTCTCGTTATTTTGGAAATCAATCAATGGATTCGTTAAAACATGCCATAATGGGCCTACCGACACTGTTATTATGGTAAATCGATCAATGACGATTTGTATAGTTAATTAGGTTTAGGCCGACGCAACCCAATTTTCAATACGCAATATATCGACCACCACAATCCAATTAAACCTGCACACATAACCCACATACGAGCGCCGTCAAAACCCCTATAGCCATTCAACCTAAGATTGCTTTTAGTACGTGTTCTCATTCTTGTTCTAGCCGGCTGCACTTCGCCCTAATTAACCAGCATCGGTGCATCAATTTAGGTAATTAAACGTATGCAAGGTTGCAAAAGTCGTTAGGCGGACCCTAGGCGGTCGACTGGGGAGTTGGGAGTACTCGACCTTAGTCGGAGAGTACTCGGGGATGGCTCACCGAGAACTCGGACTAGGCGGGGATTACTCGGGGATTACTCGTTGAGTACTCGGTGCCTAGGCGCGATTTTTGCAACCATGAACGTATGTTCTAGTTCGTCTTGATCTAGTCTATGTTAACCCTAATCTTAATTACTCAAATCCTTAACGTAGTGATCGATTTATGATTCTAGGGTTTAAACAAGTGATTTGGGTGTGATGGGTTATAAGATAAATGAACTCGTTTTCAGGTATTAGACAACTTGACAGCTTGGCTGGGTGGCTGTGCGTGTGTTATTGAGTTTCTGGCTGGAGGGCACGGGTTTAAGTCCCTCCAGCAGCGCTTGTTTTTTTTTTGTATTAATTTGTTTACAATGTAGCACTCTTTTTAATCACAAGAATCATATTAATAATATTTTAAGTATTAGGATTAATTAATATTTTTGTTAAAAACCGACATGTTAACTAGTCACGTTTTCGAACCTTGGCTAAATGCCATATATGTGTGTATATATTTTTATATATATAATAGATACTAAATCATATTAAAGGTTTTTAGTATTAAAATACTTTAAACGAGTTTTAAATTAGAATAGGCATTTAAAAGTTATCTCATTAATTAACTTATTTAAAATAAGTCAAGTATTTTATAAAAGATTTCGGTATATGAATTTGTCATTTATTATTTAAAATGTTAATTTAATAAGAAATCTTATTTATTAATAAAAATATGTATTAAATGTATTTCTAGATTTAAATAAGCAAACCTTTTTATATAAACATTAAAGTTTTATAAATATTATTTACATATTGTGAAGTATTTTATTTATAATTGTAACTTTATTAAAGATATTCCACATATTATAAAATTGATAATTAACTTTCGCAAGAACGCACCCGATCATCAAATCCCGAGCGTCTATCTAGTTTAAGATTCATTGTTGAAATCATAAGTGATTTATATTTGTTTCCGCAATTATTCGTTAATAGGACATATCGTCGGTACTCCTTGAAGAGTTTGATCCATCATCCACGTTCTTATTATATTGTTTTCCTCGTTTTCTCGTCTGTTAAAGTGAGTACCACATTCCCTTATTTTACTTGTTTTCTCACATTTTGGGGACATATGCGTAAATTATATTTCTCATATATACTTATACACAAAACTGCAACTATTGTCTTATGTGTTAACAACTTATACCTTACTTGTTTATGTGCTTACATGCTTTACGTGAACCGCATTCGGAGAGGTCCAACATAATCTCATAATAGTATGATCATACGCCAGTCGTTATAGCCTTTGTGCATCTCGGCATCTCAGTTATACTTGCTCATTTGGTTAATTTGTTATTCTCATATGACTTGTTGCAGCTACGTATTTTGTTATATATACTATATGTACAACTAAACTGGTGTATTGCTCACTCAACATGTGTTGTTGACAAAATTCTATTTTAAACGCATATGCAGGTTATCGTAGAAATTTAATGCAGGTTGGTGAAGACTTAGTGAAGAATTTAAGTTAGAAATGATACAATCAAGGATTTAATTTGTATTTGTTTGTTTAATAAGTTGTATTTTTGTACTTGGATTATTTGAAATTATTAAATAGATATTGAAACTTATATTGTGCATGATAGTAACCTTGAGAGTTGTGACAATCAGTTCGTGCCCCGGCATTTCCGCCGTAGGTTGGAGTGTGACAGTTTGTACACGGTATTCTACTACGATATTTTCCTTGTATATCGTTATACTTATTTTATTTAATCACTTTTAATATTATTGTGTCTCATGTCCTACAATCTTAAAACAGAATTCGTAAGATTATTGCTACAATATTAAAACCTTATTTATAAGGATTTTGGGTTCACGAAATGGTTTGAAATAAAAATAATTTAGATATTATAATCTTATAAATATTTTTTTTGGGAAATTATGTGCTTAGTACAACTTGGTGTGTTTGGATTTTAGAGATCATGATGCAATATTAAATCCTATACCGTGTTACAAAACGTAATATTTGATTCAACCGTTTTGTCTTAGAAAACGATTTGTGTAATCGTTTGTATTCTAACTGTAGTGTTAGAACCGATCTTGGAAAACCGTTGGGTTTTCATTAGTTTTGTTTGACGATTTTGCAATCGTTTATGTCTAACAATTGTGTTAGAAATGGTTTTAAGTAAACCATTCGTTTCTTGTAAACGTTAAATATCTAACATTCGGGTAAGATACGATTTATTTGTAAAGTTTTGTGTAAACGTTAATTTTTTAATGGGCGTGTTAGAAAATATTGTAGTGAGACGTACATGTGTGTTTTTGTGAAATAGTGCACAAAAGATTCCACGTGTGTCTGTTCATATTTCTCCCATTAACTTATTAATAATTCAAGCATTGACTCGATGTTAATGGAGCGATATTTGGGCTATACACTAGAAAACCAACAATTTATAAGGTTTTGTCATCATGTTTATTGGTTCATGTATGTCTATCTTTCCTCTAACGTGCGCGTTAGAATTGTTTAAGTTCTAACATGTTTGTTGGAAATTGTTTATTTTATAAATCATATTGATTGAAAATGTTTTATGTGTACATTTAATTTTCTAGTGTGTGCATTAGAAACATTTATAAATGGTTTATTTTATAAACTCTATCTTTTGAAAACGTTATTATATGAAAATGTTAAGGTTTATAATGTACGCATTATATCATGTTTTTTTAGACACGTGTGCTAGAAACTGTTTAAGTACATAGATACTAAATCTAAATCATATAAAACTGTTTGATATTCTAGGTTTTGATACTTGATTTTGTAAACCTTTTTTTTATATATATTCATAATATAATATTTTGTAAAACTAAGGAAATGATTTAGAATGATTCTCAACAAAGTTTGGCATATTTTAAATTTTAGAAAATGGTTTGCTACTCTTACTAAAAGTAGTATATGTTAAACTAAGATAACGTTCACGAGGATACTTTATGGTGACAACAACTTCGTGTTGTGCGACCAAGATTGATTGTTCAAGCTTTGCTACTTAAGTGTAGTAATCGTAACAAGTTGATGTTACCCTGGGAGACAGACAGACTCTTTAGTAGAGACCCGAAATCTGTTTTAAGGAAAGCGTATAGAATACTTGCCTCAACCAACGCTCAATATATATTATTATGTTCATGTTTTGTTGCGGCCAATGGAGTTGGGCCAAGGATAAGAATCTGTAGCCATACCAAGGAAAACTAAGATGAATGTGAAGATACTCAACGTGTGGAAGACTCAAGTCAAGAAGTTCCTGGTGAAGTTCTCACCAAAGACATTGACACGAATCTATATTAATTGTACTCTATATTAAATTTTATTTTTGGTTTGTACACGGTATTCTACTACGATATTTCCCTTGTATAACGAGAGTATCATTATACTTATTTTATTTAATCACTTTTATATTATTGTGTCCCATATTTACTATCTTACGCTAATTTTTTTTCTTCTCTAATTCCAACCCGTTTTCCACCTAAACATGTAACAAAAGATTAATACTACAATAAAAACTTTTGAAAAATTTACTATTTGTATAATAATAAAATCTAGTATTTGTTAGTTAAGGCAGGGCTGCATGAAACTAACCAGGTTTTGCTTTCACGTCATGTATTCTCGTCCTGGCTTGGTGTTGAAAGTTTGCAACCTCTTCTAGCTGAATAAGAAGCCGAGTCCTTCAACACGTATGGTATGCTTTAAAAATTATTATGACCTTTATAATATGCATAATTGATCAAATTCATAATACCACAAAAGACATATTTGTTTTACTATGTACACTATATATGATAAAGAAGAAAAGCTTTTTTAATATTCACATGTATAAAATTTTAGTATCCATTTAAGTTTCATTTCCAACACAGATCAAGCTGTATGAGGTCACTCATCAATCATCATTGTTATATATATGTGTATCCTCTAAGATAAGCATACACAACGCCATACATTATATATAAATAGAGAATAGTAGAGTACCTAGGCAAAATTTAATCAGTTTCATTCACGTAATGTTGAAGACACGTACCCAAGATTTCCTAAATTTAGACACGATTTGTTTAGCGCGAATCCACAATGACAACAGAGAATCCCAAACGACGGCCCTTACAAGTTACGTGTTGCGACATCATCACGTATCCAAAGACCTCGATGAAGCCACTATTCTTTTCTATTAATAAGGCTATGCGCGATACTGTTTAAACACACATCCAAACATGGCAACGGTATCCTTGCTTTCTGTTTGTGTTGCAATACTTTCCACTTTTGTTCATGTTGTTGTTTCTGGTCAGTTTGCCAGCTTTAGTAAGCTTGAATTACCTCCAGGGGTTTCGAGCCCTGAATCGGCTGCATTTCGTGAATTTCTCTTGCTTACTGAAGGTCCCTATACGTCCGTATTCGATGGCAGGATAATGAAATGGCAAGGCCCTAATGTAGGTTTTGTGGATTTCGCATATACTGCACCCGGAAGGTCTGTTTTATGCATAACCAGTTATTTTGTTCGTGTTCGTTTAAGAACAAATTAATAAACGAGCACGAACATAGCGTTAACATATTTTCTTGTTCGTTATACTTTGTAAAATAAACTAGCAAAAGTGTTTACAAATGAAACTAGCTTAAATGATCATAACTTGATTTTCCTTCAATTATTAAAATCTATAGTACATGTTAAACGTCAAATTTCTTTTGGGGGATTTTTAGTATATGCATCTTATTAAATATTTTTTTTCTTTATAATTTATAATACTTTGATTAGGAGTAAGCAACTTTGTGATGGTACAACTGATCCGGAAATGGGACCAAAATGCGGAAGGCCAATGGCTCTTAGCTTTAATCCGACAACCAGCCTTCTTTACATAGCTGATGTATTTTTTGGCCTTCTAGTTGTTGGGCCTACCGGCGGGCTTGCAACTCAGCTTTCTGGCGGTTACAAGTTTTTAACTGGTGTTGACGTAAACTTGATAACCGGCGATGTTTACTTCAGTGATGCTAGTTTGACATTTGATATCAGGTAACTCTATTAACTCAAACCATGGATTAAATGTTTACTAGTCTTGTCTTAACACATGAGTATCTTTTTTGATGTAGAAATGTCACACAACCTGGATTTAAGTTTGATTCAACTGGTAGATTCTTGCGTTACAATCCACTAACGAAACGTGTAGATGTTTTGCTCAGTGGTCTCTGGGGTGGGGGTGGTCCATCAGTTAGTCGCGATGGTACATTTGTTCTAGTACCTGAGCTTACCGGTAACCGAATTTCAAAATATTGGCTAGTTGGGCCCAAAGCAAATAAGGCGGAACTTTTGCTAAGTAATGTTGGAAACCCGAATAAAATAAAGCGAGCAGGGAGATTTGGAGAGTTTTGGGCGGCACTTTCGGTTGGATTCATGCCACCAACGCCACTCATCACACCTCTAGGAGTGAGATTCAATTCGAATGGAGTTGTGTTGCAAACAGTGTCATTTGCTACACAATTCTTCAATAAAACAATTAGCTTGGTTCAGGAGCAGAATGGGAAACTTTACGTGGGTTCTCGTTTCACCAATTTCATTGGTGTCTACTCTAACTAGATAACCATGTGTTGTACCGCACCGCTAAATAAAACTATCATAATAAGCTTCGAGTTTTTATAAGATAAAATCTTCGGTTGGAATCTTAAATGTTCACTTACACATTGCTACATACATATCCAACAAATGACATAAACCAATTTATACTTACTATAAATAGTATAAATGAAAATAAGGTTCATGGTCTCATAGATACATATTAACTAAATTATACCAAAACATGCTAAGCGTAAATACGATTGCTTTGAAAAGGGGGATTTTGAAATAAACTTAAAATTAACTAAAACATATTTATTATAAAACTTAATTAAACAGTAAGGTGAATTCAGATATTTAAAAACTAATTCCAATATTAAGGTAAATTCTTAATTCAATTCTAGCTTATGATCATTAACAATTATGGTGCAATGTTTTTTATAATTAACTGTATGTATGAACACTATAGGTCATGTCTTTCGAACATCTACTCTATCTAATGTCTTACCACATGTCGTTCGGTGATTTGAGCAAACCCGATACTAGCTATATGCTTACGTAGTTTAGATCTTAGTGTGCGAGTTGCAAAGATAGAACTATTAATTATAATTAAACATGCTAACATGCATGTCTTTAACCTGTTAGACATGAATTTAAACATCTCTTAAATAGGTCGATCTGTTTAAGACATGAAACCTGTTAAATTCTAACCCAAACCTGTTAAAACCCATGTCGTATCATGTCATATGACATGTCCGTGTCATAAACCGACATCACTATTATTTCCACTCGTTTGACTTTATCACAAGATGACACCGTAACTTTCCTTGTCATTTATCAATTAACTTGAATTAATTTACTTTTAGATCCAATTTGATGTATTTTCTAATAATTTTTTTAGCTTCATTGGTCTTCTCTTAAACCGATGACTTGATGTATTTTTCCCTCTTAGCACTTACATTTATTTTGAACGTCAATTGTCATTCATCGCTACTCGATTGCACATGCAAAACATTATGAAAACAATTCAAGTTCGATTCCATCCCATCAAAATGAGCTTTTCTCAAAATAATGCTACAGCTAGAGATAAATAAATGCACATTTGCAACACTTAAAATGCTATAAATGTGCCTAAAAATGCAACTAACACCCCTAGTCGGGCGGTAGGTTGGGGACTAGCGATTAATCGGGATTAATCGAATCGGATTTTAATACATAATTGTCAATTTTATATATACATACACACATTTTTATATGTAATTTTCAGTTTTGTACGTACGTAAATACATTTTGCCAGAACCTCACTAGAAACCGCTGGTTTTTATGGAATCTCCCCGGAAACCGTTGATTTTAGTTGGAATCTCGCCTGAAACTGCTTATTTTGGTCAGAATCTTGCCGGAAATCTACGATTTTGGCCTGATTTGACCATTGACTGATTAGCCCAAAATTAATCAGTAAAGTGGGTACTAGCGATTAATAGGGGTTTAATCAGCGCCTAGTCGAGATTACTTTTTTAATATGTATGCTAAAAGGTTTAAAGAATTAGTAGATTACTTTGTTAGCCAAGAAAGAAGAAAATAAAAAAAAAAAAAAACGTTTTACTAGTATGATTTTGGTTCAATTGTATCCATATTTGGGTAATTGGCTCGAGTATGCTAATACTATACTAATGTTTTTAAACTTAAGCCCATATATACCCGGTGGCCTACTCTATTAAGTATTAACCATTGCATATATTTTTAATTTGGGGTTTCCTGGTCTTGATTTGGGGTTTGGGTCCATTTGGCATCCTACACTTGAGCAAACAAATAACTACCAAACGTAGTTAATAAGCGATCCAAAGATGAGACTTAACGGACCTTTGCGGACGAGTTTGAGGGTGAGCTTGTAGAGCGTGCTAGACTCACAATCTGTAGATTGGACCGGGTTGTTACAGTTTCATAGCCCATGAGCTCGTTACAATCTCATCTCATGCATGCATTAATTAGGATTAGGAAGAATAATAAGTCAATAACTCGTGTTCCAATCATGTAGTTTTAGTTACTTAAAATAATAAATATAGATTCTAGTAATCTCCATTTGAATTATTTAAATTGTAATTTGCATTATTATTACTATTATTTAAATATTGGTTGGAACAGTGGCGAATCTAGACTCGAAACCGAGCCGGAGCGCTTAAAAATTTTTTTCCCCCATATTTAATACAATGTTAACGAAACAAATATAAAGAACACGACAACAAATAAATTTAAACTAACCGGGTTAACGAACCAACAGTGGCGGGTCTAGGTTGGACTATAAATATCTCCTCTTCGGTTTTTGATAGCTTGAAACGGAGCCATTACATCTTCTTCATTTACTTTATCAAACGTTTCTCTTTCGACCGCACAAACTAAAACATTGTTCAAATACTCATTACCCATTCGATTGCGTAAATCCGTCTTGATAAGCTTCATTTTAGAGAAACATCTTTCAACGGTTGCAGTTGCAACCGATAAAACCAATGCTAGCTTCAATATCCAATAAACCAAAGGAAAAGTTGTGTGTTTTCCGGTTTCCACCATTACACGAGCAAGATCACCCATTCCACCAAGTTTTGCAAATTTATCATCTTCCTTTAAAGTGTAATAAAAGGTCGTAAGATCACCCGGAATACACCCTCTTTCTTCGTTAGTAAAAATCATTCGGATACATCTCTGAAAAAACCACTATCTTAGATATGTCAAACTTGAAAAACGAATCACAAGGATTTAAACCCGACATATTTTCTAACAAAGTAGTTGAGACCTTACTAAATCTATTTCCAAGTTCTTGAATTTGCATATCCAAGACAGTATTAAAAACTTCAACCTCAAAATGATGTCGATTAGTAATGACATACTTCCGGTTTCTTTGATTACCATAACTTTCCTCCATATCTAACATCTTAATATTTTTTTTTTCACAAAAAGATGTAACTTTTGCCAACATCTTGTCAAATACGGTTTGTCTTAGATTATTCAATGCTCGATTTGTCCCGCTTATCAACTTAGACGCTTCCAACAAATCTTGACTCTTTTTTTGAAGATGTTTTGATATAGCATTTGTGAGGCTTAAAATTTCGTCCAACAAGTGTATATAAAACACAAATTCAAAAGTCTTAAAATATGATAGAATACCTTTCGCATTGTATTTTTGTTGCACACTATCTCCATCTAATTTAATAAATTGAAGCACCTCAACAACTTCTGGGAATAATTTTAACAAACTTGTGATTGTTCTATGATGAGAACCCCATCGCGTGTCTCCGGCTCGTGCAAGGGAAACCTCTTGGGTTGGGTTAATGGGTTTTTTTTGTTTGGGCTTTATCTTTTGATTGGTATTTTTTTCCAGCCGTAACGAAACACGAAAATCGACCAAATTTTTTTTTACACTACCCGTAAAAATTTGAGCCGTAGCGGAGGCTACGGCTCCGTATAAGGTAAGTGCGCCCCTGGGTTGAAACCATATGAGGGTGAGTCTTTCATGCCTGACTCACCCATGAAAACACCATCTAGGAGAATACCCGTCACTTAAAAAAACCATCTTGCGTAAGGTTTCAAACTTTAGACCTAAGCCTTCATTTGTATTCTTATTGACAAAAATATCAGATAAAGAGCTATATACACGAGCTCTCTCTTTTCTTGAAAACAATTATCATCAGTCACAAAAGATTGATGCTATAATAAAAAGTTTAGACATAAGTTATTATATGTATAAAAATCGGTTTTCATAGTTGGTAATCGAAGCACGTCCTACTCTTAACGGACCTTTGCGAACGAGCTTGAGGGTGAGCTTGTAGAGGTTTCATAGCCCATGAACGCAAAAAATGACTACTTTTCGATGGCTTTAATTTATGGTCATACTCGGACACAAGTAACATGTTTACGTATCAGATACGTCACCTAACCCTCCAACCCGATCCAGATGAGTACCGGGCTTACCGGCCCGGTACTTACAAGTCATATACGTGCAACTGCAGGCCAAGTCTTACGGATCCCACGTTGTCATGCATGCATGCAGGCATTTAAGAAGAGTAATAACAAGTCAACTTTCATGTTACGTATCTTGTAAGTTTAATTCCTTAAATAATCTAGTTGAATTATTTAAACTCTAATTTGCTTTTTTATTACAGAAATATCTGAAAACGTGTTCCACGATATTTATTTAAAATGAAGAATTCTTATTTCCACATGGCGTCACATGAAGAATTCTCTTCTTATTCTCAAAATACAACATCTCCGAAACTAATGGAGAATATACATACAATAATACAATTAATCAATTGAAACTAAAAAAATTTGTAATAAGCATCCAAATGATTAATATAATTAAGTGACATGTAAACGAGCAACAAGCTACGCTGTAACCCCGTTTTGGATAGCAACTTGTGAATATCAAATTCGAAATGCACACATATTTCCTAAAGTGACGGCCCTTAGGATCTACATCATCACGTTCCCAAGATCTTGATGAAGCATTAACTAGTTTTCTTTCTTTCCTATAAATAAGAGCTATGTGCAAATCTTTTGAATAATATCTCACATACATAGCCAAACAAACATGGTCACTCTAACACCATCTTTGCTTTCTGTTTTTGTGGCATCTCTTTATACTTTTGTTGTTGTTTCCTGTCAATTTACCACGTTTAGTCAGATCGATTTGCCTCCAAGGGCTGTCGGCCCGACCTCAGCTGCTTTCAGTGGGCTTGTCTTGACTGAAGGTCCCTTTACAACCGTAAGGGATGGTAGGATACTGAAATGGCTAGGCCCTGACCTCGGTTTCGTGGATTTCGCATATACAACACCCACAAGGTTATGTTTTATATATGTATCCTTTAAGAACGGTTCATGAAAATACCTATTGTGGATGCTCTAATAAGACTATAAAGTTATTTAGATAAGATTTTTATTAAATCAAATATACAAATTAAATGAGAAAGATATTGATCTTGTGTGATTTCTAGGCTGACAATCTGATTAATTTTCTTTTATCAGGACCAAGCAACTTTGTGATGGCACGACTGATCCGAATAATTGGCCAATATGCGGAAGACCAACAGCTCTTAGCTTTAATCCCATAACCGGCCTTCTTTACATAACTGATGCGTATTTTGGGCTTCTAGTTGTTGGACCCAACGATGGCCTTGCAACTCAGCTAGCCGGTGGTTTCAAATTCGCTTTTGGTATTGACGTCGACATGTTAACGAGCATTGTTTATTTCTGTGATGCTAGTTTGACTTATAACATCAGGTAACCATATTAACTCAAACCATGATTAAGTTTTTATTAATCTTGTCTTAACACATGTCCAACCAAAAAGAAACTTAAATATCTGTTATGCTGCCGAGATTCCATGCAACCTGGATTTGTGCCTGATTCAACCGGTAGACTATTGCGTTACAACCCGTTTACAAAAGAAGTATCTGTTTTGGTGAGTGGTATCTCGGGTGTGACTGATCCTGCAGTCAGTCACGATGGTACATTTGTTGTATACCCTGAGTTTTATGCTAACAAAATTTCAAAATACTGGCTAGCGGGGCCAAAAAAAATCAGGCGGAAGTTTTGATAGACAATATTGAGAGCCCAAATAAGATAAAGCGAGCCGAGAGCTTTGGACAGTTTTGGATAGCAGAATCAAAAGGATTATCTCCGCCAACGCCACTCATCACACCTCAAGGAGTGAGGTTCAATTCAAATGGGGATGTGCTGCAAATAGTGTCATTTGCTACACAGTACTTCAATCAATCAGTTAATTTGGTTCAGGAGCATTATGGGAAACTTTATGTAGGTTGTCGCTTTACCGATTTCATTGGTGTCTACTCTAATTAGGATAATCAAATGATGTACCGCCGCCACTAAATAAGGTTGATCGAATAAACCATCGTAATAAAGCTTCGTGTTTAATTTTATAAGATAAATTTTTGGTTGGAATTTCTTAAATATTCACTTAAACAATGTTGCATTGTCGTTTTTGATTTCAAACAATGTGTCGAGTACATGTTAACCACTACTTACAGAGCATTGTGTATACCTAGTAGATTTCATTGGTGTCTACTCTAATTAGGATAATCAAATGATGTACCGCCGCCACTAAATAAGGTTGATCTAATAAACCATCATAATAAAGCTTCGTGTTTAATTTTATAAGATAAATTTTTGGTTGGAATTTCTTAAATATTCACTTAAACAATGTTGCATTGTCGTTTTTGATTTCAAACAATGTGTCGAGTACATGTTAACCACTACTTACAGAGCATTGTGTATACCTAGTAGTTTGCATTTTTTCTATTAAATTTTGTTAACTAGAAAAACTAAAAGTATAAATACGAAAGTCAATGAATGTATAGCTTACCTTATTTCTCATGAATCCAATACAAAAAGAATTATTATTTTTTTCAAGTATAAGTATGTTTTGTTGGTTATTTTAGTGTTATTGGATTAACTTGTCGATCGAGGAAATGACGTTAGAGATTAAACGAGTTAGGTAACGCGGGAGTGCGAGCTCGTTTAACAATAATGTTATTTAGGCTTTGTTATTCGGTTTAAGTTATTATTTACTTGGGCTTAATTATAATGATATATGGGCTTCTTATTAAATATTTTGGTTTATGTGGGATAAGGGATATGGGAATCTACCGATGGTTTCATTCTCTTGGATTTTTGTCACTTGATCGAATACACAGAACAAGGAGATTGTTACTTCTTCTCTGGTTCATCATCACATACACAGATTCTTAAAAATCCAATTTCATCTACATAAAATCTCTGTCTTATCCGATAAATTATTGCGTGTAATCCGCAAATAGGTTTATCTGAAAGTGATTCACGATTTAGAGATTAATCCAGACAATTGTTCATGAAACTAAGATTGAAATCATGATTACGGGTTTGTATCATTGATCGAATTCATATTCCAGGTACGCAAAAATACAACATGTTTTGGGTGATCGGGCCAGGTATCCTAATCCCGTGCGGCGTACCCATTCCAAACCCACAAAATACCATAAAACTAAGCACATACCTATTGTTGGTTTTAGGTCCACCCGTCTTAATTATCATGTGCTGCTAGACCCGGTTTCTGTATATTGGACCGGCTCAAAAGTTTCATAGTCCATGAACAGAAACGTGGTTACTTATGATGGTTTTATGGTTCATTCACATGTAATGTACCATGTTTATTTTCTTACTCTTTTCGTTTCTAATTTCAAACCGCTTTCGCCTAAACAGGTCACAAAAGATTAAAACTATGATGAAAAGTGTAAATATAATTATTACTTGTATAATAATCAATCTTAATCTTCGGTAATCAAGGCATGGCTGCACGAAACTAACCCGGTTTTACTTTCACGTCATAGCTTGATCACATAAAAAATTATCTTTTCAAAGTGACGAGTCTAATAGTTTGCTATCCGGCCTATACACATGTATTCTCGTCCGGTTAGGTGTTGCAACCTCTTTATGCTGTATCAGATGTCGTGTCTTTCAACATGGATAATATAGTAAACTTCAAAAACGTAAGCAACTTTATGATGGTATAACTGATCCAGATACGGGGCCAATATGCGAAAGGCCAATGGCTCTTAGCTTTCATCTGACAACCGATTATATCAACTCAAACAGTGGATTAAGTGTTTACTAATCTAGATTGCTTCGTTAGCCAAGAAAGAAGAAACTAAATATAGAAGTTTACTCGTATGATTCAGATTAATTAGTATCTATGTTTTGGGTAATTGGCTTGAGTATTCTAATACCATACTCTCAAAATGTTTTTAAAACTAAGCTCATTTTACTTTTGGGTGTATGGTCTAGTTTTGGGTTTTGGGTCCATTTGACAACCATTTCCTGAGCAAACAAATAACCAACGAACATAACTAAAAAACAATCCATGGGTGAGACTTAACACCTTTGCAACGAGTTTGAGGGTGAGCTTGTAGAGCCTTTCACAGTTTCACTTTCACCTGCTAGACTCACTTTCTATAGATTAGGTCGGCTCGTTAGAGTGTTAGACTGTCCATTATGGAGGGGGCAATGGGGTGGCTTCATTCTCCTCATCCATTAACCAGCCGCCAAACCCCAACACCATGATGGGGCCAAACCCTGTTGCCAGTGGCGGATTGAAGACCAGTGATGGTCGGGCAAAAATCGTGTATATTATTATAGTTTTTGTTTATTTTTAGTTTAAATATTATGTGAACTTTGGTACTTCAAGCGTGTTTATGTGTTTCAGGATACTTGACGTTAAGGACGCTTATCGGGATGAATTACGGGCTTGGAGCGAAGATATAGAAGACTCATGATGATTGGCACACTTTCCTATGCAAAATAAATGAAGAAAATAAAGAAAATTCTGTCAGACGCTTTTAGCGCGGTGCTAAAAGGTCCTGATTGTGATGTCAGCGTATCTCTAAGATCATCAGAATTTTGAGTTTTTAGCGCGGCGCGAAAATCACACTCCTGGAATGTTAGCGACGCGCTAAGATCCTCCTGACGGGAAAAATAACCCTAACTTTGATATAATCAGTTTTTCAGCCCCCATTCGAGATATCTTTCATTCCTCCAACCAAGTACAAGCCCTAGGACGATTTTCCACCATCCCGAAGCCTCCGGTTCGTTCGTTCATCGCATGCTTTCATCCTCTCATCAGATAAGCGAATCCTTCGTGATGCCGATGTCAGACTAAACAATTGTATTCACTTTAGGCTAGGGTTTTGTGCAAACTAACTTTGATCAGATTCTATGTTTTAAATGATTATAAACTTGATTGATTATTTTTAATCTTGTTTTACATTACGAATTGATTGTTTAAATAGTTTATGATTTTGATTGTCAAACTTTGCATCACTTATCTGGTTGTGTTCATCACATGTAGGGTTAGCTCTTATGTCATTGAACCAATAATCGTTAGTCATTGCTTATAACTGATTTTCATATTTTAACTGGTAATTGGGTAAACCGGAGTTCAGTTGTGTCAACAATTCGGTTAGGGTATCGTTTGTCCTCACAACCCAACTGTTAGGTTTAGTAATTACTGCGCAATTAATCTTAAAGAATCTGTGATTAGTCGGTTATCACTTTACCTGAACCTGAAGTGAATCTTTCTCTCATAATTGTTTACAGTTCGTTTAAAGTAATCGCGTGTTATTATACTCATTTTTATAAACCGCTTGACATCGTCTGTCCACCTTAGTTAATTAATTAATAGTAATAAACTTGCACTTTCCACTGATTCCCTGTGGAGACGACCTTACTTACCCGTACTAGTTATAGGTATTTAAGCTTCATAAATACTTGTTTTTGATTAGAGCACGACATCTACGTCAACCAGCCCAGTGGGGGTTAGTCACCCACTTAGATTTAGTGAGCCTATGTAATAATTAAGCTTTGTAGTGGTAATTTGGATTATAAACATCAATAAAGACGCCTCCTGTTTTTTTAATTAGCCTCATATACTGTGTTTTTTCCAGCCCAATAAAGTGATAAGCAAGCCCATTCTTTTTTTTTTGAATGATCGATTAAAAAAAGATGTTAATTGTTATATGAAGAAGACATGCATGCAGACGATTCATGAATATCAAGTTTGTTTAGAGAATTAGTTTTACCCGTTGGAATCGCATGGTGAAAGATTTTCCAGCTATGAAGATGTTAATGACAAAATTGCATAATCGAATTGGTAAGGACTTTTTGAATGCTTGTGCAATTTGTATCATCAAAAAGAAGCATTTTAAAGTGTTTCAAATTAAGTTGTAGTTGACCGTTTTCAAACAATGAAATCACATATACACCGACTATAATATGTATTTTGTTTAGCTATATTTAATGTAGTTCGCTTTAGATTTTCATGTAGTTGATTTTTATTGATTGTTTTCCCCCACTAAGTTAAATGTCTGGATCCGCCATTGCCTGTTGCGTTTCTCTCGCCATCCTCTTAACGCATGACAGAACTCAAAAGGGCGTGGTCCACCACATTTCATCCGATCACTTTTTTTTGTTTATCTAGTTAAATCAGAACGCACTTGTTAAAATGTGGGTTAGTTAAAACAACTTTTTATGCGATAACGTGAGTAACATAAAGCATTAACTAGGCAAACCACAACATAAAGTCTTAGTTTCATAGCCCATGAGCTCGTTAGAGTCTGATCATGCATGCATTAATTAGGAAGAATAATAAGTCAACGTTTCATTTTTCAATTTAGATCCTAGTAATCTCCATTTGAATTATTTAAATTGTAATTTGCATTTTTATTGATGAAATATCACAAAACGTGCTCCACGAGCTCTTTCTTTTCTTCTGATCCCAGAGATCTTCAAGTTCTTAATTAATTTGATCCATTTAAGTTTTTAACTAATTTCTTTTCATATAATTTGGATAAGAAAGGAAGAATAATAAGTCAACGTTTCATAATGTAGTTTGAGAGTGAGCTTAAACATAGATCCTAGTAATCTCTATGTGAATGATTTAAATTCTAAGGGTCAGGCTAAACGTACCCCCCTGGTTGCTTGTCATACCCCCCCCCCTTTGGAAAAACCAACTTTCATATTACCCATTAAAATCATATGTTTACCAAATTAGCACAAAATTAAGGATTTCATATTATTTTTTTTACAAGTCGCGTTTTTTTTATGATTTCGGGTTTAGGGTTTAGGTTTAGGTTTTCGGGTTTAGGGTTCGGGTTTAGGTTTTCGGGTTTAGGGTTTAGGTTTTCGGGTTTAGGGTTTAGGATTGTATAGTACTGATTAACTATATATACAAAAAAAATAATAATAACGATAACTATACTATAGTTTATAGAAATACCCTTAACTAAATATATCTTCTAGCTATACTAACAACAAAATAATAATAAATCCTAATGATATTCTCTACTAACCTGATAATCAGTTTAATTTTTCATCAGAACCCAAAATTAGTAATCAACAAAACGAAATTCAATTAAACTGCAAAATCTTAATAATTATAAATATAAATACTATTAAAATTAAAGAAAATATATTATAATATTTACAAAATTAAGGGGGTACGTTTGGCAGCACCCAATTCTAATTACTTGCATTCTTATTGAAGAAATATCAGAAATCAACAATTATCATTTACTTTCTTACATTCTTTTTCTTCTCCTCAAATCTCAACCTTCCAAAAATCTTTTACTGCCTAAAAATCAATTTTCGTATTTGGTAATCGACGCACATCTTACTCTAGACCTTTGCAAACGAGTTTCAAGGTGAGTTTGTAAGAGCCTTTCATAGTTTCATAGGCCATGCATAAACACAAAATGATTACTTTTTGATGGTTTTAATTTAATTATCGTGGTAATTAACAGGTTTACGTACTGATACCACCCAACCCTTTAACCCGATCCACATGAGTACCCGCCCGGTACATGGAATGAATGCCAAGTAATGTGCATGTGCAGGCCAAGTCCTACGGATCCCACGTTGTCATGCATGCAGGCATTTAAGAAGAATAATAACAAGTCAACTTTCATGTTAATTACGTATCTTGTAGTTTTAGTTCCTTCAATAAAATAATCTCTAGTTGAATTGTTTAAACTGTAAATTGCATTAACTTATTGCAGAAATATCAAAAAATGTGTTCCACGATGTTTTTTTAAATGAAGAATTCTTATGTCCACGTCAGAGCTTATCACATGTGAAGAATTCTCTTCTTACTACAGCTGTATTCTATTGTACCCTTAAGGTGGGTAGGTGCCTTGTATCTAACAACACACTAACTATTACCAGTTATATTGAATCAACCTCTACACTAGTTGGCGGAAACAACAGGACCGAGATCTCGGATCTTGTTGTTATTGTTTATTGCCGAGAACAAAGAAAGAAGAAGAGAGAGTTGGTAGGTTAGAGATAAGATTTTTAGCAAAAGGTTATAGTGTGTATGAGAGACTCACAGAATATATAGTGTGAGTTCTCATGCAAATCTATTTCATATAACAAGGCCCAGTGGGCTCCAAATACAAAGGCCTATGACCCAAACATACATAGGACATTGTTCAACGAACATAAGTAAACAAAACAAAGTTCAAGTTACAAATACGAAAGACTAACACCGTAAAAGGGCCTTACATGCAGTGACGAAGCTTGGGCGAGTTCGTCGGGGGGGGGGGGGGGGCTCAAAATGTATTATAAAAATTATAAACTAGGGGGCGGCCTCAAATCACTGCGTGAAAATTTAGATAAGGTGACACAGAATAAGTGTCACTGTATCCATTTCGTCACACATATCCCTTTCAGTCCAAGTGACACCAAAGCCGCCGCCACCATAGATACCATACGGTGACCTTGAAGTTTTGTGACCGTAGGTCTTAAAAAGCGTGACTAAAAGGTTTCAATATTTTTGCTGGAATCAAGCTTTCGTCTATTAAGTGTGACTAAAGGTAGCAGCGGTCACATGAATCTATTTTCAATGTGACCGTTTCTACTGTATAGTCACAAACATTTATGTTTTAGCGACAACAATTTAATACAACAGTGAAAAAATGTAGCAAGTTCAACATGATGTTCTTATAAGTGTGGCCGTTTCTTATATATAGTGACGTGAAAGCTTGTTGTCACATTGAATTAAAATTACAGTGACAAAAGGTTTTAAGTAGTTACACATTTTGTCCCCATCAGTGTGGCTATATCATTCAGTCACACAAAACAAAGTCACACCGTGTGACTAATGTTTAAGTGTGACTATTGTCTATCTTTGGTGACACATATTGTATCTGCCCAAGTTTCAACTTTAAGTGTGGCTATTGTCTATCTTTTGTGACACATAACGTTTTTGCCCACTTTTAACTATAAATGTGACTAAAAACCAAATTCAATTAATATATTGTAATTCTAATTAAAAAATCATTAAATTAACATGAAACCCCTAGCTAATGGAAATCCAAATCATATCATATATTAATAATAATATATATCCATACATAAGATTGTTCATCACACTAAACATTGAAGTACAATATATATTATCGATCTGTAGGCCGTCTTTGTTGATCGATCATCCTTGTGTCAGGATCATCATGCAGATCTTCGTCCCTTAAACCAGGTTTTGCATTTTTCTCTTCTTCTTTGGTGGTGGTGACTTTGGTGGTAGCTGGAGGAATAAAACATGAAAAAAAGTTAATATATATGAAACAGATTAAAACCAAAGTGGATCGAACTTACTGCATATATGTACAAGAACCACATAGCCCGGTTGCATCCGAAGCCAAAACACCGGTCACGAATGCAGGCTGCCTCGTTAAGAGCTACCGAAACAGCTTGGCGTAACTGTATGTACATTAGCAACTTACAAACCCTTCACTAAAATTTGCACAACTACACTTATCCTACTGTAACTAACTATGGTTTGATGTAATGATTCTTACCATCATAAAGATTTTTATTTGGTTGCTTATTGATTTCATCCTATGAAGGGTTTGTACGTACTTACTTCCATTTGAAAGATAGTCTTCATAGTTACTTCATATATCTCTACATCCACAAAATTAAAAACTTGAATAGGTCAATGACAAAGAGCAAAACAAGAGGAATGTATATCTTACAATTTCTCCAACTTTCAGTCTCAAACGTTTTTTTATAAATACTTAGATTAAATATAAAGACTACAATTTGCAACTTACCAGGCCAACTGGGAAATATGTATGCAGCTTCTTTTGGATTTTCTTCTCCCTTGCCCATGGCTCAAACTCGTTCCTGGTTAACTCTTCAAACATTTAAATTTAATTAACTGAAGACACTAAATCAGTAACAATATAGACACTTTGTAACTAGCTAAAGATAACTGTTTCTTAAAAATAAAACAAACACATAAAAGATAAGTTTGTAACCTGTTTGACCCCATATGAATCAGATCCAACACTCTGCAGTCTTTTGCCTCATTTCCATATATGAGAGCTGGTCAATAACTTTTAAGTTTCTGAACACGTTAAGTTTACAAGATTGTACGTGGTTATTACAGTAAAGATATTAAACTGAAAACTAAAATAACAACTTATGTATCTACAAACTAAATTACACTATATAAAATTAAACACAATTAACATATATCTTAAATCATCATAAAACCCTAAATCTGAATACATGAAATAAAATAAATAAACTAGAAAGAACTGGCATACCACTGATGTCAAACCCATGGGTCAGCAGCATCAATGTCAAATCTGGTCAATTGCAACAAGTCTCGCCAGAAAGTGCATATGCACACATAAACAAACACAAAATTAACATGAATTATACCTAAAATCCCCAAAATTAACATATATTATACCTAAAATCCTCAAAATCAACATATAATATACCTAAAATCCCCAACATTAACATATATTATACCTAAAATCCCCAAATTAGTATGATTATACCTAAAATCTCCTAAATTAACATGTATTATGCCTAAAATCTCCTAAATTACAATGTATTATGCCTAAATCACAAAAACTAACAATTATTACCTAAAATCCCGACTTACAAGAAATATGGTGACAGAAGTAGTGGTGGTAAGCGGTGGTCGTCGGAATTAAGCGGCACAGGAGATGGTTGTGGTTTGGAGTGAAGAAAGTGGTGCTCGACGGTGGTGTTTGGCTGTGGTGGCGAGGTATAAGACAACGGTGGTGGGGGCTATGTGTACCGGCGGTGGCTATTCAGAGGTTGCAGTGGTTAATCGGAGGGTTGAATGGTGTGAGGATGAGATGGTAGAACTAGGGTTTGTAATGGTCAGGGAGTTTTGGTAGGCAAAAGGAAAATATCTGAGGTTTTTAGGAGGGATAGCGTGATCGACAGAGAGAAAAACCACCGCCCAAATTTTTAGAGGTCACTATTGTATGGTCACACCTAGTAACTCACGTAAGTGACCAAATCCAAAACCATTCAGTCACAAAAATAAAAAACTACAATGACGGTTGGTAACAACTGGCCACACACATCCAGTGTGGATATGCTACCTGTGTTTTTGGTCACATGAATAAAAAATCAATCAATACCATGGCAGTTGGTAATATTTGGTCACTCGTTTGTTCGGTGTGGCTAGTAACTGTCACATTATTTTATTGAAGTGTGGCTAAAATGTGAGTTTATGGTCACGTTCTTTTTGAAAACATGACCAAAGGTATCGTAACGGGCTTTTATTGTCACACGAATTGAAGTGTGTGTCTAAAAGATGTGTTTATGGTCACGTTCATTAAGAAAGTGTGACCAAAGGCCTCGTAACTGGGTTGTTTCGTCACACGAATGCTCAAATGTGTGGCTGAAACTAAGATTAGCCACAAATTTTTTCAAAAGTGTTACAAGATGGTTTTTGAAAAAGTGTGACTATAGCCCAGATCTGACATAGTGAATTTTCAGTATAAAACGGGTAAATTTGCACTACGTATACATAATTTTTGGACGGAAAAATGGTCGATTTACACTACCGTGCAAAAAAACAGAGAGGGCCGTGCTTACATGGTGGGACGCGATGAGAATTTGTTTGGCATCGGTTCATTATTGTACCGGTACGGTACGTACATGCCATGAAGAATAAGGCAGTACCTTCGTTCCTTTTAGACCACGTACTTTTTTTTATTTTCATCGGTGACAGTATATATAGACTGTAGACACAGTGAAGGGTAGCTTGGGGCGGCCGACATCATGTTTATTGGCCATTGTAACCGATCGAAAAGATGTAGATGATGATCGGTTTCATCGGAAAAAGAAAGTTGACAGGCCAATGGTGGATCTAGAAGAAAATTCAGAGATAATCACAAAAACTTTTGAACCTAGGGGTATCTTAATATTTGCTTAGGATATTCAAATACATAAAATGGGGAAGAAGAAAGAGTTTTTTCTTTCACTAATTTTGCACTCTATCGTGAAAGTTGAGGAGTATTCCGGGTACATCTGAACACTCCCCTAGATCTATCAGCCCCTGTACGTGGCAGCCAGCAGTTGAACCGTGGTCTAGAACTCGAACGATGACTAGGACTTAAGGTAGAGAGCGGGTACGCCCAGATTCCATGTAATCCTTTAAGATATATACGATAACACTAATATCTCCAAAACTATTGGAGAATATACACACAATAATGCAATTAATATACATATAATTATACATCCTTAAAAATAAACATCAACTTGCGATTGCGAATATCAAATTCAAAATGTACACATTTCCTAAAATGACGGCCCTTAGGATCTTCATCATCACGTTCCAAAGATCTTTTTGAAGCATTAACTAGTATTATTTCTTTCCTATAAATAAAGCCATATGCAATACTCTTGAATCATATCACATACATACATACATATCCAAACATGATCACTCTAACACCATCCTTGCTTTCTGTTTTTGTTGCATTTCTTTACACTTTTGTCGTTGTCTCCGGCCAATATACCATTTTTAGTAAGATCGAATTGCCTCAAGGGACATTCGGCCCGACCTCGGCTGCTTTCAATGGGCTTGTCCCGATTGAAGGCCCCTTTACAACCGTAGCCGATGGTAGGATACTAAAATGGCTAGGCCCTAACATCGGTTTCGTGGACTTTGCATATACTACACCCACAAGGTCATGTTTTATGTATACTCATTTTTGTAAAGAAAACCAAACGGACACGAACGAAGATATGTTCATGCCCGTTTTGTTTAGTGATAGATAAGCGAATGCGGACATATAACCACACATATGTTCTTGTTATCCTGTATATGTGTTCATTCACTATATACAAATTTAAGCTGCCAAAATAGCCTACACCTACTTTATCATTATTATTATTTAATTTTTTTGATGGATACGTAAATGGATATAACTTACCTTTCTAGAACGTAAATAACGAACGTTGCATGTTATTTATCGCATGATTGATTCATTAAATGAGAAAAAAAGTATCATATCATTCAAGTACTTTTAAGTTAAATTCGTTTATTTTACACAACATTTAAACAAATTTATATGTCCAAAACTCCAAATGGCATTAGCTTATCTATATTATTTGTTTTTCACTATGTTTTTTAAAAGCAAATATACACAACTTAAACGCCATCAATTTTCTTCTTTGATATCTAGATTACGCAATCCTATTGATTATTTGTGTTTTTTGTTTGGATATATTGATCAGGAGCAAGCAACTTTGTGAAGGTACAAATGATCCAGATCTAGGACCAACATGCGGAAGGCCAGTGGCTCTTAGCTTTCATCCCATAACCGGTCTTCTTTATATAGCTGACGCGTTTTTCGGGCTTCTAGTTGTTGGGCCTAACGGCGGGCTTGCAACTCAGCTTGCTGGTGGTTTCAAGTATACTACCGGTGTTGATGTTGACTTAATATCCGGCAATGTTTATTTCCTTGATGCTAGTTTGACTTATACTTTCAGGTAACCATATAACTAACTTAAACCATGAATCAAGTTTCTACTACATGTCCATCTAAAACAAAACTTAAAAATGTATTTTGATGCAGAGATGTCACACAACCTGGATTTATACCTGATTCAACCGGTAGATTATTGCGTTACAACACGATTACAAAAGAAGTATCCGTTTTGCTCAGTGGTCTCCCAGGCGGGGGTGGTCCTGCAGTTAGT